>NC_068298.1:20988092-21302092 GCF_025860055.1 Xyrauchen texanus | reverse complement strand
AAAGTAATATTTTTCATTACTTATTTCCTGTGTTCCTGTCAGACATGAGCATTATTCAGCAAAGTGCAATCTGTATAATAATACTGTGATAAGAAGCTGTGCTCCATTTCCCAACAATGCTTTGCGTTATGAATAAATTATGCAGATAAGTGTGTACTGCTTAGCTTTACTTGTTGCCGATTTTAGATATACTGCTGTTATTTTATTTCTTGTAACTTTCAGTTATTTGTCTTCAGGGTTGGGGAGTAATGAAATACATGTAACAGGATTATGTATTTATAATACGAAACATAAGTAACTGTATTCGAATACAGTTACAATTTAAATCATTGGTAAATACAATACAGTTACATTCAAAAAGTATTTTGATTTCTTATGAGATTACTTTGCATTTTAATGTAATTTGTTTAATTTAATATTTAGTCCTTTCAGATGGAAAACATTTATAAAGATGTGATCCAAAGTGCATTTCAACAGCGGTGAAATACTTTCTTATGATGTGTTACATTTATATGAGCAGACAGAGAAGTAAGTTTGGAGCAGAAGAAATAGAAATAAACCTTGTGTAAATTGTCAGCTTTACACTAAGCTAAAATGCTATTTTGTTTTACTGTACTGGCAGAGTTTTTATAGTCAAAACAAGTGAAAAGATATACCAGTGCTGAAGAAGTAATCCAAAGTATTTAGAATAAGTTACTGGCCTTGAGTAATCTAACAGAATACAATACAAATTACATTTTACAGCAAGTATTCTGTAATTTGTAGTGGAGTACATTTCAAAAGTTACCCTCCCAATCCTTTTGTCTTTTCATGATTATTCAGAGCTAATTTTATACTTACTATGTTGTTTTTAGTTTTCACCGTCATATTGAATAGTATGTTAAATGATCAGGTCCACACCTGTTGATCGTACCTCTGCGTGTTAGCATTAAAAGTAATTGAACTGTGGAGAATTTCAAAATAAAAGTAATTAATGTTCCTGAATTTTATGACTTGTTAATTTATTTTGCTCATGTACGTGGGCCCCCCCCCCAAGCAGGTTGGGGCACTAGACTGCTGCCTGTATCGCCTGTAGGACGGGCCGGCCCTGATATTTGACAGCATAACATTTTACACAAATGTTTATAATTTTTTATAAATCATAAGACCTTTTTCAAGTTTACCCTCATCTAAAATTTCAGAAAGAGATCAAAGAACAGAACCATTATGAAGCAATAATCTAATCTTCATTAGCCTATCGCATCATGTCTTCATTGCAAGTCCAGTCACGATTAAATGGTAAAAACAGTCACATCCATTTCTGTAATTGTGTATGCTGGGGGAGATGAAAAATGCAAAGAATTTATGATTTATGTGCATTCTCTGTTAAGTGCCCCCTTTTACAAAAAACAAGCCTATGTAATAAATGGCTCTTTCAAGCGTTACACAAATCAATACCATCTAAAAATGGCTGTTCTCTCTTCTCGACTGTCCTGCTTTTAAAGGTGCAGACATATTGGATTAAGGACACTCTCACCAATCCATACATTTTTTGTCCAAGAGAAAGTTTGGAAATAAGCTCTTCTTTTTCTTTTATCTTTTTTTATCTTTTCATGCTGTTGGTCTAAATATGTTGCTCACTGCCCTCTATAAGAACTGTGTGGCATAAGCAGAACATTTTATGAAAGCTTTTTAAAAGTTACCTATTTGTAAAATAATTAAGAGGCAGACAGACAGACAGACAAAAAGTTATATAAAAGATTAGAAAAAAGCTTTAAATTAAGAGTTTTTAGTTAACAGCTTTGGTTTTTAGGGTACAGGAATGATTTAGTTTTGACCTAAGGGAGCTCAAGATGTCATTCAAAGGATGCAAGAGCTGTATATCAAACCTGTGTCCAAGGAGGCAACAGAAAATTATTTGCTGTGTTAAATTACCCTCTGTGTCTGTGTTTCAGTAAAAATGTTGATGCTGTTTAGACGGAATTGGAGGAACTTCATATGGGTATACAGTATTTCTCTCATGAAAAATTCTATTCATAAATGGTTTGTATTATATGACCATGTTTGATGCACATAATTCCTTGCCAAAAATGGTCAATTCAAGGCACCCCCCAGCTGATGAGAGCTCAGGCATTCATGTTGAAACATCAGTCCTCTTTTGTTTTTATTACTGAATACTTTTCACTTCAGCACTTTTGTGCAAAGAGTGAGCAGCTTTAAGTTTTGCTTGTTTTATTTGACATTATCACGTAGAGGACCATGGGCTGACCAGCGAAACACCGAGTTTAGATTACAAAACACAGGCTCTTCTGTGGACTCTAGACCAAAATGTATGTGTGCACGCAATCACCACACCAATATGTGCTTGTTGAACGAATACGGTAATTTAAAAACTATCACTATTAAGGAAGGTGCCTTTGCTGCTATAGAAGCTTCCAGTCTTCTAGGAAGAGGATAATTTCCTCTAGATGTTGGAGCATGAAAGCTGGGATTTTCTCCCAATCACACACAAAACCATCATTGAGGTCAGGCACTGATGTTGGGCCATGGGGCCTGATTCACAATCTTTGTTTCAATTAATCGCAAAGATGTGCAGTGGGGTTCAGGTCTGGGCTTTGTGCAGGCTGGTCAAGTTTTTTCACACCAGATTCAGTAAATCTTTTTAAATTTATGGACCTTACTTGTGTAAGTTACTTGTCATGTGGGAAGAGAAAAATTGTTCTCCACAAACTTCACCAAGATGTAGGTACAACATTCTCTAGTATGTCTGTAGGATTAATATTTAACTTTGCTGGAATTAATAAAATAGTCAAACATGTCAATTAGCATGGGGTACATGGGGTCGAAAAACTTTCGGCCATATGGTGTATGAATTCATCTCAACACTCGCTGATAAAGAGATAAGAATAGACAGAACATATGCTTATCAGACCTGATGGCTTACTAAGAATGACCTAATGACTGAAAACAAATATCATTGGAAGGAATCAATTTATTTATATATTTCTTTATTGCATTGTTTACTTTTGGTTTGTTTTCAGGTTCTAGTTCCTCATTATGAAATAGGAAAATATTTTTATCTTGTGTGAGAATGAAGTACATCAGGGACCCCAACAAATTATGGCAACCATCACTCAAAGGAATAACATCTACTGTACCTACCAATCAAAACAGCCTCATCCTAAAGGAGCGGACAGGAGTGACATATTTACTATTTTCATTTCAATGTGAATATTCTACAAAATAATGGTGGAGCTTTGGGGCACTTGCTCATTTGGTTGAGCTCCATGGGTGTGTGAACCCATGCGTCTCATCATGAAATGAGAACCTGAGCAGGCTGCTGTGCCATCATTGTTGCAGAGAATGTGATATATTAAGATACTGTTCTGTTGTGGAAAATGTGGGTGTTCAAGCACATTTTCTAATCAGTGGCAAAACGTGTTGGGTGAAACATATTACAAATTACCCACTGTACTTTCTTTAATAATAATAATAATAATAAAATGCATTTAATTTAGATTTTTTTGTAATCAGAATATATTTACAGACTTTCAATTATGTTACAATTAATAATGACCAAAGTTCAAACATGCAACTCTATGTGGTGAAAGCTGGTAGGTTCTTTTCTGTTAGCCAAACATCTTGCATCTCTCTCCTTGTGTTGTATTTAAATGGCTCAATATTGCAGTTAAGCTGGTTTCTCTGCAGAGCGCCATTAGTTTTCTCTGAAAGATAAGTTTCACTCTATTCTCTTTTAGGGACAATTGTCATATGCATTTAGCTGGTGTCTGCTTGTTTTGTTCATAATTTTTTAAGCAAGCTTATTTTAAATGTTTATAGCCACATTTTTCAAATGATATACCATTTCACTGTAAACTCTTGTGTTTGTTATTTATGATGACACCACAAGCTCATTCATAGTTAGGCAGCGAGCCCTTGATTTTAAATTCATTATTTGAAGCAAGATTTATGATCTAAATCATTTATTTCATCTTAATTCAGCATAATCATTTATTTCAGCTTAAGTGCTTAACTAACATGTAATTTTACAGCCATCATTTATAGTAAGTTTTTACTTAAAGATTCATTAGCATACTTTGTGTGTGTGTGTGTGTGTGTGTGTGTGTGTGTGTGTGTGTGTGTGTGTGTGTGTGTGTGTGTGTGTGTGTGTGAGCGTGTATTTATCACTTTGTGGGGACCAAATGTCCCCATAAGGATAGTAAAACCCGAAATTTTTGACCTTGTGGGGACATTTTGTCGGTCCCCATGAGGAAAACAGCTTATAAATCATACTAAATTATGTTTTTTGAAAATGTAAAAATGCAGAAAGTTTTCTGTGAGGGTTAGGTTTAGGGGTAGGGTTAGGTTTAGGGGATAGAATATAAAGTTTGTACAGTATAAAAACCATTATGTCTATGGAAAGTCCCCATAAAACATGGAAACACAACATGTGTGTGTGTGTGTGTGTTTGTGTGTGTGTGTGTGTGTGTGTGTGTGTGTGTGTGTGTGTGTTTATTTTAATTTTTTTTATTTCACAGCAAGCTCTATGAATTATTCCTTTGGATACCACTGCAAGCTTGTATTTAAAACATGATTACACTACAATCATGACTACCATACACTACATATTCTTGTGAGTTTGCAGCAGCCTTCCTTTAAAAATTATTATTTTTTTTTTTTAAATTACTACATAGAAAATTAATTAACCACGAACAAAAGCCTTCATCTACAAAAATCATTAACCACTAACAAAAGCCTTCATCTACAAAAATCAAAGGACAATGCATCATTCTGTTATAGCATAATTTAATGTATAGCTGCTTTGAAACAATAACTGTTGTGAAAAGCGCTATACAAATAAATTTGACTTGACTTGATTGCCATAATCACCTCCCATGCCAAGTCTTTTAATCTACATGACTTTGCAGCAAACTTTATGATCTAGTCATAAGTAATTTTCTTGTAGCTCTTGTTTTAATTCCTGTTCTCAGCAACTTGTGTCTGTTCTTCATCAACACCGTATGATCTGTGGTTTTATTTAAATTGCAGCAATTTTGTGTTCTTATTCTTTATTGCAGAAAGCTTGTTTTAATATTTCACTGCAGCTCTCATAAATTGTGATTTTTGCAGCCATCTCTTGTGTCAGTCATTTTATTCAGCTTGTACAGTAAGGTCTGCTTTGGCCATGACATAGAAGCTTGTCTTAAGGTAAGCCTTGACCAAATCTGGCTGGCACACATCATCTTAGGTCATTTGATTAAATAAATGCACACATAGCTAGTTAAGTCACAAGTTAAAAGTCGTTGGGCTTTCCTAGCTCAGGTACACATTAAGAGTTAGGTCACTAGTGTAAAGCTATTCTGCAAGCTGGTCAAGATACACAACAATTTAGTTCATTAGTGTTACGCCATTTGGCCTGTGGCCTAGGCACACTTAGCTAGCATACACTCGGTGCCCGTGGCTCTCCGGAGCAGCAGCAGTACAAATGTCTTGGCGACAGATCTGCTTGTTTGGGGGTTGTATGTTTTAATGTATGTGTTTGTGCATCTTCCCTGCAGCGTTGGGGGATTGCTTGTCTATGTGTGCAGCAGCATGAAACATGCTTGATGCAGCATGTCTTGCATTTTGTCTCATTGAAAAGCAGAAGCAGCATGTCCATGCTAACTCTGTATGTATGTGTTCCCTTCCGAGGGAACTCGCACTGCGTCGTTGAAAACGACTCTTTGGGGAACGCTCCTTAGCGTGCGCCTCTGAAGTATGAATGAAACTATTCCAATCTTGATTGGTGTTGCGTCATGACGTAACATGTGACGGCATAACCGGATGCATAAAAGTGACGCCGGCACACATACACATTAGCTTTCGCTCTTCAGCAAGCGCTCTATGTATATTGTTTGTCTTATTTGGTGTTGTTTGTCCTATTTAAAAGAATTATGGCCACCAAGCAGTTCAAAAGTGCGTGCACCCCTGCCCTCGCTTTTATTACGGGTAGGGACACGCATCGATTTGTGTGTGAACTGTTTGGGACGCTTGCACTCACAGGCAGCTCTCGAGGGATCTGCCTGTGTAAGTTGTGAAGCACTACCCATGAGAGTGCTGCGCCCGGTTGGCGTGCTTTGATAAGCACGGTCAGGCTCGCGTTCCCCACGGTTCTGGTCCCGCGTCTGTTGAGGCAGCCGGCGATTGAGATCGTGGGGTTCGCGAGCGGATCTTGCAGATGAGAATGAGACTGTTGCGGCACTTTCTCATTCTTCATTTGAGGATCCCGAGCCTACTGTGAGTGGTGCAGAAGCCCGCGTCGCGCTTCTTCTGCCCACGATCAGGTCCCAATGCTCGAGCTCTCTGCTTCCGAGGAAGTGGAAATGCTCAGCATTGATGCGGACGACCGTGAGCAGCCAAGCACGCCGGTTTTCGGCCAGGCTTTTGAGGAGCTGATTCAGGTTGTGACGCGTGCTGTGGCCAGACTTAACATTAGCTGGCCACAAAATGAGCAGGGAACGCACGTCGGAAGCAAATTAGACGAGCGTTTCCTGCAGCACGCGTTACAACCCCAGCGCCGGGGTTTGCCGTTTTTCCCCGATCTCCACAAAGAGATCTCGAGATCATGGGATAAACCACTTCAGGAAGTCGAGAACAGTGCTCGAAAAACACCCGAGACCAGCCTCGAGAGGCTGGTTCCCTTAGTAGATTTTGTAGAGGCATGGAATCATCTTCCCAACATATCTGCATGGGTCCTGCATATAATAAATTCAGGGTACAGACTGCAGTTCGGGCACCGCCCCCCCAAATTCTCTGGGGTGGTGCAGACTACAGTGGTTCCGGAGCAGGCTCAGGTGATGGAACAAGAAGTGCAATCTCTGCTGCTGAAGGAGGCCATAGAACGTGTTCATCATTCAGACAGGGAGTCCGGTCTTTACAGCCGGTACTTTATAGTTCCAAAAAAGGATGGGGGTTGAGGCCGATTTTAGATCTCAGAGTTTTGAACCGGTCTCTGAGGAGGTTCAGGTTCAAAATGCTTACTATTCCTGTCATCGTGAGTCAGATCAGATCCGAGGACTGGTTTGTCACTGATAGATCTAAAAGACGCCTATTTTCATGTATCCATCCTTCCATGTCACAGGAGGTTCCTGAGGTTCGCTTTCGGGCTGAAGCTTACCAATATCGGGTTCTTCCGTTCGCCTAGCACTATCTCCCCAGCACATTCACCAAATGTATGGATGCAGCTCTTGCTCCACTGAGACTTCAGGGCATCCGTGATACTGAATTATATCGACGACTGGCTCATTCTGGCCCAGTCTCAGAAATGGCGGTTCGGCATCGAGATGTCGCTCTTGGCCACATTCGAAGTTTGGGGTTGAGACTCAACACAAAAAAGAGTGTGTTACAACCATCCCAGTGCACAACGTTTCTGGCGTTGTGTGGAACTCTGTTACGATGCAGGCACGCATGTCTCCTGCAAGTATCGAGTCCCTTATGGCGATGGTGTCCGGTTAAAGCTAGGCCAGGCCATCACTGTGAAGCAATTTCAAAGACTGCTGGGCCTCATGGCAGCGGCATCCAACATTGTACCGTTGGGCCTTCTACACATGAGGCCCCTCCAGTGGTGGCTGAAAGCCAAGGGGTTTTCCCCAGCGGGAATCCATTTCGTGATAATCAGAGTAACGCGCAGGTGCCTTCGTTCTCTGCTAATATGGAAGAAACCTTGGTTCCTGTCCCAAGGGCCAGTGTTGGGAGCGTCATGTCGCCGAAAACCGCTTCGACAGACGCCTCCTCACTGGCTGGGGCGCGGTCATGGACGGCCGCTTTGCCAGGGGTCTTTGGCAGGACCATCATCATTCTTGGCACATAAACTGTCTAGAGATGTTGGCTGTGTTCAGGGCTCTGAGGAGCTTCCTTCCAGACATCAAGGGTTACCATGTCCTAGTACGCTCGGACAATACATCAGTGGTAGCTTATCTGAACCGACAAGGAGGACTCAGATCGCGCCTCTGTGCAGACTGGCGATCAGATAATTCTTTGGTCCCAAGGGAAAATACTGTCTATCAGAGCAATGTATATTCCGGGGTTCAGAATCAGGGAGCAGACATCCTGTCGAGGCAGGGGCTGAGGCCCGGGGAATGGAGACTTCATCCAGAGGTGGTGAAGTTGATATGGGACAAATTTGGACCATCAGAAGTGGATCTGTTCGCGCCTCGAGAGACGCCCCACTGTCCACTTTGGTTCTCCTCTCACATCCAGCCCCACTGGGGTTGGACGCCATGGTACAGGCTTGGCCGAGGCTTCAGCCTGTCAAGCATTTCCCCGATCGCTCTGCTCCCGGAGTCCTGGAAAGGGTCCGCCAAGAGGGCATCAGTCTACTTCTGGTTGCCCCCATGTGGCCGGCCCGAGTATGGTTCTCAGACATAATTTCACTCCTGATAGCTCCGCCATGGCAGATTCCTCTGAGGAGGGATCTGTTGTCTCAGGCGGGGGCACAGTCTTCCACCCTCGTCCAGAGCTGTGGAAACTGTGGGTCTGGCCCCTGAGGGGTTCAGTACCCAAATGCTGGTCTATCAGCGGGGTGGTTGAAACCATACTTAGCTCTAGGGCTCCGCCTACTAGGAGATTATATGGCCTCAAGTGGAATGTGTTCTCCACTTGGTGTAGAGAACATGAAGTAGATCCAGTTAACTGCCCGGTGGCTTCAGTTCTGGAGTTTCTTCAAGATCGCTTTCTATGGTCTCTCCCCTTCCACACTCAAGGTGTACGTGGCTGCCATTTCGGCGCTCCATGCACCACTGAGTGATGGGCCTCTGGGGAGGCACCAGCTGGTCATTCGCTTTCTCCGTGGTACATGGAGGATGAGACCGACAACCAGGTCCAGGGTTCCTGCCTGGGACCTGGCGGTGGTTCTCGAAGGGTTATCCCTGGCCCCCTTCGAACCCCTTCAGTCGGCTTCGCCCAAGGACCTGACGCTCAAGATGGCTTTCTCTTAGCTATTACCTCTCTAAAGAGGGTGGGTGATCTTCAAGCCCTGGCAGTGACGCCAGCTTGCTTGGAGTTTGCCCCTGGTGGAGTTAAAGCCATTTTACACCCGAGACCTGGCTATGTGCCTAAGGTGCCGCCTAACACGGCACGGTCCACGGTCCTGCAGGCTTTTCATCCTCCACCTCATGTGTCGGCAGAAGAAGAGAGGCTCCATTTGCTCTGCCCTGTCAGAGCTTTGAGCTGCTTATCCTCGAGAGGTCCTCTTCTTGGAGGAGGTCGGACCAACTGTTAGTGTGTTTTGGGTCACCTAAGAAGGGGCTCCTGCCTCGAAACAAACCATTAGTAATTGGATTGTTCAGGCTATTATTTCGGCCTACAAGGTGCTAATTTGCCTTCACCTTTGGCCGTGAGGGCTCATTCAACTAGAGGCATGGCGCCCTCTAGGGCTCTCTTATCGGGAGTACCCCTCCAGGAGATCTGTGAGGCAGCCGGTTGGGCTACCCCAAGCACACTTTCATCAGGTTTTACAGTCTGCACCTCCCTAGTACGCCTGGCGACGTGTGCTCTCATCCTAGCTGAGTGCCTGAGTTCAGTTTCACCCTAGGGCAGGCCTTTTTCGGCGCGTGGCCTAGTGGGCATTCGTTCCCCAAAGAGTCGCTTTCAACGACGCAGCGCGAGTTCCCTCGAAGGGAACGCCTCGGTTATGACTATAACCCTTGTTCCCTGAGAAGGGAACGAGACACTGCGCCGTCCTGCCACGCCCCTCAAGGCCTGAGAGCGGCTTGCTTCATCGCTAGGCTAATGTGTATGTGTGCCGGCGCCACTTTTATGCATCCGGTTATGCCGCCACATGTTACGCCATGACGCAACACCAATCAAGATTGGAATAGTTTCATTCATACTTCAGAGGCGCACGCTAAGGAGCGTTCCCCAAAGAGTCGTTTTCAACGACGCAGTGTCTCGTTCCCTTCTCAGGGAACAAGGGTTATAGTCATAACCCGAGACGTTTTCTAACAGTAGCAAATCTACGTACTTGCTCTGCAGCAACAGCAGTATAGCATATCTAACAGCAGTATAGCATATCTAGTCCGCCAACACTAATATCCTATCAATATGTCATACCCACATTCATAAGCTAAATATTTCTGAGAGATCTGCAAGATTGCAATCAGGTGCTGTTCACTACAAGCACAGAACAAACCTTCACAAAGAAAGAGAGAGAGAAGTCTACATTAACTGACCAGTTCTGTGATAGTTTCCAAGTCTGCATCTCTGGGGTTCTACACTGAAGCTTTTTCTTTTGAAGCTCACCAGACTCAAAGCAAAATACTAATTGTTGCCATCTCTTTGTAAAAATAAAAGAATGCTTCAATGTGGTCTTTTCAGAGTTTTCTGAGTAGATGAAAATTGGTTTATTATATCTTGAAAGGCCTTTGTTGAAAGTTGCAGCATGGAGAAAATTGCACACTTATTTCCCCACCATACATAATTATGAGCCCCATATATTAAAAGTGTTCAATGCTCTTGCAGTGAAGGGTCAAGCTATTCCCTACCATGTTCGACCTCACTACACAACAGCCCCCTGACCATGTCTCCCAGCCTAAACAGTGATAACCTCGCTCTGATTGAGCTGCTATTTTCATGTCTGTGGGCTTACAGACTACGCTCATTGTGTGTGTCGACATAAAGACCTTTCCCTCCTGAATGAGATTGCTTGGCCTTGTTTGTGACAGGGTATTGATTCAAACCTTGAATCAAAAAGGTGCAGTCGACCCCTCTCTTTGTCATTGCCATGTGGCAGAGCAGAGGCATGAGGAGACTGAATGTGACTTTCCAGAGCTGAACATTAAAAGAGGAGGTCTTATCTCAAAAATGGTCCCCCACAATTCATTTAAGGATGTTGATTCTAAAGCAAATTTTGGGTCAAGTGAAAGAAATCGGTGCGTTTGAGACAATGGCTGTTAAAAGAGCATGGAAGAAGAAAATCCATACTCTCTTATGTGGCCATGACATAGAATGATCAAGGAGTGGCTCTGAGACTTAAGAGTTTGCTGAAAACTAGAGCAATGTTGGCTATGACTATCTTAGAAAACTGTTCTCCAGGGTACATGTGGAGATTCAGCTCAAATGGAAAGTGTTTGTCTAGTGTTAATTGGCATCCTGTCTGCTCTTTCTTCACTTCAAAAAACTTCTTGCTTCCCAAAGCCCTCCTAGTGTGGATCAGAACTATTGTGTCCCAATTCTTATTCACTTCTAATTATCAAACATAGTACTTTATTAATATTAGGCACCTTTACACCATTTGGCTAAACGGTTCCTGTAGCATTTCCACTTAAACACGGTTTGGTAGGGTACAAATACAAACCATTCCCCACAAACATTTCTAAGTGTGGTTAGCTAACCATATTCAGGACAGATGCTGCCTTGAAGTGCACCTGGTAACCTCCTCCATCCAAGTTGTACATTTGTTTTTACTATGAATAATTGTCAGGCATTGAAAGTTGGAAACAAAACACAGAAGGAGCTAAACTAAGCCAATATATAAAAAATGGCAGAAACTCATTTTACTGGTGTACCGGTGAATAAGCACAAGTAAATACACCTACATTACTTTTTACTGTTTATTATATGGTTTATTAATTCATGGAACATTGCAAATTGTTAATGAAGTCATTTAATTAACATTAGTTGATTATAAGATTTGTTATACACAAAAAATATATATTATTTTAATTAATATTGCTTTCCATATTTCATGCCAACGTGCCCCTTGCAACGTCACAACTCGGCAACTCGGGTATCTAGAATTCCTAGTTTCCCACTGGTAAATATGACTTTGTTTGTTCATTCGGGTGCTCAGAACTATGACATTTCCTCCCCTACTTGAAGGCCACGAAACAGATTTGCTGGTGGAATGGATTGACTCAAGATTGGATACCTGCCACTTGATTTCACAGCACCCCAATGGAAAAGAAACCATAACAATTTCAATTAGCCCGGATCTATACAGAATGGCATGGTTCAGCAGCAATTCAGCCCAATGGTGGAAAACCACCTACTGACAATGATAAGGGGCTCTATTTTCGGGACTAGGGTAAGCACTGCTCTATGCGCTATGACCATGTGCTACATCTTATCTAATTTTCATGAGAGCACTTATTTAAATGCACAGTGAGTGAGTGAGTTTGCACTTGTATGTCTTGTATATTAAAGAAGTGCCGCAATTAGCTATTTTCCTAAGAAACAGATGCTTTCAGACATTTCAGTAGCACATCTGTTTTCAGTGCAAAGTCTAAATTCAGTTCCTGCATTTGCAGTTTGGAGATTCCACCAGCAGGTGGTAATAAAGATCTTGTTCAAACTCTGAAAATATAGTGGAACATCAAATAATGTCCCTGACATTCACTGCTGTAGCTGTTTTATGAAAACATTTATGAGATTTGAGTTAAACTTTCTAGAGTTCATGTTTTATTTTTCAGTGTTGATTTATTATTATTGGTATTATATATACAATTGTTTTATGATCTAATTTTAATTATATTTTCCACCAGTTGTCAAAGAGTAATTTTTAAGTCACTTCAAAAGAGGCTGGAGGACTAATTTTTTGGCGGTAAAGAAGGATTTGGGGAGGTGACTATATTCGATTTTGTTTGACCTTTTTATTTTAATTACATTGTAATATTTTTCTTTAATTTGAAATGTTATTTGACATTAGAAATAGTTTTGTTTGAAGTTTTTCATGTTTCAATAAATTAATTAAATTTTTAAAGCAAAATCCAATTCCAAAATATTTATTTCCTGAAAATACCCAAATCCCATTAGCACTTTGTACGTGCAATTTCGCCAATCCCACTTGAGTCTAGATTTAGCGGATACTTTCACGAAAATACCAAAATAATATGGCCATGCCCATATTACTTATGATTACTTATGCACTTATGATTTATCTCATAGCCCTGCACTTAGAGCCAGCGCTCTTAAATTAGGGTCCAGTGTTTCTTAGAGTGCACTTCTTTGAGACTTGTGAATGAAATTAAGAGCGTGTTCACACTTGGCAGGTTTGGTTTGAATAAAACGAACTCGGGTGCGATTGCTCTGTTAGTGCGGTTCATTTGAACAAGTGTGAATGCTGCCACCCGAACCTGACAAGCGAATCGAGACCACCTGAATAGTGGGTCTCGGTTGTCTTCCAAACAACCTCTGGTGCAGTTCGATATATATATGAACACAGCATGGACCAAAGACAGGACCAATAACAGGAAGTAATTTGCCTAATTTACCTCAAACATACCTGGTTATTCTCATCATAGGAGCTATGTTACCCATTACAGTTCAGTACAGGCGTCGGAACCGCCATCAGCCATCCTTGCAGCATATATTAGTTTGTGTGGGCAACGGAGGAATTCCTGATGCTGTTTTGATTCCTTTACGCATTTTATTAGTTCTTCGTTTGTTCTCAGCTGGTAAAATACCACTTACCGTAATTTCCGGACTATAAGCCGCAACTTTTTTCCCACGCTTTGAACCTCACGGCTTAAAGAATGACGCGGCTAATATATGGATTTTTCCCGCTTTCAAATTTTATAATTTTTTTTTTAAAAAAACGTTCTGTGATGTGCTCAGTTTTTTGGCGGCGTGAAGCTTTCATTAGACCAATGAAATTGCCGAACGGGTTAAGGTCAAACAACTTTTTTGTTTACTGTTTAGATTAAATCGAGCGCGCTCAAACTTCCCATCATTCTGATTACGGTAGTCATTTTGTCACCCTCATCCTGGTAAAGACATGGAGAAACGCATATGATTCTGCTTTCAAGTTGAAGGCAATTGATCTGGCTGTTGGAAAAGGAAATAGAGCTGCTGCACGGGAGCTTGGTCTTAATGAGTCGATGATAAGACGTTGGAAACAGCAGCGTGATGAATTGACTCAGTGCAAAAAGACAACTAAATCTGAGGCTATTCAACTCCGACACCGAAGGAGATGACTTCAGTGCACAGGACGAGGAAGAAAGTGACCAATGACTTTCTTGGTAGGCTACTGTTTACTGCAAATTTTTTATTTTTTGTTACAAGCCGTGTGTGGCAGCGGGGGCGTGGTCAAGCGCCCGTCCGGGAGAGAAAAGCTGTAAGGGCGCTTACACCTGCGCTAAATTATGTCTAACACCGGTGTCTAGTTTCAAGTGCCCTGCTTCACGTGTCCTTCTTGGGAAAACTGTCACACGGGCACCAGTGTGACAGTTTTCAGCAGGGCACTTGACGTTCCAGGTAAGGCTTTTAATGGCCACAGCAATATTTACAATAAATTTTATAAAGTTTCTCAATTCTTCTATACGCCAACACTAGACTGACGTGTGTCACTCTCTCAGCTCTGTGGCTGCTGCCTTTTTATGCCGCTCTCCCCATGCTTACTGAAATTAGACACAGGTGTTAGAAATAATTTAGCTCAGGTGTAAGCGCCCTTACCGCTTTTTTCTCCCGGACGGGCGCTTGACCACGCCCCCGCTGCCACACCGTGTTTCGTTAAAGCCTATTTATTTTGTTACAAGCCGTGTTTCGTTAAAGCCTGTGTAAAGTTAATTTGTTTCAATGTACCAGTAGGCACCTGCGGCTTATAGACAGGTGCGGCTTATTTATGTCTAAAATATTTTTATTTTTTTTATTTAGTGGGTGCGGCTTATATTCAGGTGTGCTCAATAGTCCGGAAATTACGGTACATAAATCCAATGAGCACATTGTTTTGGATGTTCGCCAAGTTCCGTCACAAAATATATGTCATAAAAGCTGTCCAATCAGGTTGTTACCTTATCGTTATGCCTTTTGTTTTGTATCTTTAGGTTCAGTGTTAAAAAGGAGCAAACAAAATTAGGCTAAACATTATCTCTTAATTACAGACTCTTTTTTTTTTCTTCACAACATTCATTTTAAGTCATCGCCATAAAGAATAAGACTGATGATATTCTCTTGATGTGCTTCACACATACAAGCTGATCTCAGTGCCCTAAAACTACTTGACTGCCACTCTGAGTGTTAAGATTCATTTAATTACTTTTTTCATAGCACAGTTCTTTGAAACATCCTACTCAAACTGCAGGATGCATCACTTTGCCTTCAGGTACACTGGAATATACAGTATACTTGCAGATACTTAGCATACCACCTTAATTGCTTTTTAGTTTACATGCCTACTATTCACTAGTCCAGACTGAGATAAACTCAATGCTGTATTGTACAGTACATTTGCTTTTAACCTGTGTGGTGAAGCCAATGAGCATGGCGGAAGGGAAAGTGTTTTGCAATTGTGTTGTTTTTAAAGGTCACTGAAAGCAGCAGTACAGTCTGAGTCTGCATCTGATGTATTTTCTGCTTGGAAATTACAGAAGTTCCAAACATTAAAGGACATTTTGCAGAATCTGAGAATTTACATAAATCAGAGGCACACAACCCTGTGAAATGGAGTTCACTCTACATGTATAAAAGGCTTTATAAGCCATTCACGTGTTATCTTTTAAATAAAACATCTGGCAATGGTATCATTTGTCTTTAAAATGTGTATTTAAAGTGACCCCTGTTGGTCATGGAAAGATTTGCACATTGATAGTAACTCTGATAAGCAAAACCAACACATCGTCTGTGGGAGTACGTGTTTGAATAAAAGTGCGTGCATGTAGAATGCATTTTTATGAGTGAGTGTGTGTTAAGGTACATGATGGCATGAGAGCTGAACAGGGTCTGTGCTCCTCAGCAGCCATTGCAACACAGGACACACTTGAGTTAAGTTTCAGGGGAGCTTGAAAGTCATTACTTGCTCTGCTACTCACTATGACCTCTGCTGGCTTCACGGTATTGGTGCTAGCCTTTCCACACCTTCTCTGCTGGTGACGTTTCTTGTGGGAACAACTATTTATATCTGTCAGTTACTGTTAAGACCAGCCTCTGTCAATTAACAGAGCCAATATCTATGAGGGCCACAGAGGACAGGACTGGTGCCCAGAGAGGTGTGTTGGTGAGATTCTCCTGAGGTTTCACACCACAGATGGTTCTCAACACCCTGTGCTGAATTTAGAACAATCTGGCTGCTTGCCACTGGTTACTTTTGCCATCTACAACTAACTGTCAATCATTCAGTTGCTATGCATACTAAAATCTCTGAATATCAAGGACACCCATGTTTCTATGGCATTAATTATTTCATTTTTTTTTTCCTTTACAGTGAATTATAAAAGGAATTTGTCATTTGAGTGTGTGTGGATTTACTTGTGAAATTCTTTTAAGAATACTGAGAAAATCGACTTCTGTAAATTTAAACAGGACAATGGAAAATGGCCCCAGTGAGCCCCATGTCCATTTACTTTTAAAAATTGTACAGTGTTTAGATATGTAACTACTGTTACTCTATATGTACTGGATGATGATGCATCACTCCCCCCCTACTGGGGTAAGATGATCCTCTACAAGAAGCCCCCCACGGGTAAAATTGTCCCAGGTGCCATCTGATAGACCTTTTCACACTGTTTTGGAATGCGGAAGTAAACATTTGCAGGGTAAACTTCGACAGCGGTGAATGTGAGACTACAGTAAATTTCTCACTTACCCATTTGGTTCAAAAGCAAAATAAAAAAACCCACCATTACATTTGAATGACTTCCAAAAAAAAAAAAAAAACAGTGGATTAAAGTCAGATGGGAGAAGATGCCAAATTTACGGTCACTTTTTCAATAGCTGTAATAGAAACCCCTTGCAGCTGTGGCAATTTTCTTTTTTTATATAATTCCAGGGTAATACAACACAAAGCATAATGTTATAAACGTACTCAATATCGGAAAAAAACTGCTAGATTTACACTAATGAATAAAGGTGTTAACATGTCACAGTCTGTGAAAAAAGGTATATTTTTACAGAATGCACAAAACATCCAATATCATTCATAATGTATTTGTTTTAATGTAAAAAAAAAAAACAACAACTCTAAATCATATATCCATCCTCACAATTTAGTTGATTATCTGAATAATGAGAATTATATTTTGTACAAGGCAATATACACTCACCTAAAGGATTATTAGGAACACCATACTAATACTGTGTTTGACCCCCTTTCGCCTTCAGAACTGCCTTAATTCTACGTGGCATTGATTCAACAAGGTGCTGAAAGCATTCTTTAGAAATGTTGGCTCTTATTGATAGGATAGCATCTTGCAGTTGATGGAGATTTGTGGGATGCACATCCAGGGCACGAAGCTCCCGTTCCACCACATCCCAAAGATGCTCTATTGGGATGAGATCTGGTGACTGTGGGGGCCATTTTAGTACAGTGAACTCATTGTCATGTTCAAGAAACCAATTTGAAATGATTCGAGCTTTGTGACATGGTGCATTATCCTGCTGGAAGTAGCCATCAGAGGATGGGTACATGGTGGCCATAAAGGGATGGACATGGTCAGAAACAATGTAGGCCGTGGCATTTAAGCGATGCCCAATTGGCACTAAGGGGCCTAAAGTGTGCCAAGAAAACATCCCCCACACCATTACACCACCACCACCAGTATGCACAGTGGTAACAAGGCATGATGGATCAAATTCTGACTCTACCATCTGAATGTCTCAACAGAAATCGAGACTCATCAGACCAGGCAACATTTTTCCAGTCTTCAACTGTCCAATTTTGGTGAGCTCTTGCAAATTGTAGACTCTTTTTCCTATTTGTAGTGGAGATGAGTGGTACCCGGTGGGGTCTTCTGCTGTTATAGCCCATCCTCCTCAAGGTTGTGCGTGTTGTGGCTTCATAAATGCTTTGCTGCATACCTTGGTTGTAACGAGTGGTTATTTCAGGCAAAGTTGCTCTTCTATCAGCTTGAATCAGTCGGCCCATTCTCCTCTGACCTCTAGCATCAACAAGGCATTTTTGCCCACAGGACTGCCGCATACTGGATGTTTTTCCCTTTTCACACCATTCTTTGTAAACCCTATAAATGGTTGTGCGTGAAAATCCCAGTAACTGAGCAGATTGTGAAATACCCGTCTGGCATCAACAACCATGCCACGCTCAAAATTGCTTAAATCACCTTTCTTTCCCATTCTGACATTCAGTTTGGAGTTCAGGAGATTGTCTTGACCAGGACCACACCCCTAAATGCATTGAAGCAACTGCCATGTGATTGGTTGATTAGATAATTGCATTAATGAGAAATTGAACAGGTGTTCCTAATAATCCTTTAGGTGAGTGTATGTGTATATATATATATATATGCCTGTATATACACATAATTTATAAACAATACAGTATACATAGAGCATTTATAAAGTATTCAGACCCCTTCCTTTTTCACATTTTGATGTGGAAACCTTATGCTAAAATGCTTAAAATAATTTATTTTCACATCAATCTAAATCATATCCCATAATGACAAAGCAAAAACCAAATTTTTGATAACTTTGCAAATGTATTAAAAAGAAAAATCTGAAATCACATTGACATAAGAATTCAGACCCTTAACTCAGTACTTAGTTGAAGCACTTTTGCTGCGATTACAGCCTCAGGTTTATTTGGGTATGTTTTGCACACCTGGATTTGGGATTTTCTGCCTTCTCTGCAGATCCTCTCAAGCTCTGTCAGGTTGGATGGCGACCGTCAGTGGATAGCCATTTTCAGGTCTCTCCAGAGATGTTCGATTGGGTTCAAGTCTGGGCTCTGGCTGGGCAACTCAAGGACATTCACAGAGCGGCCCCTAAGCCACAGTGATCTTGGAAATCTTCAATGCAGCCAAAAAATGCAGCTCTGCAGTTACTTTGACCTCATGGCTTACGTAGTTTTGTACTGATATGTATTTTCAGATGTGAGACCTAATAAGACAGGTGTGTGCCTTTTCAAATCAATTGAATTTGTCACAGGTGGACTCCAAACAAAATGTAGAAACATATCAAAGATAATGATCCAGGAAAAAGGATACACCTGAGCTATGTCAAGTGTAATAGCATATGGTCTGAATGCTTATGTCAATGTGATATTTCAGTTTTTGTTTTAATAAATGTGCAAAGTTATAAAAAATCTGTTTGTCATTATGAGGTATGGAGTGTAGATTGATGAACAAATAATAATAATGGAAAGCATTTTCGCACAAGGCTACAACACAACAAAATTTAAAAAAAAAATAAGGGGTCTGAATGCTTTACGAATGCACTGTATATATAAAAATGTATAGATTCCCATGTTTTAATTGAAGGGTTCAGATTAAATTCCATTAAATTAGCCTATAGATTATAATGAACAGTGAAGATATTTATGCATGGAATTATTTTACAACAACCCCATAAATTATAACAATTATTTAATTAAATAAAAATACCACCTGCAACAAAATGCCCAGCAAGTTTAGACAGCTACCTGCACTCCAAAAAATCTTGGGTTATTTATTTTACCCAATAGCTGGGTTAAACATATTGGGTCGTTCTGTTGGGTAATTCCTAACTTTTATTGGGTTGTTTCTATAATAATGCACCCAGTTGGGTTAAAACTGGTCTCGCGAGGACATTTTAAATTTCAACGGTCTACCAGTGCCACTGCCAACAGAAGATACAGAGGTAAGTTAATAATATCACATTATATGAACGCTTTTCATTTTCTTTATCAACATACAATAATAGTTGATTAATTGGTCTGCTGTATTGCTCACTTGCCTACCGACATAATACTTGCTATAAAGCCAGCTTATTTTAAACTGTGGCATAGAAACTATTAATTGGGATGCTCCACCTCTCTTTCTGTGCTCGTCTCAACACTTTTTTTGGAAATCATACATAATATTTCATATATTTGGCTGACACGCGAAGAAATTGTAAGACGCCTCAGCTTTAAGACTCATTATCCGGTGTTGCAGACACGGCAGTTTTTCATCAACTGAAAGAAAAGTATATTGGAAAAGTATATTAAAGTATAAAGCTGGTTCGAGCCCCACAGCCACCATTGTGTCCTTGAGCAAGGCACTTAACTCCAGGTTGCTCCAGGGGGATTGTCCCTGTAATAAGTGCACTGTAAGTCGCTTTGGATAAAAGCGTCTGCCAAATGCATAAATGTAAATGTAATGTAAATTTATTGTCATTTTTACAGTATAACTTTAAAATACTTCACAGCGAAAATCTGAAACATTTTATCTAGAAAGATATATCTGCAAGGCACTAAATTATATAATACACAAATTGGACTCAACAAGATATTACTCCAGGGATCTGCAACCTTTTTGACAAGAAGTGCCATTTTTAAATTTACTAGTCAATGGCGATTAATCGAAAGAGAAGTGCTGCTGGTTCATGATGCGCGAATGGCTTGCACGGAGCGTGAGTCTCATCACACTTTAATAGTGTTTAGCTTCCCATTCTGCTGATGAAAACAAGCTGTGATCATGAGGAAGTATTTACATCAAGATGTAGATTGGAATGCAGGTGCGGAATTTATATAAATATAGTCTACTCCTCTCTTGCCGTTGCTGGCATGCCAATGATTACCCCTCCATGTGCCAATGCAGGCAGCGTGCCGTATGTTGCCGACACCTGTATTACACAATAGCCAGCATCTACATGACATTAGGTGATAGCCTAATCAGAAGCCACTTTCATATTGTTCTGCACCCCTGAATTCACGACGGTTATGACTTTTTTCACATCGTGACATTTATCACTTTTATTGTAACTTTTTAATGCCAAAAAGCAGCAACATTTTGATGATGTTCTTTTACCATTGCAGGAAGGTGCCTGGCTATGCCAGAGTCAGCTCCAGGCCATGTCACAACCATTCCAGAGTCAGATCCAGGCCATGTCACAGCCACGCCAGAATCAGATCAAGGTCATGTCACAGCCACGCCTCAGCCTGCTCCATGTTACAACCACGCCTCAGCCTGTATTATGCCATGTCACAGCCATGCCTCAGCCTACCCCATTCATGTCGCAGCCACACCTCAGATTGCTCCATGCCACATCACAGCCGAAATTCAGTCTACTCCAAGCCATGTCTCAGCCGAGCTCCAGAATGCTCCGTACTATGTCACAGCCGAACCACGGTCTGCTCGATGCCATGCTTGATTCGAACCCCAGACAGCTCCATGTCACAAGCAAACCTCTGCTCACTGGTCCAGGCCCGCCTCTGCGCCACGGTCCAGGCCTGCCTCTGCTCTCCGGTCCAGACCAGCCTCTGCTCCATGGTCCAGGCCAGCCTCAGCTCCACAGTCCAGGCCCACCTCCATCCCTAAGACTCCACCTTGGCTCCACCCCTCGAGCCTCTCATAATGTCATCTCACAAATGTTGATGTTCAGAAGAAATGTCAAGATTAAGACTAAAAATGACGTTTTAATGCACTGGGTGGACTTTTCACACAGTCCCTTATGCACATAGGCAAATATACATTGAACTTCAAACATAAAATGACCCTGCTTTGAATAACGGTCTTCCAATGAAAAAAGTCTCTTTAATAGAAGCAAAGAAATAAAAAAATAAAGGGAGAACGAATGATAATTGCACCATACAGATAATGTGCCCCATGTGAATACAGTCTTCATACACTGACATGCAGTTTCTTACCCCCAAAAACAAGGAAGAAATCGAGTGTTTGAACTTGAGCTCTTTATCAATCTGTAGCGAAGTTCACATGAACTTGATCTCTTTATCAATCTATAGCGAAGTTCACACCAACAAAAGTTGAGTAAGTACATTGTATTTGTTTATTAGGCTATTGTGGCAGGGCGGCGGTCATTTTGCAATAAATTTGTGTATAACTATTTATTTTGCACAATCACTGCTTTGTTAATCTGGTGTGCATTTGCAATATTTCGTTTTCACAAACTGCTTGGTTGGTCGCGATGAAAGTGGAGGCCCCGTGTATGATCCTGCCAATAACAAGCATTAATTGAATCTAATGAGGTTCACCGTTGTTGTGGTGTGCAAAATAAGGAGATATGTGGAAGCTGCACTTTAGGGATGTTCATTAGGGTCATCTTAACCTGGGGGCGTCTTCCCCATCTTACCTTATACAGTTGGGTCCAGCAGTCTGAGATGACATTGAAAATGAAAATATATTCTGTTCCTACAGAATCTGGCAATGATGATGAAGACGATGATGTTGGAACCCAAGTGTAGTTTATTAAGAAAAGTGGAATCCAGAAACCAAAAACAAAACTAGACTTGATTTAACTTGACTATACACAAAACATGAACATGGCTTGGCTAAACAAAACAACAAAGTTGCATTCACATACACGATACTAGACAAAGGACAATGGTTTATATTCCCCCAAGTCATGTATTTTAGCCCTCATATTTACCAATGATCAAACAGAGCACTAAACAAGATAACAAGGCAATTCAACTAAACAACCTAATGAAACAATAAACCAAAGAAAAAAGACAGGGCTCAATTAATATACACACACATATATATATATATATATATATATATATATATATATATATATATATGTATATATATATATATATATACACAGTATATACACACACACATACAAATATACATTCATATATTCATTTATATTTTGATTTACATTTTTATTTGAACTTCAATAACTGTAATGACAACTATTTAAACAATGGCAAATAAAAGGGACACTTTTTTTAACCAAAATTACTTGTGGTTGTTGGCCATTGAGTGATATATCTCATGACAGTTATGTGCCCATTTAGGGTGCTCTCTAGTGCCTGTTGAGTAGGTCCTTTCTAAGGAGAGTGTTAATGTTTTCTTCCACTATAGAAAATTATTTGAGCCTTTGAGAATTTTCCCTACACACTTGCTCATGAATGAGTGTTGAAATGCCTTGATATGTCCTTGTTGGAGTGGACATACAGATTTCAATCTGTGAGACTTTTTATTTCTTATAGTACAGTATTTATCTTTTCATTGCATTGCAGAATGAAACATGTTGCATTTTGAATCTTTGACCTTTAATAAACTTTCAGAATATGGCCTTTTGTCTCTTTTTTCAGGATTGGACAATCTCTGCTTGTGTATAATAGTGCAATGCTATGGTTTAAAAGGACACTAATATTCTGCTAATATGTTGCAGAATCCCTCAGAGCATAAGCCTCTACAGTGGACCACAAATTGTCTGTAGAAGCAGTCCTCTGGTAACTTGTCTCCCAAAGCCCCTGCCTCATGATATGCTGCTTGAGTCAAAGAACTCCCTCGACACAAGAAGATGGTGGTTAGTAAACGTTTATATGTCGTTTTCCAATCAAATTATTTTGTCAAAACACACACTTTTGAATGGCCGTAAATTGAGCAGGGGCTAAATGGAACATGCTAATAAGCCAAACCTTGACCCCTTGTTTAGCATTCCCAATTATCTCAAAGGTAGTTATAACCAGGATGCTCTGCTTCAACCAGGATTATCTTTGGAAATGTTTTTTCTTGAAGCTAACCAACTAAACCTTGACCCCCCTCCCTGGTACAGCCTGGCTAAGAAAATAAGGTACCAGATATGAGAGTATTACATAACTACATATTATAGCAAACCAGAGTTGTGCTTATGTTCTCTATATCTGTTTGAGTTTTTCTTGGGTCTTCTTGGGGGGTGGGGTGTTCGAGGGATATAAAAGGGTATTTGCTTGAGTGTTAGTATGCAGTTCGCACCAGCAAATTTACGGCAAGGACATCAGCCCCACAGGTGCCCATGTTAATAAATTCAGAAGCAAATTTTTGTCTCCGAGTGCTTCCTGTGAATGCTACAATATAAATTATGGTAAGTGACGGTTATCCTCGAGACATATTGATTCTATGTGCCTATTTAAGATCAGATGGAGTGTGCAATACAGAAAAGCCAAACTTATTTATTAATGGATTTTTAACCAAAGAAGGTTAACTTAATAGTCACCTTTGGCAATGTGTAATTCTTGATTAATTTAGAGACCTCTAGCCTCAATTACTGGATTGAATAATTCAATCATAAATTATATAATATTCATAAAGTCTGCCTAAATGAACAGAAGCACCATGATTAAATCCATGCTCATGTATCAGGTTGCTAATGTTCAAAGTGATTAGAAAGTCTATACATTTAACTGTATAGAAACAGCCTGGGAGAAAAACCAAACATGACCATTTTTGGTTATAGCGGAATGAAGCGCAATGACCAAGCTTGTTTTGTGGCCATCTGAGAGTGCATTTGGATTTGAGGCCTGGCCCTCTGTACAAATTAACCTGTCTAATGGGTTGAGAGAGTTCCCACTTCCACACTCAATGGAGTTCGTTCAGAGCTCTGTTATTTTAATAACATACCAGGAGAAAGATATAGAACATAATGCCAAAAGGTGGAAGGTCTCACAGGGTGTTTTAATGTAGCTCAGAAGACCCACAGCTTTCTGTTCCCCTCCACTCTTTTCCCAAATCTCTCACTTCACCATCACACAGAGCTGTTTACGTGCTGTGCCTCTTCATTTTAAATACATTACCAATAAGCATTGTTTTCAGAACACCAGCTCTGGTAAGACGCAAGACACTCAGACTGGATATTTGTCACAGCGGAGGGTCAAACATGTACTTTATGAGTTGAATGTGTATGGTTTGTGTAGTAGTGCCATTTAATGTAGAAAAGACCAGTTTTGACAAACATATGCATCTCAGCATCTCATGCCAGGGACCAGCAAACAAAATGCAGGTCCGTTTAACAGCGAGGTGACGAGTCAAAGTTTACCAGCAAAGGTGACGAGTCCCCCCCCCCCCCATCAGATGAGATGATATAACAATCTTGCTTTATAACCGTGGGTCTTATGTTCTCCTGCATGTGTTTGCGCAGACTGACTGAGACTATAGATTTAACCTTGCTCGATTCACTTTGACATTTCCACTCCTGTGTTGGTAACCCAGGGCCGTTATTACCATACCATTAGGCATGCTCTGTCTATGTGGTTCAATTGCCACAGGCCCTTGCTACTGAGTCCGTGGACTACACCTCAGAATCAAATCAATAGCAGCACTGTAAACATCACACACTCTAAAGCCACTTAAAGCAGAGAAAGAAAACCGTTCTAAAACAAATACAGCTGAACTGTAAATGCTATTTTCAGAATCAAAATGCAGACAGTAAGATATTAAACACACACCCATACATGCACATACAAGTATAAACTTTCTGTTAAGATGTTACTTATAAAAAGATTGTTAAATTTGATTCAATTACTATAGAACATTGCTATGTGCAAACAGGAACAGGATCTATAGAAGTGAGTTTAATTGTTAACATTTTAAAGGAAAAGTGAACACTAAAAAAAACTTCTGTCATCATTTACTCATTTAACCCAATTGTTGTTATTATCACTGTTGTTCCAAACTTTCTGAGGAAGAAATATTGAGGAATATTGTGGTCCCTCATTTCAATACAATGGCGGTCATTCATGTGAATTGTGAATTCCAAGTCTTCAGAAGGCATATAATAGTTTCTGGGGAGAAACAACCTGACATACAGGGTACAAGCCTCCCCCTGGTAAATTATAATTTTCTTCAGCATAGAACGTATATATTATTTTCATTAACTACTCATTGCAACTGTTCATCAAGACCTTTTAAAGACATTAGGGCAAGTGTTGTTACTGGACAAGTAGGTCTGTGGGACTCTTGACTGAACACAAGAGAGTTTGGAGAATTTGGCCTGATCCAACTCTCCCTCTACAATCACTCTGTATCCTGCAGCTAATAAACATGCTCATTATTGGGGCTCTGAAAACTTAATTAAAGCTGGAGAGAAGGAGGCACTGCCATTCTAAAGAGTGTGGTGAACAATCAGACCAGATGACATTCCATGAGCCAGTTTATGGCAGATCCCCTCTCTAACTTTCAAGGCAAAGAAAAGTTGCTTAATTTTGATTGAATCCTGGCAGGACCAACACAAACAAATGTCAAGCACAGCCATCAGATAAGCTGCTAGGAAAACTGCCACACACCCCTCACGAGGCAGTCAAGATTTTCTAACATGTTGGAAAAGGATTCTCATTGGTCCATGAGTGCACTGTAAAAAAAGAATCTGTAAAATTTACAATAAAATACTGGCAGTAAGGTTGCCAGCCAGTTACTGTAATGTTTTGTGATCTTAATGTAATTTAATTACAGTTATTTACTGTAATTATAGAATACAGAAAAATGGTGTATTTTTA
This sequence comes from Xyrauchen texanus, assembly GCF_025860055.1. Classification (NCBI taxonomy): domain Eukaryota; kingdom Metazoa; phylum Chordata; class Actinopteri; order Cypriniformes; family Catostomidae; genus Xyrauchen; species Xyrauchen texanus. Next base: position 21,276,003 of record NC_068298.1, on the reverse strand, counting down.
AAATACAGTAATTTACCGGTCACTTAGCAGCTTAATGCTGTAATTTTTAATGTATTTTACTTGATTGTGTGAATTTATTATTTTTGGAGGAAATACATAAAATACTGTATGTCCAGTATATTTTGCTGAATGTCAATTACTGGCAGCTGAATTAAAAATGTAAACTACTAATTAATTGCATAAGGTTTGCCATCTATGTTGTATAATTATTTCACAAAAAAACATATTAAAAAAAAAATATTGCAATGTATTGATACATCTTGAAAAACATTAATGGACACTATGTGAGAACATGGTCCTAAAAACAATGCAAAGTTAATTTTGTACATAAAAAAAAAAAATGTTGTCGTTGGACAGCTCCCCTCCAACCTCTCCTGCAGTAATGACCGCGGAGGAAGCCATATGCCCCAGGAGCCTCTGGCAATGTATTAAGGGGAACACCGTGCCCGGCCTGAACGCGGTGAGGCATTTCAGCACTGACTGCGCGCGCTCATTGGTGAGGCGTGCTAACATTGAGACTGAGTCTAACTCCATGCCGAGAAAAGAGATGCTCTGAACCGGGGTGTGCTTGCTCTTTTCCCAGTTGACCTGAAGCCCTAAACGGCTGAAGTGCCTGAGCACCTGGTCCCTGTGGGCACATAGTAACTCTCGGGAGTGGGCCAGGATGAGCCAGTCGTCGAGGTATTTGAGAATGCAGACGCCTGCTTCCCGATGCGGGGCAAGGGCTGCCTCTGCGACCTTCCTGAAGACAAGAGGGGACAGGGACAGGCCGAAGGGTAGGACCTTGTACTGATACACCTGGCCGTCGAACCAATCCACCGAACCAATCCGCAGTTTACCACTGCGAACCAATCTAGATGCCGGACGCAAGTTTGAATGTGTCTTTGCGTGAGCATTTTGAACGGGAGTTTGTGCAAGGCCCGGTTAAAAACTTGCAAGTCCAAAATCGTTCGTAAGCCGCCGCCTTTCTTGGGTATGATGAAGTAAGGGCTGTAGAAACCCTTCTTCATCTCGGTTGGAGGGACAGGCTCTATCGCGTCTTTGAGTACGAGGGTCGCGATTTCTGCGCGCAGGGATTTGGCATCTTCGCTGTGTACTGCGTTAAAGCGGATGCCCCCGAAGGGCTGGCAAACTGAATTGCATAACCGAGTCGAATGGTCCTGGCCAGCCAGCGTGACGGATTGGGAAGTGAGTTTAGCCACGTGACCAAACCACTTTTTTACAAATGCTGAATGGTTCTAAGCACAGTGAGTAACAGTGAGTTCCTGTAGCATTCCACTTGAGCACATTATGAATACAAACTGTTCCTGGCACAGATTTCTCATCACAGTTAGCTAACCACAATCAGGACAGGGAATTGTGTTGATGGAACGCGTTAGTGGTGTGGCGAATCATTGGTCACTTGCTCAGTCTGTTATAATCCTGATTTCGCAGCAACTGTGCCAATGAGCCTTTATCAAGCAGACTTGATCTGGTTAAAAGTTGAAGTGTGTAATTTCCGTGCCTTTGTCTGTGCAATTGAACATTAACAAAATAATAATAATAATGATAATAGCCTAAAGGAAATTTTATTATTTAATTTATTTCTGTCCCCATGCATACGTTATTGGTTGAGTGAGTCAATGAGCACATTTACATGCACAGAAGTACGCTGAAAACTATTTAAAATCAGATTATTAAAAAAATCTGACAATGCAAATGCAAAATCGTGCATTTAAACTTGTTCAGTGTTACTATGTCTAGCAATTTAAACAAACACAGCATTACAGGGCCACATGTTCAGTATAAATATATATATAGTATACTGTACATATACTGTATATACATATACATTTGAGCACAGATGAAACACATACACAAACACTGTCCATTTATACACTGACAGCAGGCAACCCTTTAGGACTAGTTCACATTTTCTCACTTTTCTCTTCTCCATCACTGTCTCGAATTCATATTCATCCCAATACACTCTAATGCCTCTGTCATTATCTCTGTTCATTAATAACACACTTCTATATCTATGTTAAAAAGAGTGAGATCAATACCATGTTGATGGCATAGAGACAAATGGTGACAGAACAGTGAGAAGTTCTGCAGACATTTTTATGCAAATCAAATGAATCTCTCTAAATGGATTTTAAGATATCCTGAGTCATAAAATAGATAATTATAATATTTTTCCAGGAGAGTCGGAGTGGGGATACATGGCCTAGCCCAGCCAATGTTTTCTTGGTGCACTGAAATTTAAGCATATAATCACTGGAGATGGACATTTGTGATTTGCTTGCATAATGAGTGGTGGGTCAAATCAAAACTGGTGAATAAGCTTTGCACAGTAGGCCATGATTTTCAATAAATAAGAACGAGTTGATTTATATTAAATCACAATGCCCAGAAGAACTCTCAGTATCCCTGGTTTGATCATCTTTAATGGAACAGATGAAAGTTTGGTCTGTGCAGTTAGAGAGTAGCGAGAGACTGGCAGCTGGCAGGAGCCAACAGAGAAATGGAATTGTTTTTCTTAAATCTTAATACCAGATTGCCGTGATGTGCTCTGGATTTTTCAGGCAATTCATAAAAAAATAAAAAAATGTAAAAAAAAGGAAAAGGAGAAAAATGGACGTTTTGCCACTAGTTAAACACCATTGAAACATAATCGCATAATCAGCTGTTTTTCACATAAATCTACTCCAGTAATAGTGTATGGAAGCCCAGGAGTGCCATTTACAAAAGAATGAAGGAATAAATTATAAATCTGTTAATTTGAAAATACAAATGTGAATAAATAAACCAATTTATAAATGGACAAATAAGTAATTTTTAAATGCACCTTTTAAATTATGTTTTAAAAAGCATATGGCAATTTCTTTTCTTCATCCATTTCACAATTGCTTATCTTTATTGTTTGACTTTTCCTTTTCTTTTACCATTTGTCAGTCCATACCAGCTGAAGCCCAAGAGTGCCAATTAAAAAAGATGAAGGAATACATTAGCAATCTATTAATTTGAAAATAAAAACTTGAATAAATAAATACATTTATAAATGGACAAATAAATAGACAAATTTAAATGTGTTTATTTAATTCCTGTTTAAAATGTCATTATACTTAATAATAAAATTGTGCATTAATAAATCATATTTATTTCATCTTTAAAATATAATTAAATGTAGCAATAAATTAGTACATTAGTGAGTTTTAAATCCACTTTTTAATGCATTTTAAAAGCACATTTAAATTGCCTACTAAAAAGGTATTTGGCAATTTCTTTTCTTAAAGGTGCAATATGTAACAATTTTCATTTAATATATGCCTTTTTCCCAATGTGATACAGAAGTTAATGGTGGCTCGTTCACTGTTGGTGTGAAATGCTGAACGCTTGTATATCTGTATGTCTTGTATATCGCCGCAAATAAAATTTGTGCTTCACCTTTTGTTTTGCTCATCTTCATAAAATTTTTTATTGACTGACAGGAGCTATACACACAGTAAACACATAATGTACACATTCTTTTATCGCATTGCTCTTTTACAATTGTAGTCTGGGTTTTATGGATTTAACATTTTGATTTAAAATTTTGAATGAATTTATATTTTAATTGAACCTGAATCGATTATTTTACAGGTAAAATTTTATTGACACAGAAAATGGCAATAAATATGTCAAAGATGTTTGAGGTAAAATGTCCAAGATTTAAGCCAGACATTTTCAGAGAAAAAAACTAAAAGAGCAATAGCCAACAAGTGTTTTACCACTTCACTGCTAGAATTGTGTGAAATGAAACAGTCACTTAACATAACTTTTACTGGAAGAAACAAAGACCTTCTGGTTGTGTAAATGAAAGATAACACTTTATTAAGCTTTATAAACAGAAACAGTTCAGCAAATTTTCATTGTGTCCCAGTGCTTATGATCAATTATCTCACAGTGCACAGAAGGTACAGTATATGGGCTTTGTTCAATGTTGACAGATACCATAAACCAGAGCCATAAATTGAAAAACAACAACTGTACTGTTACTGGGCCAATCAAATCCTGATGCCTGAGTAATGAGTAGAGCATATGACCTTATCCCAGTTTTCCCACTGAAAATTAGTTTACGGACCTGATATGAGCATTTCCAGATTGTCAACTAAGCCCTGAAGTGGATTATGCGATCTGTTTCAAAATGAAAGATACTTTGGAAAGACTTATGATCTGGCCCCCAAATACAGAGGTTGAGAAGGATAAATGACACAATCAAGAAAATAATGTTCTTCCACATGATGGGACAACATCGAGCACTGAGCATGAGAGAGAAGAGAAAAAAGATTGGGACATACAGAAACCCTGATATATGTTTGGTGTAGAATTAAATCACACTGTTGGTCAGTTGGAACAGATGACCATGTTATGGTCAGTGTACGAATTATGTTATGGCTGTGAAGTACTTCGCCGATCGGTCTGCGCTGCGCTGCCCTGTATGAAGTCGAACACACCTATTGTCTCTGAAAGGGAGAGATGTCATCGGGGTGGAAAGAGTACTGAAAAATAATACTCAAGTAAAAGTACTGTTACATCTTAAAAAAAATTTTATGAGTAATGTAAAAGTACCTGTCCTAAAAACTACACAAGGAAGAGTAAAATAGTAGCTCATTTAAAAGTACTCATGAGTAGTGAGTATTGAGTACTGAGTTGTGAAAACTATGACCCTTTGTAATAAAACTCTATGCTGCAATTTAAAAATGTTGCACACATACCCTTTCATGGCTGTTTGCCAGAAAGAATACAAAATATAGGTATTTTATAGGTGTTTGTGATCGACAAGCTTTTAAAATAAGCTTATCTATGATACTTAACTCTATCACTTATCTATGATACTGTTAACACTACATTAATCTGATGGAAAAAATAAATAAAAGGGTGACATGATTACAGAAATTAAGATGAAAAAGTTACTTTCAATTTCATAATGTATGAAACAATTACATTAAAATCTGTTTATGTGTAGGGTCTAAATTTCCCTGCCGACAGAGCGTTATTGTTGTGCATAAAACATGTTCAAACAATGCAAGGAATGCAAATAAAAATTATGAAAGCACACTAAAAAAGGAGATTTTTAGTTTTGTTCTCATTCTAATTCATGATGCACAATTTTCACAAGTTTGTGACTGGTGGAGTGTTCTGCCTAAAGTATTGCTCTACAATGGTTGATACTTTTCTATCAGGCATTAGAAAAAGCATGATAAAGGCTAAGCATAATTATAAATTATTTTATCATCTCTAATTTCCTGGTAATTTATTATACAAATGAACACACTCTACATCAGGGGTCAGTATTATTAAAAATAACTAACAATATTATTAAAATATTATTATTAAATGTATTATATTACATTAATACTTTTAAAGCTACTCAACTTATTCAGCCAAAAGTAGAGAGTGGTTTTCTCGTTTCCTTGTTAATGTTGTTTGATTATTAGCCTTTATATGATATAGGCCTACTAGACAGTGCTCAATTCGGTTACATGTACACTTCAAGTCCGACATTTAGATGCAAATACACTTTTTGTCAAACCATTAATGTCTCATCAAGACTTTAATTATAAAGCATATTTCTTTAGGCACGAATCCGCAATTTACTTCGATATGTTTCTTCAAGGCAGGATTAATGCTGATATCTGGCTTGAGCAAGTTAAACTCACATGACACAATCAAGCAATTTGCCTTTTTTACTGCAAAAATCCCTTTTAGGTGCTTGAACAGTTGGCGCCAAATCTGCAGCTGCTGTTCAAGTGTGTGATTTGATTTGATTTGATGGGAGTCACGAGACTCTCCCTAGCCAATCATGTTGATGGGTAAAAATAAAATCAGGACAGGAAAGTAGCAAACACAGACGGTGGGAAAATAGCACATTAAAAGTACAGTTACAGCACTTAAAATATACTCAAGTAAAAGTATACAATTTAAAACTACTTTAAAAAGTAAAATTCTTGGGAAAAGTAATTAATTACAGTAACGTGATAATTGTAATTAATTACTTTACACCCCTGGATGTCAGTGAACCAAAAATATTATTCAGTGTATGGAGTTGGATGAGAACAATTCATGCACTTATTCATTTTTAATGAATGTTTATTCAAACATTCATTAAAAAGACTGATTCGTTCATGAACACACTTTCAGAAATGAGAAGCACCCTGTAAGACCCGCTGTCTGCAAAAGTGTTGTAGTGTGCAAAGTGAATTTGTTTTATTTTGCTTTACCTAATTTACCCTTTGCTAAGCCCCGCCTTAAAAGCGTTTCAGATTAAATCCTATGTTAGTAACTGTTTCCCCACCGCCAATACTCTGACAAGCACTTATTACAATGAGAGCCTATGGGAGGAATGTGTGTTTGAGTTTTAAGCAGGATTTTATCAAAATGATCCAAACATTCTTTTAAAAACATTTTTGCTGGGTCACTTGTAATAGTGACACAAGGTACCCAGAGAGGATACACAGTGTTTTTTATTTTATTTAAAAAAAATCTTCAAATAAATATTGCGAAGAGCATGCTATGAATTAAACTATCATTCCCTATTCCTAAATGAACATATATAACATCAGTGAGGACACCTACATTTCCTCCAAGGTAAATTAAAGCTAACAACTTTATATTAATTCATTTATTTATTGATTCAGATCTTAGTAAAGGTGATAAACAAACAGTTCACAGCATCAAAGGGAGTGTGTTATGACATGTTATAAGCAGTTCTTTTAACTTCCATAAATGTTAATGGTATTAGGTTTGTAATGGCTATCAAATCAAGTGACTGTGATGATCATTGGCTCAATTCTGATTCACAGTCTCCACAGTTTTCAAATTAGTTTAATTTAACAATTTATTTTACAATAAAACTTCAGATAAATATGCTTATCAATACAATGTCACCCTTCATTCCAGCCCACATTATAATATAACACATTCCATTTATGATAATGTTTAGCCAAAAACCACAAAGTTCACTGCAACCCCCCATTCATTCCAGTGGGGAGTTCTGCACTGTAACCAAGGTGGGCGGAGCTTAGTGAAGGCTCAGTTCATGACCATTTATCTCCCTTATGGACAGGGTTTCAATAGCCAAGCTTTTACCATCTCACATGCACTCCATAAACACATTAGCTGGCAGTTTTTCCATTTAACATGTTCCCTTCATCCTGTAACATTGCCTCGTTGTTTCTCATGTTCCTTGTTTCCCCTCCTAGCTTGTCTCTCTCACTCTATTTCTCTAAATACATTTTCACAACGACACTTCACAATAGGTTACACTGTGACCATAGCATTGCAATTCTTTATCTTCTTGTTCTTGTTCTACTAATTCAAACTCTTCTGCTTTTTACCATCAGGGAAAAACAAAACATTTTCCATGAATCACAGTTGGTTCTCTTCTTCCTATATGTACTCTGCTGCCCTCTTGTGGATAACATTGATACCACCACACCTCACTCTAATTTGTGTTGATTAAGATTAAGATTCAACTTTATTGTCATTGTGCAGAGTATAGCGCCAATGAAATGCAGTTGTTTTCGCATATCCCAACTAAGCTGGGATCAGAGCGCAGGGTCAGCCATGAAACAGCGCCCCTGGAGAAGATAGGGCCTTGCTTAAGGGCCCAACAGTGGTATTTTGGCGGTGCTGGGGCTTGAACCCCGACCTTTTGGTCAGAAACCCAGAGCCTTAACCGTATATTGTGATGATAAGCACCTATGTATCCATCTTTGACTAATGGACAGCCAGAATTACTTTTTGCTACTTCTTTAAAAGATTCTAAACATTGTGGAGTTTTTTATCAGCAGCACATCATGACACTGGGGTGACTGCATCCTGTATTTACTCTAAACACGTGTGTAATAATAATATGGTGCCTGGGTGTTAATAAGAAAAAGGAACTTTCAAATGTTAAATATATTTGCTAGTTGTTGAATAATATGGTAGATGTACTGCCAGATTTGTTACATCAGGAGTAAATAGACTTTGAGCACAGTCATTTGAGATAAGTGCTGTGTCTTTGCAGTTCAAATGAAATGCTGCTTGTGGTTTATTTTCTGTTTCTTTTTTTTATCATGTTCACAGAGAGTATTAGAATAGATCTCTCTTTCTCTCTCTCGCTTCTGCTTAAGATTGCAGCACTGACACACAAATGGAATTCAGCTTAATGTGTAATTAATGGTTGCCTCAAAAAGCCAATAGACAGAACATAAAAGGACACTTAAAGCTGTTTGACTCAAACTGAACATGATGGTTCATTAGAGCACACAAATTCACCATAATTCAACAACAAATGTGGTATGCTTTTCTGGTAGTTTCTTCTGTGTCTTGTGAATGCACCTGAACCATGAACCAAACTGGTATCCCACCTTTTTTCTGTGCCACCACAAACATTGCTTGCACTTCCCTTACTTATACATACATGTTCATAATGTTTATGTAGAATGCAGACCTATGTGCAGTTGACTGGCATTGTAATGTCTTTGTTTTAAATAAGCCTGAGTGTTTTTTTATACTGTGATGGCAGCAGTACTTATCACATATAAGTACTCCTTGATAAGTTAAAAACTCCTTGATAAGTTAAAAACACTCATGACAAGTCTACAAAACTTTATTGTTGAATTGCAAAGCACTGTGCAAAGTATTTGACCACTTGTGCTAGATAGTAGATTATTATAAGTAAATCTTAATGTTTATTTCTTTAAAGCATGAAGAGGTTAAAAAATTATATAAATGGCAAACTTCTGAATGCGAGTGACTTTGAGTTGTTTGAGGATTGCATGTGGTTAACAGCTCCATCAGCATCAGAAGTATTTAGTGGGATATGATTTGTCACACATTTGAACATGAACATGAGAACTGATGCTAAGATAGACCTTCTGCATTGGTAGCATAGTTCCAATCTTCTGCCCTTTCTTCAGAGTCCCAGAGTAACTGTCAGGCTTGATGTAGAACACCTTGAAGCAAAGACCTGGCAAATAGATCATTTTGGAATATACAAGATTATTATAAGATTATACTTTTGGCAAAAGAAGTAACCTTATTCAACTTAATGTGCACTTAATGTGTCATTCCTGAAGCTAGTATTGACCACACACATTATGTGGTTCTACTCAGTGGTGTAGTACTACCAAAAAAAGTGGTTTAATATTGCCCAGTCCCTGTTCGTCTGACTGTAGACTGTGTAACATGCGTATAGAGAGTGCCAGAACTACAACTATGTACATATCGCAAATGGGTCATTCCTACAATTCAATGACATTCCTGCTTTGAAACTGTGAAATTATTTTATCACCTTTTCTCCCAATTTGGAATGCCCAATTCCCACTACTTAGTAGGTACTCTTGTTGGCGTGGTTAGTTTCTGAAACTCCATGGCTCGTTGTGCACGACACTGCAGAGACTCCACATGTGGAGGCTCATGCTATACCACGCGCTCCATTGAGAGTGAGAACCACTTAATCGTGACCACGAGGAGGTTACCCCATGTGACTCAACCTTTCTGGGCCAATTTGGTTGCTTAGGAGACCTGACTGGAGTCACTCAGCACACCCTGGATTCTAACTCATGACTCCAGGAGTGGTAGTCAGCATCAATACTCACTGAGCAACCCAGACCCACCCCCGGCTTTGAAACTTTTGAAAAATAAACTTTTACAAGTTTCTTCAGGTTTCATCATTACAGGGATATATTAAATATTGTATTAGTTATACTGGTCAAGCTAAATTACAAAAAAAATTCAGATGTCCATTCAGTTAAATGGGCAGTATCAGGGTGGATAATAACAAGGTGGACTTTAGCCACTACATGGTCTGTGATTGATATCTAGGAAACAGATTTGTTAAACTGTATATTTACATTTTTAATTATATTAATTTCCCTTATATCTTCCATAACAGGGTGGACATGTTATTCTTTACCACATATGACTAACACCACAAAATAAAGGAAACATAAATAAAACAAGAGTTATAAACTTCTAATAACTCAAAGTAATTTTGCAGAATGGGTGATGTCTACTTCCAGTGTGTGTGATGTCATTTCCTAACATATAAATTCAATGAAAGGCCATAGTATCATGACATAACAGGGTGCACAATAAATAAATGGACACACAAATAAATCTCCACAAAATTACACATTTACCACAAATGAATACATGTTAGTGATAGAATGTAACACTAAACTCTTAACTGTATGGGGGGCAGAAATCCAAACAGGCCACCAATAGATGTAGCAGTAGGTCAGGAAAAGTAAACTCTTGGAAGTGGTTTGAGATACAGATTAAGATTAATTTATTATCATTTGCGGGCAGCCACAGCTTTTTACAAATATAACAAGAATTTGAAAGGTTAAAAATTGGATACAAAATGCAAATTCATTATAATAACTTGTGTGACAGAAAACAGTGAATTGTGACATAGCCACCCCTCTAAGGAGCGGATTCTAGACGCTCCCAAAAACAGACAAAAACCTAAAAATTGTCCATGGGGTGTGGGGGACAAAAAGGGAAAACAGGCAGTTCAAGGGGGTACCAGGGGCAATCAGGCAGTTCAAGGGGCCACGAGGGGAGCAGAGGAACAAGGCAAGGTGAGGGAGAACATAGCAGATCAGGTGGGTGGCCAGAAGACCAAGGGGACCCAAGCAGATCTGGGGGACGGCCTGGAGACCAAGGGGATGACCTCAAGGTGGGGACTGGGTCTGGAGGCCTGGGAGGCGGCCACAGGACGGGGACTGGGACAGGGGGCCTGGGTGGAAGCCACAAGACAGGGACTGGGTCAGGAGGCGGCCATAGGACCACAGCCATGGAGAACTCCGAGGGCGGAGCCGTGGAAGGCGGAGCCATGGAGGACTCCGCGGGCAGAGCCATGGAAGACTCAGGTGGCGGAGGCGGGGAAGGCGGAGCCATGGAAGGCTCAGGAGACAGAGTCGAGGGAGGCGGAGCCGTGGGAGGCTCAGGAGGCCCTCGTTGGCCGTGGCAGGCGTGGGCGTTGGCTCGTTGGCCGTGGCAGGCGGCTCGTTGGCCGTGGAATGCTCAGAAGCTGAAACCGGGATTGAGAGAGGTGGTTCCTCTGCAGCGATTGTCTCCAAAACTAGCCCCACATACTCCCTCCATGTATAATCTCCGGTCTTCAGCAATTCCCTCCACAGGCGTGTTGGTAGTCCGATCCGATAGACTTCCTTCAGGGTAGTGTCATCAAGACCGGTGTGGATGGCTACGGTGGAGAAGAAATGGGAGAACTCCCGAATTGTCAAACCCGCCTGGCTTAGTTCTGTGAAGTACGCCGCTAGATCCATTTTTGGTCAGTTGTTCTGTAACTAATAGGAAGGAAGTTCAGGAGCTGGATCTAGGTGCGGCAAAAGAGTTTAATGAACAGAAACAAACAAGTACAAAATAATGGGTAAACACAGGAACAAATAAAACATCCATGATGGGGAAAGAAAACCATAAACAGGAGAAACCATCCACGAAGAGCAAAATACATTCAGGTACATTCTACAACGGACAAAGAACAAGCAACCAACAGGGTATTATATACAAAAAGACTAATGAGTAAATGAAACACAGGTGAGGACAATAGAAGACAGCTGGCAGTGATGAGGGCAGGGAATATGGGAAGTGTAGTCCATGGGGAACAGACGACAGAGGCAAAACACAGGGCAGACAACAGTGAATCGTGACACAGACAGAGAGAAATCACGGCCACAGGTGTTAACTGCAGCACTTTGCTCTCCCAATGTGATTTCTTCAGCAGCCTATGCCTTAATGATGTGTTACTGGAAACTAGAACAAAAACACCCATATCTGATTTATATCTCCTAACATGGAATTAGGGATCCTAACAGATACTATCTTAAATGTTTTGACTTTGGCTAATGCTCTTTCTACATGCACCTGGTGATTGGCTATTTTCTTTTTTATCTCAACATCTGGGACTGGCATTTGAAGATTTGTCTTTGCAAATGGAGGAATGTTTAGTTTAAGGCCAAGACCTTTCAAATCTTTCTCAATGAGAAACCCCTTATCCACCATGAGCCCATCACCTCTCTTAAGGTAGCCACACTGAAGCAGACCTTTCAGTAATCTTTGATTTTGCATTGTCTAAATATCTCTGTCAAAAATGTATCCTGTGTAAAGTGCTGATGCAAACATAATGGAGCCACGAGGATCACAGACTATCAGAGACTTAAGTGTGTTAGTAGACTAGTTAGAATAAGTCTGCCTTTGTACTAACAGTGTGCTGGGTTTCTCTATCTTTATCTCTGTGCAATCAAGAATTGCAGAAGTTGTTGGAAACTCTCCTTTGTAGCTGTTTGGCATGTTTTCTGTGATGATGTTCCTGTGTGGCCAAACAGACATATGACTTCATGCCTGCCATTCATGAAGTCAATCCATTAACTGAATAAAGTGCTAACACTTTGCATATCAATTTGAAAGCTAGCTCTTTCAGGTCGAAGTTTTTGTCTTAGTCTCATAAGTACAAGTAGAAATTGTTGACGTAATGGCATAAGGTGGATGTACCTGTTCAGTTTCTTATATGTCAAGGGGATGTGTGTTTGTGGGACTGTTTCATTATCTGGTAGTCTGAAAAATCTGCACAGTTTGATAAATGCATTGTAAGTGAGCCCAGTGCAGTATCTGAAGAAGTTAAAGACACTGTTGTTATTTATAGTCTCTGGTGTTAGTGGGTAAGAGCCTGGTGAGTTTGTATTTTCTCCCTTAGAAAGTCATTTTCTTTTTCTTTTTGAGTAGGTAGTCCTCAATCTTTCCACTTCCTACTGTTTCTTTCATCTGGGGTTGGTCATCTGTGCACTCTGTAAACATAAGAATGAAAATATTAAAACTAATGTTTTATTAACACAGGATATAAACACAAAGTAAATAATTTACAAACATTGCAATATTTTTTTCTTTTCTTTGTGTATGTGTAGCTCTCATTATTGAAAAACACTTGGCTAAGATCCTCCCTATAAAACCCTACTGATGAATTTTCAGTATTCCCTTTGCCACTACAGTCAAGTACTTTTTTTTACAGTCCTAACAAAAGACCAGATGGAATGCTACAATGCCATGATGGTCTCAAAGTCTGAATCAGATGCACTGGAGAAAGAAAACAGATAACAGAGCATCAACAACATCTGGCATTGTGTCCGCTCTCCTCGTCTTACTTCATCCTCTTTCAAGGGAGTATACTCCAGGAAAGCAGACTACGAGCTGCTTGCCACCAGCATGCTGAGGAAGAAGAAGACACTGCAAACCAAAGCAATGAAGAGAGACCTGGAGCTTGAGCCAGTTGATGCAGCCCAAAACACAGAAGTCACAGGAAACCAAGTCTTCATGTGTGGCTTTGTCGTCAATCCCAATGCCTGCCATTTAGGTACATCTCCTGACATGAAAGATTCAAAACTAAAAAAACAAACAAAAAAAAAAACTAGACTGGTTAATTTTTTTTGTATTTCCTACCAATCCTGTGCAGTTAGAGAGATCACTGTAACAAAAACATGACACATACCCATTTCAGTGACCATAGTGCCCTCCATTAATGATTCTGTTGCCATCTCTCTTGTAATATCCAGGGAAACCCCTTGTAGATCACACCTGACTCTTTAAATATGATATATACATTAGATATTTCCAAAATAATATGCTTAGCAGTTTATATGACAACTAATGTGATTGTAATTTGTAATGTAATTTGTATAAAATAAAAATATTGCATTTTTGTTATTATTGACTTTTTCTGTATATAAGAGAAACACCTGATATTTTCAGAATTGTCTGGCATGCTGTCAACTCGTAGTATTTTCCTTGGTGGCACTGACACTGTTCGCAACTTTGGCGGACGTCTTGCTGGTGTAAGTTACTTCGACCATATGTCAATGCTGGCAGAGGATCAGGGTGAGTGGGTGTCGGCCAGCCATCAACAAAGTGCTGGAGTTTAATGACAGAGGAATGGACTTAGTCATCCTAAATTGCGTCTTAAGTATCTTAAAAGGAAATTCATACAGTACAGGACAGAGGGCAGAAATGTCAGGCAAAACTGCTTTATGCTCGCTAATGTTTGGCTAACTGGTAGCTATCCTAGAAACATTAGGCTTTTAACACTACATTTCTCTGGTTATGACAACTTGTACAAAATAAAACAAGGATTGTGCTACACAGTTAAAAAGGTGCAGTATATATAATTGTGTTACACTTGAACACACATAGATGTGTTTGGCTCTGGAATGATTTCTCAGCTTGTCCAAACTCAGTTGCTGGTGATGCCGTCCACACAAACGTGTACATTTCATACACTTATCCAGGTTTCTGGCAGGTTTAGGGAACGGGTGAAATTGTATATTGCCCAGCCTTGAAACCTGATTATTTGTCGAACTGGTTTGTTTGTCTGGCAAAATGGCGGATAGCAATGGGGGCACATAATATCGGCATTATGATTGGTCAGATCGCCTGTCAATAAAACTGCCAGCGAAGAATGAATTGTATTCTTCTGTTAAAACGTGTGTATTATTTGAGCGGTAAAGTTGTTTAAATTGTAATTTTTTGTCATTTTAGGGTTTTAGTTTTTTTTGTAATTCTACAGTACAGTGAGCAACACACACACACTTGACATCTCTGCAGCATACTTGTAGGCAAAGCAACACCACTCTCCCTTTCCTGTTAGGATTTCCAAACGATTCTCCTCACACAGTGATGCACCCACTGAGAATCATGTTGAAAGCACCCTTGTTATTGGTGACTCTATTGTAGGACCATGGAAATAGAGACTTTACCCCTTTGTTAAATGTATTCCATGTGCCAGAGCATCTGACATCAGATCAAATTTACAAGTTCTGGCTAATGCTGGCTAAATATATCTGGCTTCACCATCACTAAAGATAATGTTATAGAGGTGTGTGATCTTGCAAAAACAATGTTAAATACTTTGGCCCCCTCCCTGCTCATCATGGTTAAGAAGTTTGTAGTATATTAGTGTCAATGCATGGCTGGATGTCTGAGTGGTGTCCGAAATATTGCATAGGATTTATAGACAACTGCAAGAGTTTTTGGGGTAAAGCTGCCTTCAGACATCACACAGTTCACATAAACTGCAACACATAGACACTGTATCACCTACTGTATATATCATAACTACCAAACTACCAAAAACTAAATCCTCATTAAGTCTTTTAGAAAAAATTGGATTGATGTCAAACTTGAAAATAACAAAAAACTACTAAAGGGCTCCTAAACAATATATCACTTTCATCCAAATCACTAATTGTATATGAAATTATTACAGATCATAATTTGGAATCACTCTGTTTGACTGAAACCTGAATTAAAACAGATGACAATATTAGTTTAAATGAGTCTACTCCCTCAGCTTATTGTTAAAAACATGAGGCCTCATCTGAAAGGTCAAGGAGGAGTTGCTACAATTTACAGTGCTATTTTCAGTGTTACTCAAAGGTCTGGATATAAGTTTAATTCTTTTGAACTGATAATGCTTAATGTAACATTGTCAGATATAAATAAAAAATATTTGTCGTCTTTTGTTCTTGCAACATTATATAGACCACTAGGGCCATTTCTGAATTCCTTTGAGAATTTCCTGATTTTCTGTGAGATCTAGTGTTCACTGTGGATATTGCTTTAATCATTGGTGAATTCAGCATCCAAATAGATTACAAAAATGATATACTGGGATTAGCATTTTTCGATATTCTCAACTCTGTTGGGGTTAGACAAAATGTGACCGGTCCAACCCATCGCCAAAATCATATGCTAGATCTAATTTTGTCACATGGAATTGATGTTCATAATATAGAAATTCTGCCACAGAACGATGCTATCTAAGATCATTACCTCGTCTCTTGTTTCTTGCGCTTAGCAAAAGTAACTCAATCTATGCAATGTTATCATTCAGGTAAAACTATTCTACCTACTACAACTAAAGATAGCTTCACTAATAATCTTCCAGACTTGTCTAAAATAGTTCAGAAGAATTTGAAATTGTCATACTAACACTCTAGATCAGTGGTTCCCTACCCTGTTCCTAGAGGCCCCCCAACGACTGCACCCTTATTTGACACATTCAATTCAGGTCATAGAGTCTCAACTAACAAGCTAATAAATTGAAACAGTTTACATTTCCAACTATCTGTTGTCCAATGTCTGTTTCTCTTTGCCCACTTTAACCTTTTCTTTTTGTTTTTCTGTTTCAAAAAAGTATGTTTCTTTGCAACTCTTCCCAAAAGGCCTGCACCCCTGAATCTTCTCTTTACTGTTGTCAGCCGCGGCCCATGCATTTTAAACCTAGAAGTTCAGTGTGATTCATGCCATTAAGAAAACACAGTTTCACAATGAATAAGACACCGTATGCCAATCATAAATTTTGTGGCAGTCAACTAATAATACCAATTGACATTTTAAAAACACGACATTTAAAAAAAAGTTATTTAATATTTTTGGCAATTTAAATTTTGCTTGCATAAATTGTTTTGTAAGGTTACATGGTTACTTTTCTAAACTTGATCCGACTCTGAATGCTCAAGCAGCCTAATTTACACTTAGAAAACTCTGATCTTGCTATAACAGTGCAAAAAGCACTCACCAATTAGCTTGAAGTGAAAATCAGTCCTCATTTCCTGTATAATTTATCAATCGCACGATCATGCAGAACATCTTAGATTTTAAATCCATAAGGATCTCTTTCTCAACGGCAATAACAGCAGTGATGACATCTCGCGCTCTTCGCTTTCAAATTACGTACATCACTTAAAAGTGTGATTACGTCACTCAAGGCCAGCTAGAAAGCCTGGACTGGGACATAACATAAAGACCCAACCCACAATAACAAATAAATCAATCTGATTAGCTGATGAATCTGACAATCTAACTTACACTGTTGGGGGATTTTGTGGAAATTCTTAAGGCCTGATGGGGTGGAGCTCAAACTCATGCACTGCTTCAGCTTCTGCATGAGATTTGTGAAATAGTTGTCACACTTTGCTTGTAAGCATTGAGGAAAACACTTTGATTGGATATATTTTTTTGTTTTTTTGCTATTCATTTGTTGATTAATTTGGAGTGGAAAGTGATTGAAAATACATAGGCAAAAAGGTCAATGAATATGAAAGAATGACAAAATATTTATTTATTAGGCATGTTACGCCAGCAGTAAAGGCTTTGCTGGCCCTGAGAAATCGTCACTGACTTTTGTACATGAAACTGGTGTTGAGATTAAATTCAATTAAGCTGTCAGCTGAGGACATGTGGGCATCTATTTCTCAAACTAGAGACTCTGCTGTACTTTCCTTACAAAGAGCAAAATCTGTACATTATTCCAAACATTTGGCCGCCAGTGTATTTGAAAACTTACATGCACCATACCTTCTGAAGTTGAGGAAATGTGGAATAGAGCAAGGAGAACAAGACAGGGAAAGAGCACTCGAGAACAATAACATCATTTTTATGTCCTCTATACTGCTTCTTAGTTTACTAGTTACTATCTCTGCCTTTGAATATTTAATATTGTCCAACCATTGAGAAAGGATAGTGGTGAGAGATGACGCTCAATGACTGTAGGACGGTATGACCTCCACTAGAGAGCGCCAGAGCACATGCTGAGTGGTGAAAGTTTACACACTTGTGTCCTTTAACCTATTTCTAAGTTTACTAATATAACATAGCTCTTTCATTTAAGTCAGGCATAGAGAGATTATGCCTCTAAACCTTGGCTAAAATACATGACTCTCTTTTACCTGCATTATGTATAAATACCACAGTAAAAATTTACAAATTAACAAAATGATGAGCTACTAAAATGTAAGGTTCACCTAAAAACATTTTACCTCAACAAATTATATGCATATTGGTTTTAATAATAATAATAATAATAATAATAATATTAATATATTGTGGCAGGGCGGATGGCGGGGCCGGGTCGTGACTCCGGACACCCGGCCCCTAATTAGGCTTATCAAGCCTCCGAGAGGGATAAGGGCTGACCGGAGACGGCGGTGTGACAGAGAGTTACGGGTCCGTACGTATATATATATATATACACACACACACACACACACACACACACACACATACATACATACATACATATACATATGTTTACTGTATAGGGCCAATTGTGTTAGGGCCAAAAGATTTTAATACCATCATGTTGTACTATAAATAATTTTGGAATGATGCAAAATTTTGCTCTTATGGAAAGAAATTGGTACTTTTATTCACCAAAGTGGCATTCAACTGATCGCAATGTATAATCAGGACATTAATAATGCAAAAAATTACTTCTTAAACTATTTCAAAGAGTTCTCATGAAAACAATTCTCCACGTGCAGCAATGACAGCTATGCAGATCCTTGGCATACACCTTACACTCTAGATTATCCCAAAAAAGCTCAATGAGGTTACGATCCATAACACTCTTTCCCAATTATCTGTTGTTGAATGTTTGTGTTTATTTGCCCACAATAACAATTTTTTTCTTTTTGTTTTTCTGTTTCAAAAGTGGCTTTTTCTTTGCATTTCTTCCCATAAAGCCTGCACCCCTGAGTCTTCTCTTTACTGTTGCACATGCAACTGGTGTTGAGTGGATAGAATTCAATGAAACTGTCAGCTGAAGACATGTGAGGCATCTATTTCTCAAACTAGTGACTCTGATGGACTTATCCTCTTGTTTAGTTGTACATTTATTTGGCCTTCCACATCTCTTTTTGTCCTTGTAAGAACCAGTTGTCCTTTGTCTTTGAAGACTGCAGTGTACACCGACAGGGGGGAGCTCAGACTAACGCACCGCTTCGGCATCTGTCATGCGATTTGTGAAATAGTTGTCACGCTTTGCTTGTAAGCATTGAGGAATTCATTCTGATTAGATAAGTTTAGTTTTTTTGCTATTCGTTTGTTGATTAATTTGGAGTGGAAAGTGATTGAAAGTACATAGGCAAAAAGATCAATGAGAATGAAAGGATGACAAAAGATTTATTTATTAGGCATGTTACGCCAGCAGAAAAGGCTTTGCTGGCCCTGAGAAATTCCCACTGCCTTTTGTACATGAAACTGGTGCGGAGATAGTAAAATGCAATAAATCTGTCAGCTGAGGACATGTGGGCATCTATTTCTTAAACTAGATAGGCCTACTCTTGTTTAGTTGTACATCTGACCTTCGACATCTCTTTCTGTCCTTGATAGAGCCAGTTGTCCTTTGTCTTTGAAGACTGTACAGGTGAAACTCGAAAAATTAGAATATCGTGCAAAAGTTCATTAATTTCAGTAATTCAACTTAAAAGGTGAAACTAATATATTATATAGACTCATTACAAGCAAAGTAAGATATTTCAAGCCTTTATTTGATATAATTTTGATGATTATGGCTTACAGCTTATGAAAACCCCAAATTCAGAATCTCAGAAAATTAGAATATTACATGAAATCAATAAAACAAAAAGGATTTTAAATACAGAAATGTCGGCCCTCTGAAAAGTATAATCATGCATATGTACTCAGTACTTGGTTTGGGCCCCTTTTGCATTAATTACTGCCTCAATGCGGCGTGACATGGATGCTATCAGCCTGTGGCACTGCTGAGGTGTTATGGAAGACCAAGATGCTTCAATAGCGGCCTTCAGCTCTTCTGCATTGTTTGGTCTCATGTCTCTCATCTTTCTCTTAGCAATGCCCCATAGATTCTCTATGGGGTTTAGGTCAGGCGAGTTTGCTGGCCAATCAAGCACAGTAATACCATGGTCACTGAACCAGGTTTTGGTACTTTTGGCAGTGTGGGCAGGTGCCAAGTCCTGCTGGAAAATGAAGTCAGCATCTCCATAAAGCTTGTCTGCTGAAGGAAGCATGAAGTGCTCTAAAATGTCCGGTAGACGGCTGCGTTGACTCTGGACTTAATAAAGCACAGTGGACCAACACCAGCCGATGACATGGCTCCCCAAACCAACACAGACTGTGGAAACTTCACACTGGACTTCAAGCATCTTGGATTGTGTGCCTCTTCATTCTTCCTCCAGACTCTGGGACCTTGGTTTCCAAATGAGATGCAAAATTTGCTCTCATCAGAAAAGAGGACTTTGGACCACTGAGCAACAGACCAGTTCTTTTTTTCTTTAGCCCAGGTAAGACGTTTGACATTTGAAGCCCATGTCCAGGACCCGTCTGTGTGTGGTGGCTCTTGATGCAGTAACTCCAGCCTCAGTCCACTCCTTGTGAAGCTCCCCCACACATTTGAATGGCCTTTTCCTGACAATCCTCTCCAGGCTACGGTCATCCCTGCTGCTTGTGCACCTTTTTCTTCCACACTTTTCCCTTCCACTTTACTTTCTATTAATGTGCTTTGATACAGCACTTTGAGAACATCCAACTTCTTTTGCAATTACCTTTTGAGGCTTTCCCTCCTTGTGGAGGGTGTCAATGATGGTTTTCTGCACAACTGTCAGGTCAGCAGTCTTCCCCATGATTGTGAATTCAACTGAACCAGACTGAGAGACCATTTAAAGGCTCAGGAACCCTTTGCACGTGTTTTGATTAATTAGCTGATTAGAGTGTGACACTTTGAGCCTACAATACTGAACCTTTTCACAATATTCTAATTTTCTGAGATTCTGAATTTGGGGTTTTCATAAGCTGTAAGCCATAATCATCAAAATTATATCAAATAAAGGCTTGAAATATCTTACTTTGCTTGTAATGAGTCTATATAATATATTAGTTTCACCTTTTAAGTTGAATTACTGAAATTAATGAACTTTTTGCACGATATTCTAATTTTTCGAGTTTGACCTGTAGTATGCACCTTTGTATGAAATCTTCAGTTTTTTGGCAATTTCAAGCATTGTAAAGCCTTCATTCCTTAAAACAATGATTGACTGACGAGTTTCTATAGAAAGCTGTTTCTTGTTTGCCATTTTGAATCTCCGACGACTCTGCCTAGACTCCAAATTAAGTTTAATTACACAGTACACGCGAGAAGTGATACGAGATACAAAAACAAATGCATGATCATATGTTATGCATTTCAGAATATGATGCATAATTTTTTTTTATCATATATTTTATTGGTTACAATATGAAAAAGTACCTCCTATACTGAAAAATCTACCTATTTGCTTACCTGACTGTCCAAGAGAATTGGCCATTTCTCTCCAACTCTTCTCTTTCTCCATCCGGTTGTGGTACAGTTCAGATGACACATTAAATAGACTGATGCTCCTGCCAATGTTCCAAAATTTTTTACTCCAGTTCTTCGGTCCAGTGAGACTTTCTTGATACCGCAGCCATGCTAGTTGATGTTCTGTTGCAGGTACATCAGGGCTCCTCCCACTGAAACTACCCATTCCCCGTTTCGTGCTCTCTCATTGGCTGTAGGTCAAAGCTGCTTGAGTTTTCTGTCTAAACATATTTCACATTTCAGTATTTGGAATCGCAGACAGGTCCAGATATTTAACATTCTAGATATCTCACTGACATCGGCGAAGTGTCATCGATTCTCTCAGATCGCGCTTTTGATAATTCATAAATTGCGACAGTCGCTCATGGGAGTGAGCTAAGCTAAGATTTGCCTACGATTTCAGGCTTTTGTCGGCGAGCAAAAATCTGGCTTAAAATCGTTTAGTGTAACTATTGTTTGTACAGATGAATGTGGTACCTTCAGGCGTTTGGGAATTGCTCCCAAGAGGCACAGTTAACATAGTGTATATAAACTTCTGACCCACTGGAATTGTAATATAGTCAATTAAAAGTGAATCAATTTGTCTGTGAACAATTGTTGGAAAAATTACTTTATAATACACAACGTAGATGTCCCAAATGACTTGCCAAAACTATAGTTTGCTAATATTATATCTGTGGAGTGAGTTTTAATGACTTGAACCTAAGTGTATGTAAACTTCTGACTTCAACTGTATAATATATATATATATATACACACACTCACCTAAAGGATTATTAGGAACACCATACTAATACTGTGTTTGACCCCCATTTCGCCTTCAGAACTGCCTTAATTCTACGTGGCATTGATTCAACAAGGTGCTGAAAGCATTCTTTAGAAATGTTGTCCCATATTGATAGGATATCATCTTGCAGTTGATGGAGATTTGTGGGATGCACATCCAGGGCACGAAGCTCCCGTTCCACCACATCCCAAAGATGCTCTATTGGGTTGAGCTCTGGTGACTGCGGGGGCCATTTTAGTACAGTGAACTCATTGTCATGTTCAAGAAACCAATTTGAAATGATTCGAGCTTTGTGACATGGTGCATTATCCTGCTGGAAGTAGCCATCAGAGGATGGGTACATGGTGGCCATAAAGGGATGGACATGGTCAGAAACAATGCTCAGGTAGGCCGTGGCATTGAAACGATGCCCAATTGGCACTAAGGGGCCTAAAGTGCCAAGAAAACATCCCCCACACCATTACACCACCACCACCAGCCTGCACAGTGGTAACAAGGCATGATGGATCCATGTTCTCATTCTGTTTACGCCAAATTCAGAATCTACCATCTGAATGTCTCAACAGAAATCGAGACTCATCAGACCAGGCAACATTTTTCCAGTCTTCAACTGTCCAATTTTGGTGAGCTCTTGCAAATTGTAGACTCTTTTTCCTATTTGTAGTGGAGATGAGTGGTACCCGGTGGGGTCTTCTGCTGTTATAGCCCATCCTCCTCAAGGTTGTGCGTGTTGTGGCTTCATAAATGCTTTGCTGCATACCTTGGTTGTAACGAGTGGTTATTTCAGGCAAAGTTGCTCTTCTATCAGCTTGAATCAGTCGGCCCATTCTCCTCTGACCTCTGGCATCAACAAGGCATTTTCGCCCACAGGACTGCCGCATACTGGATGTTTTTCCCTTTTCACACCATTCTTTGTAAACCCTAGAAATGGTTGTGCGTTTAAATTGATTGTGAAATACTCAGACCGGCCCGTCTGGCACCAACAACCATGCCACGCTCAAAATTCCTTAAATCACCTTTCTTTCCCATTCTGACATTCAGTTTGGAGTTCAGGAGATTGTCTTGACCAGGACCACACCCCTAAATGCATTGAAGCAACTGCCATGTGATTGGTTGATTAGATAATTGCATTAATGAGAAATTGAACAGGTGTTCCTAATAATCCTTTAGGTGAATGTGTATGTATATATATATATATATTAGTACAACATGATGGTATTTAAAACATTTGGTCCTTACACGGTTAGTAAAGAGCATTTTATGCAATATTAGCTCCGGCCCTTGAATCTGATCAGACGAGCGGCATTCAAAGAATGCCGAAAGATGTATTTCAACAGCATATGGGATGCTTCACTATTTGTATAAAAACACATTTTCAGACTTTTCCAGATTATGATGGTGGGGATTTTGATACATCATTTTATTTTGATTTCATTCACTGATTTGTTCAGTGACTATTTCTGGAGATTGCATACAAAATTTACTCCAGTAGGTGGCGACAAATGAGCATCTTTTGTGCATTGAGCGAGTCATGTAACTATTGATTTAACAGTGATTCATTAAAAATCACAGAGCAATTCACCAGTGTAGCAATGGAAGTGAATGAGAACGATTCGTTCACTTAGGCTAAAGGATTTGTAAAAAAAAAAATATTTTATTTTATGTGTGTTTGTGTGTGTGTGTTTGTGTGTGTGTGTGTGTGTGTGTATATATATATATATATATATATATATATATATATATATATATATATATATATATAAACAGTCTGATCAAGGCCCAGAGCTAGCAAGAAAACGTAGTTTTAATACGATGGTGATGTGGCCCACATCCCTCCCTCTGAGCTCATCTCAAATGTGATAGACGCGCTGTTTTGCGCATGCGCAGATGAGTACGGCTCAGTGTCCTGTGTGAGGAAAAAGGCATCCAGAAAAGCAACACATCGTCATGCGTACGGCCAAACGAGCCACAGCACGGCGAAATACCAAAACAAAGAGATATATTGACAGGAAATAATACAGGTGGAAGCGACTGTGCAGGTAAGATATCTTGCGGTAATATTTTAATGTAAATAGGCGCTGGTAGAAAGGTGTTTTTGCGTGTTGCAAGGCAGCTGGTTACGTTGCCTGGGCTTCTGGTTCCACGAACAAAGCGGTCCTGGCAGCAGAAGCGAGACATTTGTTGCCCTTTAACAATCTTTAAAAGTTATACATTGTTCTTGTGTGACCTGCAGTTCTTTAAATGCAGCTAACGAATATGATGATAATTGCGTGCACAAAAGCCTCCAGCCCCATTGAAATACATGTACTCTGTTGCGATTGCAGTCAATAACGTCAACAGATCTCGAAACAGAAGTTGTTTCTCCCTTTATGTCGTGCCTAAATCATATAGTTTTAACTGGACATACACATTTGCGCCAGTCCCCAATGTGATGCCCAGTTATTACTTGATAGCACAAAGAAGCTGTGGTTTATGCTAATAATTTATTTGCCCTTCCCTCTTTCAGATTTAAGTCTGTGCACAATCAGGGGAAGCGACGCATGGTCCTCTCATATGGACATTGTTGTGGTTTGAGAGGACGAAAGTATGTTTACATGACTGGCCGTTTCGGGACAGAACGGTGACAGTTGAACGAATCGCAGAGTCGGGTTGCGTTGAACGGCACAGACATTCCCGAAGATGCTGAAGAGATTGGCCGCATCGGCGTCATGCAGCAGCTGTCTCCTCGCCTTCATCCTCGCCTTCGTCTCGCCCAGGTGTACGCTGTCTATCGGTGCCGACAAAAATATGGTCAATAAAGAGGATTATTATAGCGCCACGGTGAATGCCACTGTTCTGGACCATAAAGGCAATCCCCAACACATGGTCACGAAGAATGACGGGCGATATGGGCAGAATTCTCCCAAAATAGAGGCGAAGGGCATCGTCATTGCACCTGCTGCTGTAAATGGAGGTGAGTATGTGTGCGAGAGATGTAATCAGGTATCTTTGGGAGATTTAAAGTGTCTCGTTTTGGGTTAAGGCTGTTGGTAGTGATAATGAGTGTTGCAGAGGTTTGCACACATTCTCATTGAGTTTATTCACTATAATTTTAAGTAGTGTCTAATGGAAAAATAACAGCCTTTTACAATCTTCAGGAATTGGATTAGATAACTGTACAAATCTGGTCATGGTCCTCATGCCCCTGAAGACCCTGGTCTCAGTATAATTATGTTGTCAAATTCTTTCCTAATTCTATTATATTGTTGGGCAGTAGTGTCCTAAACAATTGTCTAGTAGCAGTGAGTGTGATGTTGCATTTGCAATAATGTTAGAACTTGCACAAAACTTGATATGTATATTTATAAGCAATGTAATGATATACTTAAAGTATTCCAGGTTCAATACAAGTTAAGCTCAATCAATCAACAGCATTTTTTTTGGCATAATGTTGATTACCACAGAAAATAGTCTAATCTCGTCCCTCCTTTTCGATATATATATATATATATATATATATATATATATATAATATACAAAACATGTATTACAAATTATCCAAAAGTTGTTGAGGGGGGATTGGCGGTTCACTGTCCTTTTCTGCATATCTTTTGTGGTCCGTTCGGCATAACACGGCAGCCCATTTTAGCTTATCGCGGACCATTCGGCACGTTACGCGGCTGACCCGCTCAGTTCTCCCGATGGACAGTACGCCCCTGATCGGCCCCAAAGTGCGTCGGCCCACCAGGGAAAATGTCTGGTATGATTACCAGTCCAGCCCTGGCTCCATGCAGAGTGTAGTCTCACGTGTCAAAACATAACCACAAGGCAGCAGTAATCGTTTTTATTTTGCCTCTAGAGGCCGCTCTCTCGAGCACTGGACGCAAAAAGGGAAAAACTTTCAGTGTGGATTTTTGCAGATAACTGATAGTTCCAGAAATCTGTTATCGGTGCAGATTAATCAGCAAAACAGATATATCGTTCAACCATAACACATCTGGGATGGCATGAGGGTGAGTAAATGATGAGACAATTTTCATTTTTGTGTGAGCTATTCCTTTAAGAGATTTTATCACATAACACGCATACTGTTTACGTCTTGGGGCTATACTTTTGAAACGGTGAGTATTTTAATGTTTACAGATTGGCCCCATTCACTTCCATTGTAAGTGCCTCACAGTAACCCAGATTGAAAGAAGGAAAGAAAAGGTAAAAAATAAAGGTAAAAATATTTTTTGTGGTTATCAGCATTATGAAACAAATTCACTGTTGATTGACTAAACTTGTATTGAAGCTAGAATATTCCTTTAATTTCTGTGTTTTTTTTTACTGTGCCTAATATAGTTTTGGATGTTGCTTTATTCCGTCACCTTTGTAAATATGTAAAAAACAATAATCATGCTTCATGAAATAGAGTCATTTTCAAAGTAAATCTACTGTAGTGTGATGTGTCCTATGAGATATGTGATCCAAAACTTCCTGTGATATTAGGGCTGGGCGATAAAAGGATATCAATATTTATCATGATAAAAAAAAACCTCCATGATATCGACGATAAGCTTTTGAGTAATTTCGATATTTAGCCTGTGTTCTACATCTAGATGTGTGTTGCTAAAAACACTAGCAGTTTGGCTTTCTTATCATATGTTTCCACTGGCACGTGCTGAGCGAGCGATTTCAATTCCATCCTATGGAAACCGAGCATCAAGCTCTGAAGGTGGATTGTAAAATTGACAGCAGCACGGGGCAAGAGGTTCCCTAGTGTTGGGAGTGGCTTTGTGCAGATTTCTTCCACGTCAGTGGAAGCGCAGCCTCAGTTGAAAGTTGCTATTGCTCCCGCTATGCAGGTCACCGCGTTCCGGATCCCAGATTGATTCCTTCTTTACTGCAAGACATCATGATGACGGTTACACCCTCTCATCTTCTCTAGTGAGCAGCGCGACAAAACAACAATGCCGGTTACATCATATCATATCTTTCTGCACTGTATTCTTGAATATTTTTCTCTAGCACTGAAACACACTTCACTGATGCCCTGTCCCGGTCCGCACCCACTTCCTCTTTTCCCCACATGTGAGTAAACACGAGGTGCGTGTTTCCAGAGCGCCTTTAGACCATGACGTTTTTTCTTTCTAAATTGAGTTGTATTAATCAGCATGTTCCAAGCCTTTAATAATAAACAAATAGATTTCTGTTGTAATTTTGTGAAATTTTTCAGATTTCATTATCTCAAGGATTATGAAAAAAAAATTACTAGTTTGTTACCTAGTCTTTCTCACTTTAATGAAAATAGAAAAATGGTACATTCAGACTTTTACATTTTCAAAAGTTTCTCTCTGGAGATGCCCCTGAACCCCCATACAGTATCATTCCTCTGTCACAAGGGCTTCTATGCCCCCATACTTGGATATCTGTATGTAAAGAAATATGAAAATAATTTTTATGTAAAAAAAATAAAATATAAAATATATATACTGTCATTATGATTCAAAATTAACAGATCATCTTATAACATTCATATCCAACTGCACTCAATTGATAAACTCTATAAAATATTGTAATTTTTTCATAGACGATCCCTCAGACACCACTTCTTTGGCTGTGTCTGGGCCCTGTTGTGGCAAAAAATTATCAACCAACCATTATCACTGCGTAAGAGACACTCTGACTCAAACAGTCTTTTAAAATTATTTATTCTTGCAAGAAGGACCCGGTCATTACACAGGAGTTAATCTGTGCCGTGAGTGGGACCCAGAGGGGAGGGCTGAGTTGTATTTTATACTCTTTTATCCCAAGGTTTCTCAACAAAAGCAGATCCTCCCCCTCTGCATCCCTCAGACACAGAGGCATTCCCTTGCCATGCCTATTACTGTTCAATGAGTATCAAAATTTCTACAACAGCCCCAACGCAGTTTTGTAAAGACTGTTTAGGATTTTTATTTCTCTTCTTTTTTGGAATTTAAAAAAAGAATTTGCAATGTGCAAATGTGATTGAATATTGTGATAAATATCGAATGATATGAAAAAGAATTTGCCATATCGCCAGCCCTGTGTGATATTTGACATTTTTAAATGACTGTCATCTTGCCATTTCCTCTATTGTGGATTAGGGCTTTGTCGATACAACCAAATATCAATAACTCACAATACTATTTCTCACAATATTGTATCGATACTTGGATCCATGTATCGTGATATATTGTGACACGAAAGAGTCTGAAATTGACCCTGCGGGATTCATGATTTCTCTTATGTACCTCTCTCACGCATTTGGTCTAGGGCCGTGCAAAAATATAGATTTTCTACTTAATCTTCATTTTTACAATTGCAGTGTCAATTTTTAAAATGCTATGGTTGTGCTTTCTTTCTGTTTACAATCCCCTACAATCATATGTGCATAAATACTTCACATATGCTACAAAAAATGTCTGTGATTAGCCACTGGCTGGTACATTTTTTAGATTTCACTCACCGGTGTTTGAGTGGTGTAGTGACAAAGATGTTCAGCACTGAGATCTTTTCACTATGTGCCGAGAGTAAAAGCTTTGACTCTTTCTGTGTGCTGTGAGTTCAAAGACTAGATCCAAGCAAACCATTTGTTGTTTAATAATGTCTCTCTTAATATGCTTTTTGTTATCTACAGTCAGATATTTATCAAAAACAACAAAAGAAACATTTAATTCTAATCACACAAAGCATGAACACTGTTAAGATGCCATTCGACCAAACAAACACTACTGTCAAAGACCCTGCCACAGGTCTTAAAGAGACATTGCCGTTTTAGCATTTGTTCTACGTAAGTAAATACTTGTAAACAGTACAAATTAGGCATGTTAGAAGCAAACAAGTAACAATATACTGTATATATTCAATATAATATATGACATTTCAGTACATCATATTTATTGGTGTAATGCATGGTCTATATTTACTTCAATTAACATTTTAGTTGAGTCATAGACATATCACAAAGAAAAAAACACAACACACACATATATATATATATATATATATAGAATCACATTTAACCCCACCCTGACTCCCAATGAACACCCCTGTGGTCACAATAGAAGTACACATACAAAAACAGAAAACAAAAAAGAAAATATAATAATCATGTGTTATTAAAACTAAACTACTCTTCACCACCTCTCCCCGAGAGTCTCCAAAAAACACTAAGAAGTTGCAAATTCCAACAAACAAATTCTTTAACCCCATCCTTCTGCTTGACCCCTCCTCGAAAACAGCCACCCTCCCCATCTCCACACACCACTCCATGAAGGCACTCCATTCGACTTCCTTCCCCTTAAAATAACCTGCCTACCAATCAGAACACTTGTCAAAACCCAATTTGTTATGTGCTTATCCCCCAATTTATGACCGCCCCATCTTCCAAAATACAGAGTCTGGGGCAAAATGAAATTTGAGTGCCCAACACATTACACACAAAACTCTGTACCTTCAGCCAAAATTCTTGGATCTTACCACACCCCTAAAAAACATGTGTTGTGTCTTAATCTTCTGATTGGCATCGCCAGCAGGTGGGTGTGACTTTAAGACTAAGCCTATACAATCTAGAGGGAGTCCAATAGAATCTATGTAAAATCTTGAATTGCATAAGGCGCACCCTTGCATCTCTAGATGCAGACTTGTTGTTTTTATAGTCTTAGCCCACACTCCCTCCTCCAATACCAAGTTTAAATCTTTCTTCCATAATCTCTTGATAGAAGTTAAAGCTCTGACCCCCAGACTCTGAATTAGCAGGGAATAATACATTGATGCCTCATGACCTTTTCCAAAAGCAGTAATCACCTCTCCCAGAGTATGTGCCGCTTTAGGGGGGTGTGCTACTCCCAAAAACAACACCGAGCAGGTGGCAATCTGTAAATACCTATAGAACTGAGATCTAGGAATCCCAAAAAGTTGAAGCAAATTTTTAAAAGATCTCAACACTCCACTCTCATATAGGTCACCGTAGGGTTGGGCGATATCTCGATATTTAAAATATATCGAGATATTTTTTAAACACGATATGAATTTTGACATATCATATCGATATATTGTTTATATTCAATTCTGATTTCGCCACTTTGCTCGTTTGCTTTCTCTGTGCTGTGCTCGCCCCCGCCTCCTTGCTTTTGCTCCCCCTCCCTTCGCGTGTTGTCTCATTCAACATGGCGTCGCCCGCAACCAGCCCGGAGGCAGAACTCGTCTAAAAAAAAAAGGACAACTGGCTCCATTATATGGAGATACTTCGGTTTTAAGGCGTCGGATGAACAGCAGACAGATGTCTACTGCCGTGAATGCCGAAAGTTGGTGCCAACCAAAGCTTATAGCAAACTTGTTTTTTGGCTATTTGTTGATGGCTACAACAGAGTTAATGCAAAGATGAGCTTGAGTTGTTTTATTTTTGAATGAAAAGGCAATATGTATTATTTGTTTTAATTTACAGTTAAATTATTATTATTTATGTAATCAGGGATTTTTTTTTCTTAAATGTCGCAGAAGCACTTTGTTCTTATATATGCACTGCCTACCTTGAGTTGAGTTGTTTCATTTTTGAATGAAAATGCTATATGTATTTCTTCCTTTATTTTACAGTTAAATAATAAGAAGCACTTTGTTCTTACGTGAACTGCCTACCTCTTTGCACTTTAATAAAAAAGGACTGTGGTATTTGGCATATTTGTTTCTGCAGTAGTTTTTGGGGGGTTATTTTTCCTGTAAAGATATCGAGATATATATCGTATATCGAGATATAGCAAAATATATCGAGATATATTTTTTGCTCCATATCGCCCAGCCCTAGGTCACCGAGTGTAGTAACCCCCCTCACAATCCACTCTGGCCAGTAGAAAGGGGATCTTTTAATACATAATTTAGAGTTCAGCCATATGCTTGAGGCAACATCTAAATAAATGTCCGAATTAAACACTCTGGACACTTTTGTCCATACCAAGTTCAAATGCGAGATAACTGGGTGTAACTTAATTTCTCAGATTAGTTTGCTAGAAAGGCTTTGCAATGGCAAAATAGGGGGCAAGAACTTCCTGTTCAATACAAAACCAGGGATGGCTCTCTCAGGTGGAAGCGACCAATGAGCCAAATGTCTGAGACCAAATGTATAATAATAAAACAAAATCTTTGGTAGGTCTAGCCCACCTTTTGTCAATCGGCCTATGTAACTTATTAAAATGTAATCTGGGATGTTTACCATTCCAAATGAAGGACTTTGCTATGCTATCAAATTGCTTGAAATAAGTGAGGGGGACATCTACATGAAGCGATTGTAACAGGTAGTTACATTTTGGAATACAATTCATTTTAATAACATTAACCTTACCAATCATAGATAAATGTAATGAAGCCCACCTGCCCACAGATGACCTTTTTATTAAGTGGACAGAATTAACTTAACTAAATCAGACAAATTTGATTGGAATAAAATGCCCAAATACTTAATGTCCTGTTTGGGCTACTGGAAGGCACCCAGCTGGAAAGCCGTTACTGTCAGTACGCTGTCAGAGCCAAGCTTCGGATTTAGACCAATTGACTCTGTATCATGAGAACTTAGAAAATGAATTAATAATTCTATGGAGGAAAGGCATATTTCTAATGTGGTCGGAGATGGATATTAAAATATCATCTGCGTAATGCAAAAGCTTATGCGCCACACCTTCCGCCACCACCCCTGGAAAATCATCTTACTTTCTTATTGCGGCTGCTAATTGTTCCAAGTCTAGACAGAACTCTAATGGGGAAAGAGTGGGTGCCCCCATCCAGAGTAAAATAACCAGAAATTAATACATTTGTTTGTTTCGCTGATACAGTGTGTCTATAAAGTAATTTAATCCATCCAATAAAAGTATTCCCGAATCCGTATATTTCCAAAATCTTAAAAATATAATCCCATTCTACCATATCAAATGCCTTTTCAGCGCCAAGTGAGATGGCCAAGACCAGAGTCTAATAATTTGCCACTGACCATATAATATTGAGAGACGCCTAATATTATCAGAAGAGCTATGGCCCTGAATAAACCCGCCAGATCTATATATATATATATATAAAAGATGTCTTTACTTAATCTGAATTTTTTACAATATTTTAATGTCTAGCTGGATCAGGGAAATTGTACGATAACTCTTACACTCGTTTGGATCTTTGTCCTTTTTTCATTTTGTGTCATGGTTGGCGGAAGCTTTCCATTATTTAATTATTCCGCATAAACTTCTTGTGAAAGTGGAGCCAGTTCTGTAGCGTAAGATCTGAAAAAAATGTAGCTCGTGCTTTGGATTTTTTGATGAATGAGGCATACTGTATGATCCGACCCCTAAGAACTACCTTAAGTGCCTTCCAAGCCACGTCTATAGAGGATACTGATGACCAGTTGGTCACCATATAGACATTGATTTCAGCCTTTAGCATTTGTTGGAGTTCAGGATTTTGCAAAAGGGATACATTAAAATGCCAACGATATTATTTCTTTTTCTCTGTAAACACCTCTAAACTCACCATGGCGTGATCTGAGACTAAAATATTTCCAATTTAACAATCAACAACAGATGAAATGAGGGACTTAGATATATATATATATATATATATATATATATATATATATTATATATATATATATATATATATATATATATATATATATATATATATATATATATATATATATATATATATATATATATATAATATATATATAAAATCTATTCTAGAATAAATCTTATGATTGTGATTTATTCTAGATAGATTTATATATATATATATATATATATTATATATTATATATATATATATATATATATATATATATATATATATATATATATATATATATATATATATAATATATATATAAAATCTATTCTAGAATAAATCTTATGGATTGCTATCAGATGTGTTCAAAAGTCTCCAGATATCTGTAAGACCAAGATTTTTACACATCCTGTGAAGCGTCACTGTTGCTCTAGGGGGCTTACACACATTTGCTTCACTATGATCAAGGACTTAGTCCATCAAAAGATTAAAGTCTTCTCCCAATATTATATCATGAAGGGTGCCAGCGGCTTGCAACATCTCTTCAAGATCTATAAAAAAGCCCTGATCATCAGCATTAGGTGTGTAAATATTAGCAAAAATCAACCTTTGCCCCTGAATTTCTGCTAAAACAATAATGACTCTTCCTAATTTATCTTTAATCTGTTTAAGACATTTTAATTGCATATGCTTACTTATCAATATAATGAATCCCCTGCTCTTAATTGAGCCAGCACTAAAGAAAACATGTCCACCCCATATCTTCCCAAATTTTTCAGCTTCCCGTGGGGGAAACATGTGTTTCTTGAAGAAACACTATATCATATTTCTTATGTTTAAGAAAAGAAGTAACCTTCCTTCTTTTTATGGGGTGCCCTAACCCATTCACATTCCACATGAAGAGAGACAATCCACTCATATTAACATTTGACATTTTACATATTAGAAAAACATTTATTGTAACGACCACATTCCAACATTAGTGCTACAATCAAACCCCGAACTTCCCCCCCCAAACAAAAAACACACACAAAAAAATTTGCATTAAGCCCGCGCTCGACAACGGCAACCAGCATCCATCTCTTTAAACTCAAACAGTCCACGTACGGCCACGAGAGCCCCCTCGACAACTTTGCTGCCAGATTGCTTAAATCCGGTGCTTCTATACAAATTTGGTGAGACAGAATTACACAACAGAAAATAATCTATAAAACAAACTCCAGAAAATAGGAGGCATAAGCAAAAAGAACATGTGGATTCATCCACTTAACTGCTCCGAAGGTGTGTTCCTCCACAAAACAAACTCCAGCTGCTAGTCAAATCCAGCACAAAAAGAGACAAAGGCACCCAGTTTCCTTGGACAGTCAAGTGAATGTTCAGTGAGTCAGGCCCACTCGGCTGTTACATGAATGCAACAGATGCCCTAATCACTCTAATGTTTTGCAAGAAATATTCCACAAAGCAAACTCCAACCAACAGGAGGCGTAAGCACAAAGAATGTGCAGATTCATCCACAAACTGTCCCTAATGAGTACTATCCCACAAAACAAACTCCAGCCGCTAGGCAGTAGCAGCACAAAAATAAAAAAAAAGGCACTCCGTTTCCTTGGATGGTCAAGTGAAAGTTTAGTGAGTCAGCCCACTTGGCTGCATAGAACGTATCCCACAATGCCTACTCACTCCATTGACTTTATAAAGTCAGAAGTCTTGCTGTGGGCATCCTTAGTATCTACACTCAGTTTGGCCGGGAACATCAGTGCAAAAGCGAACTTCCATTGATGTAAGTGTTTCTTGCATTCCTTGAATCCATCACATTTCTCTCTTGTCAAATTCACAAAGTCTAAAAAATTTGGCCAGAATTGATCAGGGCCTGTCTTCCTCAGGGGATCTCTGAGCCAGAACTCTGTGAGTTTGCTCGATTTCCAGCTTATGGCCTGTTATGTCAAGCAGACTCTGGAAGAGCCCATCCAGAAATTTCACCATACCTCGACCTTCTTCATCTTCAGGAATACCAACAATTCAGACATTGTTTTGCCGGCTACGATTCTCTAAGTTTTCCAACTTTTCCCAGATGCACTCCAAGTCCTTCCATGTTCGCTCTCCGATGACTCCAGATAATTGATCCGTTTCTCAACATCCGACACTCTTGTAATCATCTCAGTGAATTTTGTCTCCAAGGCAGTGATCGATCAACGTATTATAGCAAGATCCTCCAAGTCAGCAACGACCTTCACTTGCCGACATGTTCAACATTTGATGCTGAATCTCTATCACCACACTGTCCATATTGAGTCCCGGGCTTGCAGAAGAGTGCTGGTCTTCCTAGAACAGTCAAGAATCGGAGTGTATCAAATCTCACTGGTTTATGACATAAAAAGTATTCAAACTAGCAAAGTATGCAGAGTCCGACCATCACATGGCGCCACATAACTCCACATGGTCTTTATAATAAAAATTATAAAATGTCACCAAACTGATGAAAAACTAATGATACAATTTTTTTATATTGATATGTCTGTAATTTAACAAGTTAGAAGGTCCCCTGTATAATGAATAAAAGCATTAGCTGAAAGATAATTTCTTTCATACTGTATATAAGCAAAATTATAACTGTAATATACCCAAATTAATTGAAATTCAAATTCAAATCTAATCATTAATTATCTAATATTGTGATTTATAGCGAAATATATCGAATCGTGATGTGCATCGCAATACGTATCATGGCTGGCATACCCAGGAAATGATGCAGAAAATGTAACTTGTAAAAATGTAAGCTATACATTTTTTTCTTAGATTAAAAATGGACTATTTCTATTATTTTACAGCTAATGTAATAAAGACACAGAAGCTTTTCTTCCTGTCTGTTCAGCCTTTCTTGATGAGTCTCTCAGCAACATCCTGTTAGGCTGCCTATGCAACATTTTTAATGTATGTGTGAGACCTCGTAGACAACCAGGTGCCCTTCCAGGACTAATTAGGTGTTCTGTGTCTGATTCTCTCGCATTGACTCCGTAAACAAAACTCTGAACTGTCCCCTAAACACCCTTCATACTTTACTTACATAACCTCCCCTAAAGAGCCCCTGCAACATTGTGTTCTATTCTGTAGTGACGTGGGGGATAATGACTTACACCATTGCTTGCCCTCCTTTGCACTGCCCTTGTGTTCCAGAGCATGTGTGAAGAGGTGGCTTTCTTGTCGTCAGCTTATGCTGCTCAATTGCTTTGCAAACTGGTGTGTGATCCAGTTACCAAAATGTTTTTTAGAGCTACAAAGTGTCTCTTTATATTACACCAAGCTATTTCTCAAGATAAGCGACGACAACTGTCTGTAGCTGTATATATTACCCATCTTCTTTCTCGAATGACACATCAAGTCATTTTCTTCCATGGAGCCGAATTTGTTCTTCGCAATTTTGCTGAATCATTGGGTTTTTGCCATATCTTCTGTATGTATTGAATGGCTTGAGGGAAGAGCAGTATCTGTAATCATTCTTGGAGTGGCTGGTATCGTCTTCCATATTTCTCTCTATTGCCTAGTTCTACTCTGCCTGTTCAGATTACAGGATGCTCAGAAATTGCCAGAAATCCTCAAGACTAGGATTCTCTCCAAATCAATTATTAATCAATATAAAGCAAACCATTACCTTTGTTTATTGAGGTGCAGCACACTTTGAGCTAAACGTTAAGTGTCATTTTGCAAGACTAACGAAGATGAGTGTGTTGATGAAAATGCCAACAGAGGCAATCAAGGAATCTTTACCTAAAGGTTACTTTAAAATGTTTTCTTGCCTCATAGTTTGTGTTCAGCAGGGCAGATCCTACGTTGTGTCCATCCCTCATTATACCAGTTTTACCCTACATGTTGTTCTAGTTAACCTATTGTGTTGAATTGATCCAAGGCAGCTGTCTGCCCTAGTGGTCATTATGCCAGTGAACCCAGTGGAGGTCATCCATCCTAATCTTGGTTGGAGTTGGGACAGGGACACTGGGCTCAGTATTTCATTTGAAATATGTTCTCAAGGAGAAGTAGTGCACCAACTTACAGTGAAGGGAGTTATTACATCTAAGAATGACAATAACTTAAGGAGACAAATTAGGAGACGTATCATTCAAGGGCAAGTGTCTGCTGTAAATCCTAAGCAAAACTATAAAGCCTACTAAACCACGTATACTAAATAACGAAAGTTATTCTGACATTTTTTTTATTGCCTTTTCAGTTGCATTCACTCTTTTTCTAGCCAAGGTAATCATTCTCATATGGATGTTGTATAAAGAGACAAGCCCAGAGTACTTGTATCACTCTGTTACACTAATCATGATGCTCTCTATATTCTGAGGATATAACCTTGGAATGGCTGCATTTGTGATTTCACAATATTGTAGCATGATCATTCTGGAGTTTCACAAGTACACCATTGCTGAACAGACTATGAATATTATCCTACAAGGAAGCAGTTGTTGATGTTGTTCCAAGCAGTTTCATGCAAGAGAAATGGGTAAAGCTTCTCATTTTATTGTTTTAAAGTCGTACATTCTTTTGATGTGACAAATGTTTAATAACCCGAATTAAGTTGATTATTTTCCTTCACTAATGGCATTTTGTTAATACAGTACCAATCGAGTTATAGCATGAATGTAAGACAACTGTTTGAAATTGCTTCACTTTAACACAAAAAGATATCTTCCTTATTTAGGAATCTGTATGTTGAACTGAATTTTTGTAGGTTGTAGCTAGGGCTGGACGATATGATCAAAAATCTAAATCTCGATTAATTGAAAATTTTTCCTCGATTACTATTAATGAACGATTATTTTGTTTTGTTTTTTGCTTTTGTTTTTTTTCCTCATAGTTCACTGATAAGATTTGTACTGTAAATATGCAGGTGAAATATATTTTTCTAATGAAATTTGTTATGCATTTCTTATCTTTGTGATTTTTAAAATAATTGAAGGAACAACAAACTATTTAAGAATTTAAATCAAATCACACATTGCTTGAAATTAAAACATCTTATGAAAAAAAAAAGTCACATTTCCGTTTGTGTAAAAAGCAAGTTTCCTAAGTAGAAAAAAGTTGAAAATAAATTAGTTTAAGTATTGCCATGTCAAAAGTAGAAAATAACTAGCATCTCTTGTAAATACATACTGTTTTAAATAATGCAATGTGAAAAGTAGAAAATAATAACTTGTATCTCCTGTAAACATGTATTTGAAATAATGCCATGTGCAAAAATGTAAATAGAACTCTGCTGATTAAGAGCAAGAGCAGGGCTTGGACAGGGCACCTCTAATGGATCAGCAGGCTGTGTACTCATAGCGTTATAGCTAACTCATGATCATTGTTGCTTGTGATCTTCCTCTCAGTGATCTTGTCCTGTCACTCTATATGCAAGTATTTATTCAAGGATCTTACTAAGAAACACTAGCATGTTTACCTTTTCAGGTTTCAGGCAGGATCTGAGGCAGCGCAGTTTGAGAAAAATATGGTTGTGATGGATCAGAGTGTATCTTATGTTGAGAGTTTTAACGAGATGTTTAAACCCACTGCGCTCCACTGTAGCTATGAGAGCCATATCCTTTGTGATGGAGTAACAAATGGCGTCAGTTATTTCTTTCCATCTTGTATTCTTTTCTTATTGTGTTGAATTTGTAAATCCTTGTGTTATCGACACCTACTTTGTGGAGGCACTTGTTACTGGGTGCTTGTCAGTCTCTCTCTTTTTTTGAGCCATGCACTGTTCATATTCAGTAATGTGATTGTGCTCCAAGTGTTGAAACAGATTGGTGGTATTACCTTTGGTCGTTGAAACGGTGTTTCTGCAGTGTTTACATTTGACTTCATTTTGTTCGGTGTCGTCTTTTACTGATGCCAAAATGTGTCCAAACGACAGACACTGTGTTTTTCTTTGGTACAACCTACTCCTGTTGCTCAGTTGACTCTGTGTTTGAGTTCGCTTCCATGCTGCTGACTAGACGCGCGCGTTAGTATGTATGTTTTTAAGGGGAAAGTAGTAAAAGGATTAAAAAAACGAAATAACCGACATGGGAAAATTACATCGGTTAGAGGTTCTGAATTTTGGTTTCGATTACTTTTCGATTAATCGTCCAGCCCTAGTTATAGCCTATGTGCTGATTATGTCTCTCCTTTTCTTTGAAAAAAGCAAAAATCTGCATTACAGTGAGGCACTTACAATGGAAGTGAAAAAGTTTTAGCTAAAGGTGTAGCCATAAGACATAAACAATATGTGTGTTAATATGATTGCAGTGTGATAAAATTGCTTACAAGCTTTTTCTGTGTAAAGTTGCATCTAAATTTACAACTTTGTTGCCATGATGACATAACACAGTAAACCCTAAAATATCATAAAAACAATTAAGCAGCTTTACAGCTCAAATAATATTCTAGTTTTAACAGAATAATTAATTAAAGTGCTTTTATAAAATTAAAAGATTCATATGCCTTTAAATCCCCCCCAAAAAGTCCCCATTTACTTCTATTGTTAAAGTGCCTCACTGTAACCTCAATGTTTGATTTTTTTTTTTTTTTTTTTATAGAACAAGTTTGAGCTGAAATTGTTCTTTGTGATGATCAACTGATGCCACTGATGCTGTCAATTGAGTTTAAATTTAATTGAACACAGAATTATTACTATAAAGATATTTTAGCCAAGCTGTTGAAAGCAGCCGCTGTACATCAATATCCATCAAATTACCAATAACTCTTTGCTCTACCACAAAACATGAGATGTTGCAGTGTATTTGCATTTCGAAAAAGTCACTGTTAGGCTGAGTGAGTCTATCTAGCACAGAAAACCCAAGCAGCTCATTGCTTCCTGTTTGTTTCAAGATTATATTTCCTCATGAGACCTCAATGTATTTGTCGGTCTCCTGGGTTTAAGTCTCCTTCTGCCTATCAGATTGCTTATCAGTTGCTCATCAGTCTAAACATAGTGGTGAGCACCAAAAATCTCTCTCTCTCTCTCTCTCTCTCTCTCTCTCTCTCTCTCTCTCTCTCTCTCTCTCTCTCTCTCTCGTTCAACCCATTGCAATAGTCTGAATGAGAGAAAGAGACAGACAGAGGGAGTGCAGGACCTTGCGACACACCATTTTCTTCTCCACTCAATTCTTTTGGTTGCCCGACCAGCTACAGTTATAATTAGGGGTATGGTAACATAACAAACCACATATAATCGGCAGTGAGACAGAAAAGAACCTGCCAATAGAAATGCAAAGATGGAACTGAACATCCAATAAAAAAACAGTCTAGCATAGACAGCAGCACCAAATCAGACATTAAGCCAAACAGATAGCAGCCTGAAACAAGACTTTAGCCAGTGGTACGTGATTAATATTTGACATAAGAGTCCTGTTGCATGTTTCCCAGCGTGTTGTGATTTCTAATGCTTGAATGAGCCCAAATGCCATTAAATGACCTTGACATTTGGGCTAATTAGATTCACTATAGGCCATGGGCATGACAAGTTGGCCAATGGGCAAGTGACCCAATAGTCCATCTTAATCTAGTATCACACTTTTGATATTAGTAAGAATTGTTTTGTACCAGAAGTTGTAATCATTCAGCTAGATGCGCTATAACCTTGAACAGACAGTTTCCTTACCGCAGATTATTATAGTAAACCTTGTATTGCCTTAGCAGTGATGTGTTGATTAAAGTATAGGAATGGCAGAACCTCCTGCTTTGAATGTGAAGGAGCCATTTGAGATGTGTGAATGATTGTTCCTTTTGCTGTTACGTGCTGTTGTGTTACAACAATAATACAACAGTTTGCAGCAGTCTCGTTTAAGCAGTCCCAGTCCCCGAGCAGATGTGCATGAGCTCATGATGTGCTCAAGTATTTCATTCTCCCCATCTCTCCTCAACACATCCCCTTAACTTTAGACTGTCTTGCCTAATGATAGTACAAAAAATATATCATGTAAGTCGATATTTCATTTAAAGAAAAAAACATATTTCAAAGATTTAATCCACTGACTTCACAAAAAATTCGCAAATCCAATCATTGTTGCCTGTGAAGCTCATATTTCTGTGGAGTGCTCATATTTCTTCCTGTGTGTATTATATCAGTATGGATCAAAACTGTGTCCCTCTGGCTCATGAATGTTGCATGTCAGTAAGTCCGTGACACTCAAAGAAGGCTGTCCCATCCGTGTCAACATCTCAGAGTGGGTCCTGTGCAGTGTGAAACAAAGTGCTGCATTTTCACCCCTTCACGCAATTTCAAACATCTATACTGCTACAATTTATTCTGTATCTTGGTTTATTAGTAGTTTACTTCAGTGTTTCCCAACCACTGTGCGGCGGCAGACTAGTGTGCCGTGACAGAATGTCAGGTGTGCCGTGGAAAATTATAAAATTCCACAAAATAAATACATGATAAAAAAAAATTTAATAAATAAATGCATGAAAAAAATTACAATAATTTCAGAGATCCAAACTCCTCACCTTTTGGAGAAATTCGCCATTTTGAAACCATAATCGGTCACGTTTTTGTGATTGTGACGAGGTACGATTAATGTGCAAAAGTGAGTGATATTTGTAAGCATTAAAATTCTTTCACACTACTCGCGTTAATGTGCTAAAGTCTGTGAAGTGACGTCATTTTACACCAAAGTGGTTTTCACACAAACGTTTTTGCTTCACCAATAATGTCTTTTGAGAGTACTAAACAACAAGAAATATTTAAAAACATTCCAAATTTGTGAAGAGACATTGAATGTCTCATCATTTCTTTTAATTAAATATTACCTTATCATTTACGATTCTCAGAGACCCCAGTTATTGAACTAATTTAAATTCACCAAGAAAATGCATCGACCTAAACATAAATGAGCCTTGTATTACTTTCTGCTATCAAAGCAACCGCAAGCCTTTTTTCTCTCTTCCAAATAAGTTTTCATTGTTTTTTGTGCACATCAATATTACAATATACATGGTAAATTCATAAAATCGCCCCCTCTGTGACGCTTTCTGCAACTCTTGTCATGTGTCAATGCATCGCTTGATGCTGGGTTCAGCCTCCGGAACCAAATTAAAACTGCCACGAGAAGTCATCTGTCCGAGTCAAAGACACAAATCTAATGACAATTGCCTCAGCATCAGTCTCCCTTGATGCGCTTGATTACTACGCACAGGTGAGCACCCAGTTTGAGTCGATGCGGAACAGGAGGAAGGTTTTGAGTTGTCGATTGAGTTCAGTTAATTTTTTACGTGTTTTGTTCATATTTTAATCATATTTGTTTTTTGTAATATTGCATTGTTCATATATTTTAGTGGCCAAACATTCATCTACTTCGTGTGGTGCTTCTGTTGTTCATCTGTTTCTCTTCATAAATAAATAAATGCATAATCTGCTATATGCTCGTCCCGTAAATTCATGATTAAATATGAAAATGTGAATGAAAATAAAAGTTATTAAATGTCTATCATTAAAATATGAAAATTAAATGACGGATAATAATAGATTTTGAGGGAATTTTTTTGACCCCATCCGTCAAAATTACAGACGATGAAATTCTAGCACAAGCAATGTAAGTGATTTTTCTTTTCTTTTCTTTTTTTCACATAGCCGAATTTCAAGCATTACAAGTAAACAGGCTACTAAGATGGACAAGTTATTGAAAAGAAAAAATATTGACAATGGTTAGCCTATGTGGGATAGTGATGTGCCGTAGAAATTTTTAGTCGTAAAAAGTGTGCCGTGGCAGAAAAAAGGTTGGGAAAAACTGGTTTACTTCCCCAGTAAGGTTAAACTAGATTTGAACCTGGCAGTTGAATCAACCAATCAAGATACTACACAAATTAAGTGCATGGTAACAATGTATTCTTTTTCACCAATGTTTTTTAATGCCAATTAGAGGTTTTCCCTGTTATCCTCCTTAAAGCCAAGCATAAGGGTGAGGGTTATTAGGCTTCTTTTGATGTGGAAACAACAGTCAATTTATTTGTCTCTACCCAAAGAAAAAAAAAAATCCATTTGTAAAAAGAAACAGACAAAAGA
Organism: Xyrauchen texanus; assembly: GCF_025860055.1. Taxonomy (NCBI): domain Eukaryota; kingdom Metazoa; phylum Chordata; class Actinopteri; order Cypriniformes; family Catostomidae; genus Xyrauchen; species Xyrauchen texanus. The sequence continues at coordinate 21,233,481 of NC_068298.1, read as the reverse complement.
ACAGACGGGGAAACATGTGCCATGCCATATGCTTCTAATTGATCCAGGCAGGAAATGTGAGCTCAAGTAATTTTTGGAAATTGATTGCAGTGGTGTTGTTGTCATATTAAAATGAGGTTGGAGAGGGCCAGTAGGGTTGAAGAAGCTATTTGGGTTCTTGTGTTTTTCTTAATTACCGTGATTTTTGCCATGTGGGTGCATGTGAGGTCGTAGTGCATTCTCATTTCAGATAAACACAACGTTAAGAGATGAGCTGCAGAGAATTAAATTAGCGTCATGACAAAATAGAACTTCGGTTATAATGATTTGGTGAAAATGTTTATCCCATGAAGTCTTACACCCTGTCTACACCGGATGTGAGCATTGCATCACATCAAAAACAATAGAACAGCGTTATAATCAATGATGCTGTCTCTGGAAGCGTCAGTTACGCCATAAATAAACGGGTGTTGCGCTCTATTTTGTGCTGCACATGCTGGCACTACTGCACAAATGAAACGATTTAGAACATTCATGTCGCCGCTTCCAGTGTAGACAGCCTCAAGCTGCTGTGTTGCATCAGCGGATTCACCCAGTGTAGACAGGGCGTTACCTGTCAGTGTTACAGTTGCTTTCACACTTGGTTTGATCCCAATGTAAGTTCGATTCCAGACCTCTCTGCCTTCTCCCGTTTCACATTGTATTGTTTGGCATTGAACCACAGTGCATTTTGTCATTAATGTGACTACCACCACAGACAGCATATGGAGATGGTAGAAAACACAACCCTCAATATGCTGTTGGAATTAAAGTCTTGACTTTACATACAGAACAGCAGTGGAAACATTCAGGTTCTACCATCTCGCAGGACCTGAAGTGGGACACCCAAATAGACTCCATTGTAAAGAAGGCTCAGCAGAGGTTGTACTTCCTTTGCCAGCTGAGGAAGTTCAACCTGCCACAGGAGCAGCCGACACAGTTATTCTCGGTCATCATTGAGTCTGTCCTGTGTACATCTATAATTGTCTGGTTTGGTTCAGCCTCCAAATCAGACAGATGGAAACTACAACTGACAGTCAGGACTACTGAGAGGACTATTGGGGCCCCCCTGCCCACCCTCCATGACCTGTACATCTCCAGAGTGAGGAAACGTGCAGGTAGAATTACTCTGGATCCCACTGGCCGGCGCTACTGAGCACTAGGACATCCAGGCACAAGAACGGTTTTACCCTCAGGCCATTTTCCTCATGAACAATTAAACTACCTCAGGAGTCCCCCATAGTGCAATAATGTAAATGCATATCTCATGTACATACACTGGAGGCCAATAGTTTGGAATGTACAGATTTTGCTCTTATGGAAAGAAATTGGTACATTTATTCACCAAAGTGGCATTCAACTGATCACAGTGTATAGTCAGGACATTAAAAAATTACTATTACAATTTGAAAAAAAAAAAAAATTCAGAACTTCTTAAACTTCTTCAAAGAGTTCTCATAAAAAGATCTTTCATGTTTAGCAATGACAGCTTTGCAGATCCTTGGCATTCTAGATGTCAGTTTGTCCAGTGTAAAACAGTTAACGATGGGCAAGGAGGAGGCGAGAACCGGCTTGTCAACATAAATAATAATAATTTAATAAGAAACTTAAACAAACACACATGCGGACATGCCCGTAATTCTCTCTCTCTCGAACAATCGTCACCGGCCGCCTTTATCCCTCGCGTGCCTCATTAGGCCGATTGGGGACCGGGTGCGCGATTTTCCGACCCGGCCCCGCCCCCCTCCTCAACCACATTCCTCCCGCCGTTATTTCAGGCCGGGGTGCCACCGGCATGACTTACACCCCCCCCCATACCTGGGGCGGGGTGTACCTCGCGTGGTCATCCCCGCCTTCCTCGCCCTGGGAGGAGACAGAAGGGGACAAACAACAACAAATTAGGCGAGGAAAAGGCCAACACGGTGCGAAAGGGAGAGAGAGAGGAGAGGGAGAAAAAGCTCACTCACCGGTTCTCTGATGTACCGTCGCGTGGTCCTCGAACACTCCTCCACACTCAGGCGGACGACAGCCGCTCCAACCCCGGGTGAACCGGAGTGAAACCTTCGACCCCCAGTGGGCAGAACGCGCCTCCACTTTCCTGGCAGCAAATGGGGACACTCCTCCGCCCCTGGCAGCGGCCCTACCGCTCCGGGCGGTCGGAGAGTTTCTTCCCTCCTCCCCTCGCGGACGGCGGTCTCCCTCGACCCCTCCGCGTCTCTGGGGACGGCAGGGCACTCCTCCGCCCCGGCAGCGGCTCCCTCGCTCCAGGCAGTCGGGGTATCCAGTCCCCACTTGCCCCGTGGACGACGGCCGTTCCCCGCATCCGGGCGGTCGGGCTACTCCGTCACCCGGCAGATGGCAGCGGCGCTCCCCAGGGTGGATGGCAGTGTCGAGGACTCTGCGACGGGCATCCCTCCTCCCTCCCGGCTTTCGGCACCAATGTAAAACAGTTAACGATGGGCAAGGAGGCGGCGAGAACCGGCTTGTCAACATAAATAATAATAATTTAATAAGAAACTTAAACAAACACACATGCGGACATGCCCGTAATTCTCTCGAACAATCCTCACCGGCCGCCTTTATCCCTCGTGCGCCTCATCAGGCCAATTGGGGACCGCGCGCGATATTCCGACCCGACCCGGCCCCGCCCCCCTCCGCTCCACATCCAGATACTCAAGGGACATTTCACCCCATGCTTCCTGTAGCACTTGCCATAGATGTGGCTCTCTTGTTGGGCACTTCTCACGCACCTTATAGTGGAGCTGATCTCACAAAAGCTCAATGGGGTTAAGATCCATAACACTCTTTTCCAATTATCTGTTGTCGAATGTTTGTGTTTCTTTGCCCACTTTAAAGGGATACTCCAGCTGTGGGAAGATGAATTTGTATTTAATAGTGGTCATTTATGTAGTAGAAATGTGAAATTATTTTTGAATTTGAAGCATTCTAGACTGAGAAAAGGCAAAAAAATTTTTTTTTTACTCATGTGGCTGAAAGACAACAACTCCCAGAATGCACTTGCTTTGCCGCACTTACGAGGCCACTCCCAAACCACGATTATGCCGGGTGTCCAAACTCTGTACATTACGTCTTAGTAACAAAAAGAAATACAAAACAAATACTCACTTTACACTAAGCCGTCCATTTGTCCCTGCAGGCTTTGGCTGGCGTTTCCAATTTATCTTTGGGATCCTGAAATAAGTTTCCAGGACCCCCCTGTCCATGTGTGGTACAAAACTTGGGTGCTCAGTTACACATGCTAGCGGTGCAGTTTCATCAGCGGATTCAGCGATCTCATGCAGAAGAAAATGGCATCGCTGAAATTCGCGACAGCAATAGGACTCTCTATCTGTTTGCATAGACGCACAGCGAGAGCACTGACACCACCAGTTCGCCCCAGCTCGAGTCTGGCCAGGCTCTTCCTCCTGACCGCCAAGCAGGTCTTGCTCCCCTGCTGCAGCAGCTGCTCCGGCCGCCTCTTGTTCCTCCATCTCCCGCAACTGTTCGTCGCTGTATTGCGGCTCGTATAGGTAGCCGTGAGCATCCGATTCACACAAAAGATCTTCCAAATCCCCATCTCTCATTACTTCAAAACTTTCTTCCGCCATCGTGATTAGACTATTATACAAATTTTTACAGAGCAAGAGCCTGTTAGCTTAGCTTAAAGATGGCTGACACTATCTTTACATTCTATGAGTAAGATCCCGCCTCATATGGGCGTGGTGAAAACATGCGGAACTAGCTACTAATACTGGCTGTAGTTTAAAGGCTCTGTTCCAAAAATCCTCCGATGATTCAAAATGACGATTTTTTTGCGTCATCGGAGGATTTTTTCCAGACTAAAAATGAAATTTTCTCTCATATCATGGGGATATGAGGGGGGGAAGCAGGGTAATTCGAAAATACTACTGGTTTTCTACTGATACAAAGCTTAATGCTACATCCTGGAGTATCCCTTTAACCTTTTCACATTCTTCAAAATTTGCATTTTCTTTGCAATTCTTCCTATAAGCCCTGAGTCTTCTCTTTACTATTGTACATGAAACTGTTGTTGAGCGGGTAAAATTCAATGAAGCTTTCAGCTGAAGATATGTACAGTGTCTATTTCTTAAACTAGAAACTCCGATGTACTTATCCTCTTGTTTAGTTGTACATCTGGCCTTCCACAACTTTCTGTCCCTTTACAATTCTTGTAAAAGGTGTGTTGTAAAGGTGCAGACTTTTTAGAAACAATTACAATCCAATAATAGATCCTAAATATATTTTAAATAATCAAATCTAAACCAACAAGAAATTTGATGCCATACTTCATTAATTAATTCTTTTGTTAAATTTCACTGATTACAACAAAACTTGTATCTTTAATTTTGCATTGTCGTATGAACAGCCAGTCAGTAACTGCACTGCTTGATTTAATAGAGACCATTTAATAGATGTCATCATTAAATAAACAGTAACAGTTCCAGAGACAGTTTAGTCTGTGTTATGTAGCCTAATGTTGTACTTCAGGCTTGTGAGACTTTATCAGTTCTTATTTAATTTTGAGTTCGACATTCATAACTTGCACATCAGTAAAAGTTTACTTGTATACCAGACCATACTGGAAGCGCTTTATTTTTCACGCTGTAGGCCGGCCCTTTAGAATGTTTCTTTCAGGAATCAAATATACCCGACGCGCACGTTTCACACTGTAGATTTAAAAGAGCCATCTCCAGACTTGTTTGATCGGGAATCAAATACACTTTTAGAGATTGTACTCTTTACAGTCAATAGAGGGCAATGCCGCAGCAAAAATGTGCTGCTGGAAACACTGTCTGAGTATTTCAGGACGGTGTTGCAGCCGCATTGACAGAAAATTTCACGCAGGAGAACCGTTAACGGAACCGAAAGTCATTAAGATCATACGATTCCTATATTTCTTAAAGGTTCTCAGTTTCCAACCCTAATACTGATTTGTTTTATATAAAAGTAATATACAGTATTTCTGTACTACTTCACCTGGAGCTTTCATTTTAACAATTCACCTGGAGCTTTTATTTTGACAAAGAAAGTACAGCTTAGTTTACAGTTTTCTGCATCTGGTGAAATCCTTTTGTCTCCACCTTTTCTGTTATACTGTATATAGATTTGTATAATAAACTAATAATGTAAATAATAATGTTTGGAATTGTGCATGCTTGAACAAACAGTGCTTTTCTTTTACAATGCTTGTGAACTGCTACTAAAGTGCTAAAATCACAAGCCCATTAACCCCCTCACATGCACAGAACAGCACGTCACCAGTTTTCCAAAGCTCATACGTTTACTGTATCAAAAAGCCTTTTGAAGTTTTATACTCCCATATGACTTTTCTGCCATTTTGGTACTATTTTGATTAATTGTGCAACCCTGAAGGATTGTGAAATGTCTACTATTGTGTTTTTTTACAAAAACCTAATGGCCTTGAAAAAAGCATATTATAATCATTGGGATAATCTCAATATTGCTATATTTTATATCATCATCAAAATCACCCCGATTTTATTGTGAATATTCGATATATTGTCCAGCCCTAATTTTAATACACTGTTATTTTTCTAATATGTCTCAAGCATGTCTTGCAATCCTTATTTCCTCATTCCTCAGCAGCCAGAGATCCTGATTAAAACACATAAATCTGATGTGCCTTGTCATCATCAAATGTTCTCATGTGCACTTCTGTCAGGGTTGACCTACATAAAATCTTAACAGGGAGTTGCTGTTGTGGAGTTCTGCTTTGGAGGAATGACTCTCTTTGTCTGTCTGAAAGCTTTAACTGGGATTTAAAGTGTCCTTTATCAGATATGAAAGCGAATAAATCTACTCATTGTAGATTAACTTGAAAATTGGTCTAAAGGTGATGCAGATAACACATTCAGTTTCAGATCTAGCACAGGAACAGGTTGCCAGCTGTTCAGGTTTGCGAGAAGCAAGGCACCGTTATGCCTGCCACAGTGAAAGATGAGAGATACCTCACTGAGATATGGGTTATTTGTGAAATTTGTCTGGTTACAGTGCAGGTGGTCTGAAGGTAGGATTGTGTTGCTTCTGCTGATGGTATCTAGCATTCCAAAGCTTGCACATGCCTGTCGCAACTCTGCCCTTTTTGCAGATAAGGTCAGGTTTGGGGAAAAATAGAAAACATTTAAGCAGTATTTTGAAGGCAGCTTTATTCTGCACATACTTACATTTTATTTTACGTTTCATCTGTGATATTCACTATCTTTGTTCAGGCTTGTAGATTATCAATTTTGTATTAATTTCTCTTTGCTGAGTATTAGTAGTGTTGTTCAAATGTTAACTCTCTGGGGTCTGAGGGTGTTTTGGGCCCTGGAGAAGTTTTGACATGCCTTGACATTTGTGTTTTTTTTCAGTTGCTTAAAAACACATTAATGGCTAAAGTCTGATAACACTGTATTCAACACAAACTGGGCTACAATAATATGTGAGCAACATGTGCATGTTTGTATTTTTGAGAAAAAATGTTTATGCATGGTTTTTGAAAAAACTAAAGTCAATGAAATAAGGCCATATAACACATACTAAACATTTGTCCACAAGCCTTTTGAGAATTGGATCTTGTAGCCTATACAATATAGTAATTCAACTTTTGTAAGATACTTTTAGAGTTAGAAAGGGCATATGTGAGTAGGTGTGAACTATCATGAATATTGATCGTAATTCACTCATTAGGAGACAAAGACCCATCCCCTGGGCCTATCAATGAGTAATGTGACAGAAAGAGAATGAATATGTGGAGACTTAATGATACAAATCTAATTAAAATAAATAATCTGACTATACCTTTTCTTACATAAAGACTTTACTTAATTTTAGACCTACACTACCATTTAAAAGAAGTCTCTTCTGCTCACCAAGACTGCATTTATTTGATCCAAAATACAGTAAAAACTGTGATATTGTGAACTATTTTTTACAATTTTAAAGAACAGTTTTCTATTTGAAAATATTGTAAAATGCAATTTGTGATCAAAGATGAATTTTCAGCATCATTACTGCAGACTTCAGTGTCAAATGATCCTTCAGAAATCATTATAATATGCTGATTTTCTAATATGGGCATATTTAAAGTGCATTTTACTCATTTAACCTGAACACATGTTTGCAAGCACAAGCTTTGTGATGATAATGAGGCAGCATAAACACTAGTTAAAATATAATCTAAACATATTATTTTTATATCATATAAAGATATAAAAGGTGGGACCAAGTCATTGCATTCAAGTCCCAAGTCAAGTCCCAAGTCAAGTCCCAAGTCAAGTCCCAAGTCAAGTCCCAAGTCAAGTCCCAAGTCAGGTCCCAAGTCAGGTCCCAAGTCAGGTCCCAAGTCAGGTCCCAAGTCAGGTCCCAAGTCAGGTCCCAAGTCAGGTCCCAAGTCAGGTCCCAAGTCAAGGCAGGCAAGTCAAGGCAGGCAAGTCAAGGCAGGCAAGTCAAGGCAGGCAAGTCAAGGCAGGCAAGTCAAGTCCCAAGTCAAGTCCCAAGTCAAGTCCCAAGTCAAGTCCGGCAAGTCAAGTCCGGCAAGTCAAGTCCGGCAAGTCAAGTCCGGCAAGTCAAGTCCGGCAAGTCAAGTCCGGCAAGTCAAGTCCGGCAAGTCAAGTCCGGCAAGTCAAGTCCGGCAAGTCAAGGCAGGCAAGTCAAGGCAGGCAAGTCAAGGCAGGCAAGTCAAGTCCCAAGTCAAGTCCCAAGTCAAGTCCCAAGTCAAGTCCCAAGTCAAGTCCCAAGTCAAGTCCCAAGTCAAGTCCCAAGTCAAGTCCCATGTCAAGGCAGGCAAGTCAAGTCCCATGTCAAGTCAGGCAAGTCAAGTCAGGCAAGTCAAGTCAAGTCAGGCAAGTCCAAGTCAATTTACAAGTCCTCAACTTTTAGCTTCAAGTCTTAAACAAGTAATTAGTGCGCTTTGCCCAAATTAGTGTCAGAGTATTAATTACTATAGTAAATTTATACAAATTTTATCTAGAAGTTTCTCATTTATAATCTAATTTTATCTTTTTAAAAATTTTTATTGATATCTACCTGTAAAGACCAAAGAGGGTAATAAAGATGATACATGGCTCTTATCTTTGGACACACATTAAGGCAAACCAAACTTTTACTCAAAACACACAGTGAAAAGACACTGAACTTGCTGAACTGGTGAGTGAAATCTGAAATATTACCAGGAAGTGGCTAAGTGCAGACATTTAAGATACGAGTTATATACTGTAAAGCAGGGGTACTCAATTATAAACCTAAAAGGTCCACTCACCAAATTTTCCTTGCGTCCAGGGTCCGGAACAGTGATAAACAGTACGCCAACAAAAAAGGTGGTAAATCCCACAAAACGTTCAAACTATGTACAAAAGGTGATGTGGTCTGGCCTTATTAGTGTGAAAAGTGACACCTTTTTTGTGCCACCAGTTCTTTAAACTTGGGCATAAAAGGTGTGAGGGCCAGGCGGAGGCACTGATGGTAAGTGTTCATTACTGAGGGTGCTCCTGTATTTGTTTTTCACCATATTCATGGTTGAAAAGGCAGACTCACAACAATATGTTGAGGGAAACATGGTGAGAATTTGAAGGGCCACCTTCTGCAAGGAAGGGACACCTGCTGCAGGGACCATCTTAGTCCAGAAGGTGGTAGGGTCACAGAGAGACTCCTGCAGTGCAAGGTTTTCCTGAAGCTCAATTAGCTAATGGTTTCTTGTGCTTTCCTAAGACCCATGCCACTCTTAATGAGGCTTCAGTTGCACGTTCTTGTTGGGTGGCTGATCTAACTATTACACTGCATGTTGCATGGTATGATGATTGCAGTTGTTTGATTTTTCTGGCTCTTACCTCAGATTTAAGCGGGTAATTGTGGTCAAAGTGTCCGTGCTTTAAGTCATAATGACGTTTCACGTTACCACTCTTGACAATGGCAACCGTCTCGTTGCAAATTAAACACATTGGTTTTGTGCTCCCCGCCGGCAGCACAAATGCATAACTGTCAGTCCACTCTGTCTTAAATTTGCGATTTTCAGAATCGACTTTTCTCTTTTTGTCAGGTTTTGAGCACGCCATGATTTTCGCTTGCAAGGAAACAGGTACAGCAGATGGATTAGCGACTGCGTTGCGAATGACACACACACACACACACACACACACACAGCGCGGCCAACGAGTGAGTGAGTTGTCATGGTGATTACAGTTATTACAGCTCTTGATTGGATCTTTGGATTGGACAGACACAGAAGATAGATAAACCACATCTAATAGGAAAACAATATAGGCGTGAAATCACGCACCAATGAAAACTCGCTTGGATCATGACTAAATTATATAATGTTGATTTTGGCTTCGGTCCAAATTGTATTGCGTCTGGGTCCGGATGCGGACCGCGGTCCGCCTATTGAGTACCCCCGCTGTAAAGGGTTGCGAACCCTTTAAGTAAATGTAAATGATCGGTTTTGTGATTTTTAGCCATAACCAATATAATTAAATAAATATAGCTAAACGCATGACAGAGGACCAGCGCGTCTGCAAAAGAATGAGTGTGTTTACATGCACATTCTAACCAGTTATGCTCAAAAAGCACCAACGTGTGTGGTCACAATAAATGTCGTTCCTTTATCGAGGTCATACAACAGCGTAATAAAACACCGGGTAGATTTTGTCCATTACACCAATTGCTATAACACGTTAAATATAAATATAAATAGTTTGCGGTTCGATATGCAGACTTTGTTAGCCTGTAAATCTGCCATATGCTGCCATAGACATGTATGTTACTGAACCATAGCTGACGTAAATTAGTTAGCAACTTGCCTCTGTCTGTGGATTTTCAGATGCCTCACAAAATTGGACGTTGTCGACGAGGTGTCTAATTTTGGAACCACAGGTTCTACATGTTGCAATCCTTTTGTTGCCTTTAACGCTGTATTCAATATATCCCAATTATATCACCTTTGGTATAATTTTTCTGTGTCCTAGTCCTTAAATGCGTGCCGCGGCCTTCAAACTTGGTCCAGCTTTCGTGGAATCTGATTGTTGGTTGTCTGATTGGTTGAATATGGAGCATTGAAATGCAGATTTGAAAATCAAATGAATCGTTTAATTGGGAAATGAATCGTTGATTAATTTCATATTTTTTAATTATACAACTCTTCTCTTAGGTTTTAAAAAGTATAAGTATTTCCAAGTCAGAGGGCTGAAGTCCAAGTCAAGTTGCAAGTCATTGCTGTCAAAGTCTAAGTCGAGTCGCAAGTCTTTTTTGATTCTATCAAGTCGATTCGCGAGTCATCAAATTACTGACTCGAGTCCGAGTCAAGTCCAAGTCACGCGACTCGAGTCCACACCTCTGCATATTACATATCATATTTATATCATAAGAGCAAAAGAGCACACGTGATCACCTCAGTGGAGGGGAAAGGCCTGCTTTAGCCGAAACGGCATTTAAATGTTACTAAAACTTGCCTATTAGGACATATTTCAATACGCTAAATCCTGGCTGGCAAGTCTGGAAACGGTCCCACTAGTAAAATATGTACATGTTTATATAAATCATTGCCTTTTAGCCTTCTGAAACTGTCACTGTGGAGGGTCATTTTTATTTCATACGGAATAAGGCATAAGAATGATGAATTCTAAATAAGACACGTTGACGCTGAAACTGGATGAAAGGAAACTCGCTGGAGTTTATTTCCATTTTTCTGCAGATGGAGGTTTCATGGATATACTGCTTAAGTAAGTGTCCTTTATTCTTTATGCTTGGTGTATTATGATTCAAAATGTGGACAAATTAGCTTCTACTCGCTTGTTTCACATTCATCTATGTTTACACAACAGTTCCAGCCATGTCCTAACATAAACGAAGTCCCCTCCCTACATTTTTTTTTTTTTCACTTTCGAAAAGCCGTTTCACTCAGAAATATGTCACAATACAGTAATAAAGTTACTAAAGGTCATAACTTCCGTTTCATGGTGACTTTTTAAAGCCCAAGTAAGAAGTGTAGATGTAGGATAAAGGAAAATCAAAATAGTACAATTTTATTTTATGGCTTATAGTATATTTTTCACTGGTTATTTGCATAATTGAATGCAATGCACCAACAATAATTAATGCTAAACTGTCCCCTCACCCTGGTGATGACATGCAGACATGCCCTAGATACATTCATTGGATCAATTTGGCTTTTAAACTCCCTCTGATCAACTCTCATGCTCCACATCTTCTAATTAGAATTAATGGCAACAGGGATTTCTAGGAAGCAGATGTCCTACAGCACTGCATTTAATTTGTGAAAACCATTATGCTCTGACAAGCTATTGTTCAAGATCATGATTTGATTTCGCTTGCAGTCTGTTCATCCCAGCTAATGATTGGTAGAAATGACCTCGTGCCAGATTGCTTGGCCTGCCTCTGAACTGTTGTCACTCACTGGTTGTGGAAATATGGACCATTATTATGTTCAAAATGTCTTAATATCTTTCCATTAGCAGTCAAGTAATCTTCAATATGAACTGCGCAAGTTTATTTTATTTTTCAGATATGCAGTAAAGTTCAGATGTACCTGCAAACCCTCATAACAGGATCCCATTTGATTGATAACATTATAAGGATAACAAACCCACAAATTAAAATTGTCATTATTTACTCAACTAATGTCGCTGCAAAACTGTATGAATTTCTTTAGTTGAACACAAAGGTTAATTTATAAAAAGTCTTCTCGGGGTTTATTTGCCATCTAAGTGAATAGTGCCTCTGGTCTGTCAAGCTTGAAAAAGGACAAAAAAAAAAAAAAACAAACACAGTAAAAGTAATTCAAACAACTTATGCACTAGGCCTATATTCCAAGTCTTCTGAAATCATACTATCACTTTGTGCAATGAACTGAATGAAATTTTAGTCATTATTCACTCTCAAATGGAATTAAATCAAATATGGTGGATACTTCGATAACATCAAGCCTCATTCGTTCTCATCATATCTTGTGACTTGGGCTGCAACTTCTAATTGATAAAATTGCTAATTATCGATAATGGAAATCATTGAAAACTAATTTAATTATCGATTAGTTGGATATTTGCGGTGAGCATGGAGAAGCCCTGTCAGTGATGTCACTTTATAGCCCAGTGAAAATGTGTAGCATTATGAAACTCATTTGAAAAACAAAAGAGACAAGTTGAAACAGAAAAAACACGACCCAAGTTATCCAGCGAACAAGAGCACTTTATAAAGACTTTATAAAGAAGATCATAATACGCATAAAGTTTAATGTCGACCGGTTGCTGCGTCATGTTTGTTGACAGAGCTGTTTGATGTGTGAGAGTTGTTTCTCTCACATTTTACTGCTATTTTCTATGTTTTATAATGTAAGCATGTTATGTATTCAAATTCAGTATTTCGCAAAAAATTTTTGTTCTTACCAGAAGAGTGTCCATTAAACTATAGTGAGAAAGATAATGCGCGCATCCGCGTCAATCAAACCGATCTCAATGGAGAAAGAGAGCACAATAATTTTATATGCAACATCATACCACGATTTCAGTTTCAATGTAATCAAGTGTGCAGCTTTCATGGATATCAGACTGAAGTCTTAGCAGACAGGGTGTGCCGGTTTTTAACGTTTTTTTTTCTCCTACTCATGTAAGCACTTAATACATCTATTACAGTCTTTTCAGCGCATTTCACATTATCGACATTGCTGCCATATTTGATTTAAGCACTTAATGATTTTATTTAACTTGAAATATGATGCACAAGCTGCATTGACTACTTTTATGATTCTTTTGAGTCCCTTCTTAACCTGTTGATACGCAATTCCCCTGCACGCGGTAGTGACGTCACTCTGCTTACATTTAATATATAATTTACCATCTGTAAATGTAATTAATGTTAACAAATTATGCAAGGGCTCATCATTGATATCTGATCTCTGTTTAACGATAGCATTGCTCCAGAAACAGCAATTTAGTTATTTGTGCCAGGAGTACGAATACATGCAATATCAAAACGGGACTTCATACATTGGTTATGAAAACGCGATCGCCAGATGAATCCAGTTCGCCACACTTGGGTCAATTGTCCTTGACAAGCGTTCATTAAAAAACATCCAACAGCAAATTTTGTCCATAAAAGTGATACATTTGAGAAATGTTGATTATATACTCCATTGTTTACATCGTTCTTCAACAAAACTATACAATCTGAGCAGCATTCATGTTGTAAAACTGTATATTATCTTATATATTAGAGTCTCGTAAACAAAACCAGCCTGTCTCCAAAGTCTATTTTTAAAAATGCGGCATAGTTTTAGTCATAATACCCAAGCAGTGCAGTCAGATTTTGTGTCGTCTTGAAAGGCGGAGCCTTAATTTTACTCTGTTCACTTGCAGGAACCTCATTTCTTGTTAGATCATCTTCAAATTTGAAACATATTTCTTTAGACGTTTGGCTTTGAGAACATTGTATTTCTAGGTTGTCTTGGTACTTTTATTATTGTTTTTTTAGATTATAAAAACATGTTCAGCACAAAATATTTCATTACTATAAACTTCAGCTTCTCTAACTTTAAAAAATAACAATATATAGTAATTCTGAAACTTGGGAAATAAAGCCTAAAGTGTCTTCTTTCAAAAGATACTACAACTGTGTCCATACTCCAAAGGGTCCAGTAAATACAACGATTTAAATTCAGGTATGTCATTTTCATGGTTTGTGCTCAAAAAGGGGGTGCGACAGCTGACATTCCATAAAGCATCTCCTTTTGTGTTCCGCGTAAAAAAGAAAGTCATGTGGGTTTTGAATGACATGATAGTGAGTAATAAATGACAGAATTTTCTGTCCTTTAACTTGTGCATCATGTACTTCTTTATAAATTGTTGTTCCCCTTTTCAATATCTATGATGCAGTACTACTAGTTGTGCATCAGTTAGGTAAAAATCACAGAATGCACATTCATTTTTCCATTTGCCAATTAGCTGTTTTTGCATTTTTACTTAAATTCTGATGATGCAATGCAATAAAAAATATGTATTAATTACTTTAAAGTAAATTATTACTTAATTTGGCTTTTCTGAAAGCTCAAATAAAAGACCATGATTTTGGAAGACTGGTTTCCCCATTGTTTGAGCTGACACTTGTCATAGATTAGTGTGTTTGTGGTGTCTTTTTGATGGAGCCTGAACCACTTGGCACCAGAAACATTTGGCAGGCCTAACACAAGTTGAGGCATAGTGTTCACATCATTTCCAGTTGAGTATAAAGTAGAGGCAGACAGACAGAAAAGGAACTTAAACCAGGAACTGTGAGCTCAAACTGGTTTCAGAATGTTTTAGAATAGCAAATGTAAGCCCTAAAACTTCTCTATCAAGGCAGCTTATTAAAATGACATTCACATTTGTTTGCACATGACAGCACTTTTGCCCTGTTCACAAATTAGCCTGCACTGTAAAAAAAAAAAAATAATAATAATTTTCGGAAGTGTCGTAAAATGTCTGTTGATAAACAGAAAAGTACTGTCGGATTAAAAACATAGATAAACTGTAAAAACAAAAACAGTAATCAGCTTTACCATAACATCTATTACTGTAATTCTACAATAAATCTCCCTATAATTCCATGAAATCTTTTACTTTTAACATATACTAAAACACAGAATATTTATCTTTAAAAGAATTATAAAGAAAAGCTTAAGAACAGATAATTACTATTGTTATTACAAAAATACTGTAAATCTAGCCAAGTGTCCTTTGTATTTCAAGCCTAGTGTTCACCTTTGTATGAAATCTTCAGTTTTTTGGCAATTTCATGCATAATATAGCCTTCATTCCTCAAAACAATGATTGACTAATGATTTTCTAGAGAAAGCTGTTTCTTTTTTGCCATTTTTGACCTAATATTGACCTTAAGACATGCCAGTCTATTGTATACTGTGACAATTCAAAAACAAGACAATGTTAAGCTTCATTTAACAAACCAAATAGCTTTCAACTATGTTTGATATAATGGCAGGTGATTTTTCTAGTTCCAAATTAGCAATTTACCATGATTTCTCAGGGATAAGGTGTTGGAGTGATGGCTGCTTGAAAAGGAGCCTGTCTAGATTTGATCAAAAAATAACTTTTTTTAAATAGTGATGGTGCTGTTTTTACATCAGTAATGTCCTGACTATACTTTGTGATCAGTTAAATGCCACTGGTGAATGCAATTACCAATTTCCTTCCGAAACAGCTAAATCTGTACATTATTACTAGCTTTTGGTAGGGCTGTCGCGGTTAAGAATTTTCCCTTGCGGTTATTATGGGTGGCTCAATAGCGCGATATGCGGTGTTACCGCCGTTTTTTTTTTATTTGTTTTTTTTTACAAACCTAATTTATCCTGATTTTACTGCATACAAAGCTCTATTGTTGAGTTATGTAGTATATATTGTTACTTTGTAACTGACAGAGAGACACGTTTTAAAACATTTTTGTTTATTGTTAAATGCCAAACAGCAACAAGAACATGCCTTTTCCAATTAAAAAAATGAAATAAATCAAAGAGTTCTAAAGTATCACATGAAAACAAGTAGCCTAATAAGAAAATGCCTTTTTCTAATTTGAAAACGAAATAATTCTAAAAGTAGGCTAAGTGAAAATACAGAGAATAAACTTAAGCCTTAACAAATGCGATTTAGACCTGGGTTATAATGTCCTTGTTTCGCGCTAGGAAAACCAACATCGCATGGGGGTAACAATATTCCCTGCGGCACTGAAAACCCTTTCCGACGGTGTGCTCGTTGCACAAATACACATGTATTTGCACGCGACTTTGGACAGCAACGGAAATCTAGACTGATTATCGCGCCATCAGGACAGTGGATTCGCGTTGGTGTCGATGCACTCCTCATGCAGATAGCGCGTGAGCTCGTTATCTGCTCGCGCTCTCTTGGGTATGGGCGCTGACGCGGAGGTTGTCCGTGACTTCAGCAGGTCTCCAAGAGTCTTTTTCTTTGCTGCAGGTGGCACTACCGCTTGCTCTTCGTCTCCAACCTCTGACGCACGGGCAGCGGTCTCTTCGTCCTCCACTCCCACCATCTCTTCGATGAGTGCGGATTTTGTCTCCGTGTCATTGATATGATCGCCCCTATATCGAGGATCTAAACAACACGCCTTTGCCAAAAGTTTTTGTAAGGCAGCTGGACACATTTTGTGCTTTATGCCCGATGTTAAGGTGGTATCCTCGGATGATGGTTTAAGCCAACCCGTTCGGTTAGCGAGATGACACCTCAAATTAGATGTATTGCCGCGTGTCACAGGAACCTTTTTGCCGCAAATTTTGCATATCGGCTCATCTAAATTCGCTGGCTCGCCCTTTTCATTGGGTTGAAAGCCGAAATGTTCCCAAACTGGCGACGTGACATTAGGTTTTGGGACGAGAGCGACTACCATCGTTTTAGTAGGCCTATTCAAAATAAACTAAACACCAGATAGAGCTACAATGGTTCGTGGGAAAAAGTCGTAACACTCTTGCATAATTATTAATTTATTTAACATTAAATGCACAGTGACAAATTGTAAAACAAAAAGGCCACAGCCTTATGGAAGAAAGAAAAAAAACTGAACACTGCGATTGCTGCGGTTTCTGCGGTTGCTTTCCTTCCTCTGCGGTCGGCAGGTCAATAGCGCGGTATTACAATATTGCGGTTATCGCGACAGCCCTAGCTTTTGGCCTCCAGTTTAGGTTAACTGTAGTTTTGCATTGTGTTATCATTTAAAAAATATAAACTGCAAAAAATATATTATCTTATTGAAACAGGATAAGATTTGTCAGCATAATACTTTAAAATCACTGAAATAGTTTTTCAGCAGTTCCCCCCACCCATTAGTTTATAGCATTCTATTCAAATAAAGTTATGCTATGGAATCAAAACTTTATGACAGTAGCAACATTTTGGAAAATTGTTCACAATACTAATTAAAAAATACACCACCACTCATTGATTATTTTTATTTATTTATTATTATTCACAAAAACATACAAAATAGCATGCACATTCTTTTGTTCAGCATAGTACAATAACTCATTAGCAATGGCTTTAAATGCTTAAGCATATTTTTCACACAACACTTTTGTTGGTTCATCATTTTCTAAAGCTGACAAAACAATCTCTAATATGTTTTTGTTCTGGGAACAAAAGATTTTGTTTTCCAGCCCTAAAAAAATACTATGGCCCTTTTGCCTTAACATAATATGAATTAAAACATTATGTAAAACACACATATCCACACTTTCATACACATATATTTCATATAATAATAAAAGCAGAATTATCCTGCCATGGGACATTTGAACATTTAAACATTACATATTACACTCCAAAAAATAGCACTTTGGCTGAACATGATTCAATCATGGACCGTGGTTACACATGTTTGAAACAAGTTCTCTTAACAAAACAGAATCCATTTAAACCCAATAAAACCGACCATGCAAAACTTACTTGATTGAATGGCGTTCGTTTAACTTGAATGAATGTCGTTCGTTTAACTTGAATGAATGGCGATAGTTTAACTTGAATGAATGGTGTTCGTTTAACTTGAATGAATGGCGTTCGTTTAGCTTGAATGAATGGCGTTCGTTTAACTTGAATGAATGGTGTTAGTTTAACTTGAATGAATGGTGTCCGTTTAACTTGAATGAATGGTGTTGGTTTAACTTTAATGAATTTTAATTTAACTTGAATCAGTTATGTTCTCCTACATTTAAGCCTCCTTGTCTTTTGTTTAGCCTACATGTTAGAAGTTGTCGATTAGGTCAAGTTACTAGAACTAGGTATAATGCCAGTTATAATTATCAATTCCATTTTCTCATTGTTCAGTGACTGTCAAACGAGACTACAGAGGCAGCACACGGTATGAAACTAATCCATTTATTGGAAAAAAGTTCTGATGTATGTTGTACATATCACGTTCAAAGCTTAAGGGAAAACAGTTAAGCTAAGTCAATAGCATTTGTGTCAGTGCTGATTACCACAAAACAATTTTTACTCATTTCCTTTTCTTTTTCTTACAATGAAGGTAAATGGGGCCTATTTTGAAACTTAAAAATTTGAGGCAACTGATTGCCTTTGCTTTTACAAGTATTGAAAATTATGTCTCAAGTATGCATAACTTTTTTTCTCAAACTATAAATTAAAACATTTACATCATTTACATTTATGCATTTGGCAGATGCTTTTATCCAAAGCGACTTACAGAGCCCTTATTACAGGGACAGTCTCCCTGGAGCAACCTGAAGTTAAGTGCCTTGCTCAAGGACACAATGGTGGTGGCTGTGTGGATCGAACCAGCGATCTTCTGATTACCAGATTACAGTTATGTGCTTTAGACCACTACACCACACCACCCTAAAATTAGCAGTTACTAATGTTTATTTTAATTAATCACAACTCAAAATTTATACAATGTAAAAAATATATGTTTTTGAAATCATGAATATGTTTTGTATTAATAATTTTTTTTAAGATGTTAACTTAATAATTAAACTATATAATTGTAGGTGATTTGAAATGTGCTAGTACTTAATGTTTGCAACTGCCTTTTCTTTTTTTTTTTTTTAAATAAGCAAACTGCATGTAGTAAACTTATTTAATATAGAAAGACAAGGTAAACACACACACACACACACACATTTGAAAGCGACAGGATAAATTGTCTACAGCTTTTTTTTTTTTTTTTGCACATCCTTCAATGTTAAAACCTTATAAAGCCACCTGTCTTTAAAACTCTTTTGGGTAACTCAGATTCAGTGCAAAAATTATGACATCCCTTTCAAGAACAATTACATTTCTAAACATATTGTAGTTAATTTTAGAGTTCTCTGACCGTTGTTTACAGGGCAACTGGTGAAAATCCATAATTTTGCTCTTCTGCATCTTCAGCTCTGAAATGCAGAAATAGAAAAAAGTGGCAAAATTAAAGAACAATTTATTAAAATCGGTTTCAAAATACACACCTACATAAAATAGTTCACACAAAAATTATGTCATTATTTACTCACTTGTTCCAGGCCTGTATGACTTTATTTCTTCCATCGAAGACAAAAGCTTTATATATAAAAATCATCTTATTTAAAAGAATAGTTCCCCCAAAATGAAAATTCTCTTATCATTTACGCACCCTCATTTATGACTGTAACACCCCTCACAGGAAGGAGGACAGGAAACAAGTCTTCACCGCAAGGTAAGCCTTTAATGCCCGTTGTCTTTACAATAGTTTCACAATAACACACAATATAATACAAGCGCACAAAATCTTGTGTACAGGAGACAAAAGTCAAACACATCTGGGATGGTATGAGGGTCAGTAAATGAGAGAGGTTTTACTTTTGAGTAAACTATCTGTTTAAGTTTTGGACAGACTCAAATTATTCCATGTAAAATCAAGATCTCTCAGAACAATTCTAAACAACTAAGACCAGATTACCTTTAAGTAACAAATCAAGAGAATCTCATAAAGTTCACCAGAAGTCTTTTCTTACTCCAATGCCTTCTGATGATATGAAGTCATAAGCGAAGCCTGTGCCGATTAAGTTCTGCATATATGTGTTTGGTATATTCTCGTTTGTTTCCACACTTCGGAAACTTGTATCATGCGAACAACAAAATACAGCCACCTTGTTCAAACTAGGGCGGGAAACTAGTCCAAACAAGTCCTTTGAGCACTCGGTATTCTTTAGCATGGGAAGAAAATGAATAGCAAGTCTATCAGTTCAATTGCACAACATAACCTTTTAAAAACTATAATTTAATCTAAAAAATCACAGGCTAACTCCACTAAACAAAAAATCCTCAATAATAAAATGCTTGTAAAATGTCGAAATTGTACCGCTGTCAATGCACAGAAGAGCTGCTTTAGTTAAAATAATATCCTTTAGAAGGACAAAACTGATTGATGTTCGTCTTTTGTTCTACATATTCAAAAATATCATAATTAAACTAATAATTTAATTAAAATTAAATTAAAGTTAAACTAAGAGTTTACTTCAGTAACCTAAACCTGCAACTTGCTGTATGTCTCTTTCCAACATTAAGTACTGTTTGGGATATGTATGTAAATACATCTCAATTTAATATTTGTGTTGTTATGATTGAAGCCAGAGTTATGAGAGTTATGATAATGTTATTATTTACTTGCCAGTGGCTATTACCAGATGTTTTTTAGTCGCATAGTGTGAAATTTACTCACATATGTGATTTGATTTACTCGCAATGTAGAGGGCTGTTAGAGGATTTTTCTTTTGGAGAAGGAATATACTTCTGTTCAAACACATGCTGTCTCTGAGCATGCACTTTTCCTCCATCAACAGTTGTTGATAGAGTTGTGTAGTGTCAAAGAACCGAAGCCCTTTTACTAACCTTGTGAATTGTTTTGTTAAAAATGTGTACGAAATTTCAAACAGTGACAACGGGTTTATCATCATTATTAAAAATACAATTTCATGACATCATATAAATTGATAGAATGTGAAATATGTACATTTTAAAAAGCAAAAATGTGTAAAAGCAAAATATTAAAAAAAAATACAATATACTATATTGCGTGAATATATATGAAGAGGCTCCCTCTCTCAGTTTGCTTAATATATTTTTTTAGTTGCATTATGCTTACACGTCATCAAAATTCTGGTGAGTACAAACAAAAATGTACTAGCCAATGATGATTCTTTCTCCAACATGATCGTAGAGGTTTTCTAATCAGAAACTGCATGCATGTAAACCTTAAATACGTGCAAACCTATTTTTTTTTCACATATGGTTCAATAAATAAGTAGATGTACTTGCTTTGCTTTGCACATCATATAAAAATATCAATTGACTCTTTCAATACACATAGTTCATTTTGT
This sequence comes from Xyrauchen texanus, assembly GCF_025860055.1. NCBI lineage: Eukaryota > Metazoa > Chordata > Actinopteri > Cypriniformes > Catostomidae > Xyrauchen > Xyrauchen texanus. Next base: position 21,212,582 of record NC_068298.1, on the reverse strand, counting down.
TCATTCAGGCCAAATCCTTTTTTTTTTTTTTTATTGCCGTTATGCATTGTATTATTTTTAATTTAACTCTATGGTTTTACATAACATAATTAACAATAAAATCTTTAACACACATGTAGTGATAAATTTGAAGTCAAAATCTGATAAAATTTTGTGTTTAACCTTCATAGGATAGTCAGTACCTGTGTTTTTTTTTTTTTTTTTTTTCAGTTTATATATGTAAAGTAGTGGTTAAGTTATGCAAAATTACAAAATATTTATTTCTTTTGTTCTCTTGTTTTATTCAAGGAGTGAGCAGGCCTCTGTAAGAGATGGGGACTTTAATGTACAAACTCTTTGTTGTGTATGGACACATTCACAGTTTGAGAATCTGTCAAAGTAGAAATGGAAAACTGAACTGTCCTATTCTCTTACGTTGTCTTTATCACCCAATTTTTTAGATGTCATTGAGTTGCTAATTACGTAAGATTATGTAACTTGGAGAAAGATCAAATAAAAGCTTTCCTTTTGAACCCAAACATGCCCTCTCAGCACTGATAACACTGCAAAGTCAGAGATGCACGATGCAAAGGGAACTCCAACCTTAAACTTTAAGGACGTTCAGTTCTTACTGCAGTTATAGCATGCTAATTATATAATGATAATGTTTTAAATAGTTTAGCCAAAAATGAAAAAAAAAAAGATTTTTACTCTCCCTCATCAGGTTTATGATTTAATATCAGGTCATTTTGGATTCATATTACGACTGCACCTCAGCTGTACTCTTCAGCTGCTGCAGGTCATCTACATGAATCATTAATGCTGAGACTAATATTCTAGTGCTCATAGGGCCTATGATATTAGCTTGTGGACCAACAATATTAGCTTTTGGCATTCTCAGTTGCTTCTCCCACACTACACTTATGCATACACACACACACACACACACACACACACACACAGGTCAACAGAAACGGCTGCTCAGTGTTGGTATTGCAGGCTGTTGGATATTTGATTCTGCCTCATTCTGTGTCCGTGTATATGAGTGAACCATGGGTATGTGTTTGTGTACCTAACATTAATGGAATAGTTCACCCAAAAATTAACATTCTCACATCATTTACTAGCCTTCATGCCATCCCAGATATGTATGACTTTCATTCTTCTGCAGAACACAAATTTAATATTTTTAAAAGAATATCTCAGCTTTGTAGGTTCTTACAATGCAAGTGTGTGGTGACCCAAAATCTGAAGCTCCAAAAAACACATTAAGGCAGTATAAAAATAATCCATATGACTTCAGTGGTTAAATCCCTGTGTTCTGAAGCGATCTAATCCGATTTGGGTGAGAACAGACCAAAATACTTTTTCACTGTACATCTTGCCATTGCAGTCTCTAGGCACAATTGAATGATTTACAGCACGATTACGCTTCCTAGTGCTTAACGCATACCCAGAGCACTAAATAGTGCTAGGAAGTGTAATCGAGCTTGAAATCATGATCGCCAAGGAGACCACTGATGTCAAGATTTATAGTGAAAGAGGAGTCATATTTGGGTCCCCCAAACCGATTGGATGGCTTTAAAATGATATTGAGTAAACCACTTGAGTCTTATTAATTACTTTCATATTGCCTTTATGCTTATACTTTTTGAAGTTTCAAAGTTTTGGTCACCATTCACTTGCATTGTAAGGGCCTACAAAATGGAGATATTGTTCTAAAAATCTTCAATTGAAATCTGCAGAATAAAGAAATTCATACACACCTGGCATGGCATAAGGGTGAGTATATGATGAGAGACTTCATTTTTGGGTGAAATATTCCTTCAAATACTCAGAACTGAAACCAAGCTGCGCTCACTCTTTCTCGCACCGCAAACTCTATCTGCGACCTCCCTTGTATTTTTTGTGTTGAATGCACAAATCTTACAAAATGCCTTGAGGGAAGGATGGTGGGTTTTGCTACAATTATCGTGACCTGCTCTGCCTCCCTTTGGGGGTTCCACCTCTCCTGGAGAATGGGACATGCAGCTCCAACATATGAGTCAGTGTTTGGAAGTGGCAAGGCATTAGTTTACTCAGCCCAGCTCATCAGAATGCCTCCATAATCTTCAGTGCTGATGCAGCAATCACAGAGAACTATAGGGATGCTGGCAACCTCCTACACAGAGACCGTATTACATTGCTAATGTGTTTAGTTGTGGCATGCTTTCAGTCCAATGATGTCGTGAGTTTGATTTTAATCAGAAATTCAAGTAAACGGCACACAGTGAATCTGCAAATGAGCACAACATCCTGAAGGCTGAAGGAAGGCTAATAGTTTGCTAATGGATTTTCAATCTCAATTTGTTATCAATCCTAATATGATCAAATAAGAATCCTCTAAGATTCGCTAAGATAATGTTCTTAAAAAACAACTTTTTATTCAGATCTGAGTCTCTGTATAAATGCATGGCCGATGTGAAGTGTTGGCTGGCAAACAACTTTCTTCAATTAAATGAGGATAAGTCAGAGTTTATTGTTTTTGGTCAAAGGGGATGTGACTTAAATTTAGAAAGAAATTTGTCACTGCTTCCAGGGAAAAAACTTCCCTATGTAAAAAACCTGGGTGTTATATTCGACTCTGAGCTCAGGTTTGATCGACAAATAAATGCTGTGGTTAAAAATAGTTTTTTCCATCTTAGAACTATGGCAAGGTTGAAGCCCATCCTTTCTTTTGATGATTTGGAGAAGGTTGTGCATGCCTTTGTGTCCTCTCGATTGGACTATTGTAATGCTTTGTATCTGGGTGTGAGTCAGGCCTCTCTCTCTCGCCTGCAGGTGGTCCAAAATTCAGCTGCTAGGCTTTTAACTGGAACCAGGAAAAGAGACCATATCACCCCAGTTTTGATTTCACTACATTGGTTACCGATCCAATACAGAATCAAGTACAAAGTGTTGATGTATGTTTTTAAGGCTCTTCATGGTCTTGCACCTGAATATAGCCTTTTTTGAGAATTGAGTATCATTGGAATGTTATATGTTAAGGACTGAGTAGGCCCAGTGTATATATACATTGCATAGTATGTACTGTATGGTACAATATAAAGTAGTATGCATAGTGTGGTGTACAAGCATTGTCTGTATTTGCATTCCATTTGTTTATTTATAATTTCATTGAATGTTGTTTTATTGTGGTGTGTTGTTTATTTTATTGTTTTTGTGTACAGTGTATCCATAAGGCCATGCCTCAGTGTTTAAGCAAATCAATTCTTATTTTTCATATTCAAATTTTTATTATAGGCCTTTTCTACATTTTTATTAAGTGAAAGATTACAATAGCCACTTTTCCCCTTTTCAAACTCACAAAAGGGATTTAGACTATACATACTTTTGTTTTTTTTTCAACCTGGTCCTCTAACATTTTTGTTTCTGTTTAGCTGTGGATATGCAAGGATGCTGTCAAAACACTCGGTTTGTAGTGCCTCCAAAGACCACACACTGGGTTGCCATAATGCAAAGAGGGAAATGCACCTTCAAGGAGAAGATCCTCAAGGCAGCTGCTTTCAATGCCTCGACTGTCATTATCTATAATAACAACACCAAAGAAGACACAGTCACCATGGCTCATGAAGGTGAGCTCCAGAATCTTTCTATTCTCATTGTGAATAAGAAGACTTAATGTTTCAATCTCCTCTCTCGGTTAGAAATCACACAAATGAACAGGATATGGTAGTTGTTTGCTCTTGACAGGATATATCAAGTTACTTAGGCCCCTTACCAGTCAGATTAAAGTCTTTGTAATGTTATTTGCCACATTACAGCAGATTTTACTGCAGTGATGTACATTATCTGGAAAAGGCATTGTCAAAAGACTAAATGGGGGAGAGAGAGTAAGAGAGACAAAGTGTGTGCTCTGTATGTTCGTGTGGGTACTTGAGAAACACTGTTAATACTCAAACTAAAGGAAGCTCCACTATCTACACTGTAAAGTTAATTGGGAAATGAAACATGTTGTTTTTTTTTTTGCCGTGGATAGGAAGCAGTCTAGGTGAAAATGTTGCTGTATGTCTGCAAAAATATAAAGAAAAATATTTTGGTAGAAGCAATAGCTGACACAGTAGCTTCAGTGCCCATTAAATTCTATTAAATGTTTACTAAACAGACTACACCGATGGTGTTCGGACATGATATAACAACATTAAAATGCACAAGCTATACAAAGCTCTGATACATTAGCTATAGATTGTTTATACTGAATTATGCAAGAGTTTATAATACATACTGTATGAGTTTCTTTAAACATTATTTGAATCTGATGTGAGATAATCTTACCAGAGGGTTTTTATGTTAAGTGGATAGCAAATCATAGTTTGCCTTTGGGTTTGGCTGTTCCAGAAAGTGATGCCGTTAGTTCTGTTTTTTTACAGCACATCTATTCAGCATGTGCAGAAAATGACTATTCCATTATTTCAGCTTTTATTGTGAGTCCCTTTTTTGACTTTACTGAGGTCTTTTTGGCATTCATGATTAGATGATTGTTAGGTGGTGACACCACATCACTGATACATCAGTGATTTTTATTGATTTTCATAGTTAATTTATGGATTTTAATTTTTGATGTCATAAGCAAATGTTTGTTGTGTGGATTTTTCAGTTGAACAGAGATAACAAGCAGCCTTGAGGAATGTCTGAGTTCAGGATCATTGCGTTTTATTTTCCAGTGTCTACTAACTACGATATCATCTGTTTGTACATTCATGATAGAGATAGTTAGGAAAGTCCTGTTTGTGTTTGTTTGGGGCTGGGTGTTATATAGAATATTTACAATATATGCAAATGATTTCACTAGTGATTTAAACCTTATCAACACTGTGAATACCACAATGATTTTAATGGACCTTTTATTTGGCCATTAAGTTTTATTTGTTATATTTTTATAGTGTATCATTAGAATAGTTTTGCTATTTGTTGTCTAATGTCTCGTAAGCATGAGAGTGTTAAGACAGAGATATTTTAATAACAAAAAAAAGAGTTAGTTGATTAAATTAATTTATCTCCATGAATGAGTTCAAACTGTAAATTTAATTTAATTGTTCAAAACACTGATTTGGTTCTTTTATATCATCACTAAATAATTATTAAAAAAAAAGCCCCTGAGTGCCATTTTACATGTATTAAAATGCAAAAAAAGTTTTAAAGTAGTTCGTTACTTTGTATTGATGCATATACTGTAAATGAAAATGATTAAATTGTATTCTTGTGTGTATTTTATGTTTTATATATATATATATATATATATATATATATATATATATATATATATATATATATATATATATATATATATATATATATTTTTTATTTTTTATTTTTTATTTTTATTATTATTACTTAATTTTAGTTCAGTAAAATGTAACAATGGATGTTTGGTAGAAATGACAGTTCTTCTGATTTGAAAAACAAACAACAACAACAACAAAAATCACCCTTTTAAGCCACTTTTGGCCGATTACATAAATATCAAATATTGTAATAAAAACATAATCATACAAATTAAAAAAAAAAAAACATTTTTATTTATTTATTTAAAAAAAAAATTTAAGCTATATTGCCCATTGTCCAGGCATAGTATCTAGGTATTTTGACATTTGTCCTTAGGGTTATATAAGTGCCATGTGAGTGTGTTAGAGAGAAAGTGGTTTTGAGGCCATTCAGATGTGGTGAAGGACTGCATGCTGGAACTCATCCACTAGCACTGGCATTGTTGTTCTGCAGGTGCACTCTACACACGTGCACAGACAAAAATTATTCTAGCCTGGCACATAGCCAACAGCTTAGGATGCAAAGGGCACATAGGATTCAACCTAAGGCTTACACATTTTTAAGAATTGTGGATTGAATAAAGGGGAGGGATGAGGAAGGAACAAAAGGAGGGGGTGGTGGGGATGAGGAGAGATGGTGAGTCACGACGGCACTATCAAAATGGGATCGATGAGATGCTTAAATATAGCAGGCGTACATGACTTATTCAGAGGGTCCTTTTCCACTGCCGCCTATGGGGTTCAGTTCTCTATATACCAGCAGGTCATTGATTCTTCACTACATGTGCATCACGCACTGCATCTGTTATATATATATATATATATATATATATATATATATATATTTATATGAATTTTTGATGAGAACTCTTTGAAGCTTTGAAGAATTTTTTTTCAAAATTGTAACCTTCATCTTTCAAGTTATTAATGTCCTGACTATACATTGTGATCAGTTGAATGCCTTTTTGTTGAATAAAAGTACCAATTTATTTCCATAAGAGCAAAATCTGTACATTATTCCAAACTTTTGTGTGTGTGTGTGTGTGTGTGTGTGTGTGTGTGTGTGTGTATTAGGGCTGCACGATTTGGAGAAAATGTCATATTGCGATTATTGCGATTTGCGATATAATAAACAAATGGTAACATGAGTCAACTTGCTTGGTTATCAAGGAAAAAACAAATAGATTACTGATAACACTGAAATGTGTATTTCTCAGCTCAAACATACAAACTAGCAACAACAACAACTATAAATGCAGTGTTTTCAAATTAAAATATTTTTACAAAATTAAATAATAACATCTTTGCATTACTGCAAACTTGTTATTTTCTCAATATTACACCTAAATTAAATGGAACAATAAATAAGAACATACAAATTTTCATGAAAATAAGATTGTCCGAACAAACAGGTACATTTAATCATGTAACGTACTTTGTATAAACTCTTTTGAAAAGGAAACTGGATATAAAAGTTTGGTTCACTCAATCAAACCACTTGTTATATCTGTTGTTTTTTTTGTTTTGTTTTTTCTAAAAAGTTCTACTTATTGCTGGTACCGCTTGTCCAGTGTGTGGATCATTTTCTGAAATCCCACTTTGCTAACGGTGCATCACGTCTCTTTAGATCTCTGTGAAGACTTGTCATATGGCGTGACACTCGCAAACACATCTGTAATTGTGCTTTGTTTTGTTTGGCTTACTGGGCTTTTTAATGTAGTTTACTGTTGAAAACTGCTGACATTTTAGTCATATTTTAGTGACATTTAGTCATATTGATATTTTAGCCACTGAACACTGTAAACATTTTAGCCATAAGAGTATTATTGATAAGCATTTGTCAATCTTGTCTATCCAAAACCTATATATGAAGTGGTGGTGGCGTAGTGGTGTAACGCACATAACTGGTAATCAGAAGGTCACTGGTTCCCACAGCCACCACCATTGTGTCCTTGAGCAAGGCACTTAACTCCAGGTTGCTCTGGGGGGATTGTCCCTGTAATACGTGCACTGTAAGTCGCTTTGGATAAAAGTGTCTGCCAAATGCATAAATGTAATGTAGATGTTTATATATATATATATATATATATATATATATATATATATATATATATATATATATATATATATATATATATATATATATATATATATTCTCACACACATTTTATTGTTGTTGTCATTTTAGTGTTATTTTTCACATAAGATTGATCTTATGATGATGATCTCATCAATGATGCTACACGTTGCAAGCTGCAGACAGCGGGGGTGAGAGACGAGCGTCTCCGTGTTAGAGTGCGCATCACCTGGCAGAACTTTAAATCTCTCCCGGTCTCGACTCCCGCTCAGATTATGTCTCTTCCGCGACTGGTTGAAGCAGCTCTGACCGCACAGAGAATGACAGTTTTGGAGTTTGAGCTTATTTACATGCCACACTCCCGTATTATATGAACTTGAATTAAGGATGAAATAAAGATATATCGCCAAGCTATGATCTGTGTTTTTTGTGTTATTTTTTCTGGCCACCAGTTCAGTGTCGGTCTGCTCGGCGTCCATCTTCACCTGATTTCCACACTGAACTCACATGAAATGACCACACATGCCATTCCCTAAACTGAGACTGACTGGTCATCTTTTTATTAGCAGTGTAGAAAATGGGCAAACAGCTCTCAGAGAGAATGGGCTGTCACGTCCACACATGCACTTATTTATTTAATGTAATCGCAGCATTTTGTGTCATATAATCGCACAGACTGACATCGCGATTGCTATATGATTAATCGTGTAGCACTAATATATATATATGGTAGAAATTTGCTCCCAATGGCAGGCTAGCACCTTGCATGGCAGCTCTGCCACCATTGGTGTATGAGTGTTTGTGTGAATGGGTGATTGGGAAACAGTGTAAAGCGCTTTGGTAACCTCTAAGGTTAAAAAAAAAAAGTGCTATATAAGTGCAGACCATTTACTATATATATATATATATATACACACTCACCTAAAGGATTATTAGGAACACCATACTACCGTAATACTGTGTTTGACCCCCTTTTGCCTTCAGAACTGCCTTAATTCTATGTGGCATTGATTCAGCAAGGTGCTGAAAGCATTCTTTAGAAATGTTGGCCCATATTGATAGGATAGCATCTTGCAGTTGATGGAGATTTGTGGGACGCACATCCAGGGCACGAAGCTCCCGTTCCACCACATCCCAAAGATGCTCTATTGGGTTGAGATCTGGTGACTGTGGGGGCCATTTTAGTACAGTGAACTCATTGTCATGTTCAAGAAACCAATTTGAAATGATTCGAGCTTTGTGACATGGTGCATTATCCTGCTGGAAGTAGCCATCAGAGGATGGGTACATGGTGGCCATAAAGGGATGGACATGGTCAGAAACAATGCTCAGGTAGGCTGTGTTATTTAAACGATGCCCAATTGGCACTAAGGGGCCTAAAGTGTGCCAAGAAAACATCCCCCACACCATTACACCACCACCACCAGCCTGCACAGTATATATATATATATATATATATATATATATATATATATATATTTATATATACACACACACACAGTGGGTACGGAAAGTATTCAGACATGATGGATCCATGTTCTCATTCTGTTTACGCCAAATTCTGATTCTACCATCTGAATGTCTCAACAGAAATCGAGACTCATCAGACCAGGCAACATTTTTCCAGTCTTCAACTGTCCAATTTTGGTGAGCTCTTGCAAATTGTAGCCTCTTTTTCCTATTTGTAGTGGAGATGAGTGGTACCCGGTGGGGTCTTCTGCTGTTGTAGCCCATCCGTCTCAAGGTTGTGCATGTTGTGGCTTCACAAATGCTTTGCTGCATACCTCGGTTGTAACGAGTGGTTATTTCAGGCAAAGTTGCTCTTCTATCAGCTTGAATCAGTCGGCCCATTCTCCTCTGACCTCTAGCATCAACAAGGCATTTTTGCCCACAGGACTGCCGCATACTGGATGTTTTTCCCTTTTCACACCATTCTTTGTAAACCCTAGAAATGGTTGTGCGTGAAAATCCCAGTAACTGAGCAGATTGTGAAATGCTCAGATCGGCCCGTCTGGCACCAACAACCATGCCAAGCTCAAAATTGCTTAAATCACCTTTCTTTCCCATTCTGACATTCAGTTTGGAGTTCAGGAGATTGTCTTGACCAGGACCACACCCCTAAATGCATTGAAGCAACTGCCATGTGATTGGTTGATTAGATAATTGCATTAATGAGAAATTAAACAGGTGTTCCTAATAATCCTTTAGGTGAGTGTATATATATATAGAGAGAGAGAGAGAAAGAGAGAGAGAGAGAGAGAGAGAGAGAGAGAGAGAGAGAGAGAGAGAGAGAGAGAGAGAGAGAGAGTGGGTACGGAAAGTATTCAGACCCCCTTAAATTTTCCACTCTTTGTTATATTGCAGCCATTTGCTAAAATCATTTAAGTTCATTTTTTTTTCCTCATTATTGTACACACAGCACCCCATATTGACAGAAAAACACAGAATTGTTGACATTTTTGCACATTTATTAAAAAAGAAAAACTGAAATATCACATGGTCCTAAGTATACAGACCCTTTGCTGTGACACTCATATATTTAACTCAGGTGTTGTCCATTTCTTCTGATCATCCTTGAGATGGTTCTACACCTTCAATTGAGTCCAGCTGTGTTTGATTTATACTGATTGGACTTGATTAGGAAAGCCACACACCTGTCTATATAAGACCTTACAGCTCACAGTGCATGTCAGAGCAAATGAGAATCATGAGGTCAAAGGAACTGCCTGAAGAGCTCAGAGACAGAATTGTGGCAAGGCACAGATCTGGCCAAGGTTACAAAAAAATTTCTGCTGTCCTTAAGGTTCATAAGAGCACAGTGGCCTCCATAATCCTTAAATGGAAGACGTTTGGGATGACCAGAACCCTTCCTAGAGCTGGCCGTCCGGCCAAACTGCGCTATCGGGGGAGAAGAGCCTTGGTGAGAGAGGTAAAGAAGAACCCAAAGATCACTGTGGCTGAGCTCCAGAGATGCAGTCGGGAGATGGGAGAAAGTTGTAGTAAGTCAGCCATCACTGCAGCCATCCACCAGTCGGGGCTTTATGGCAGAGTGGCCCGACGGAAGCCTCTCCTCAGTGCAAGACACATGAAAGCCTGCATAGAGTTTGCTAAAAAACCCTTGAAGGTCTCCAAGATGGTGATAAATAAGATTCTCTGGTCTGATGAGACCAAGATAGAACTTTTTGGTATGTGTGGAGAAAACCAGGCACTGCTCATCACCTGCCCAATACAGTCTCAACAGTGAAGCATGGTGGTGGCAGCATCATGCTGTGGGGGTGTTTTTCAGCTGCAGGGACAGGACGACTGGTTGCAATCGAGGGAAAGATGAATGCGGCCAAGTACAGTGATATCCTGGACGAAAACCTTCTCCAGAGTGCTCTGGACCTCAGACTGGGCCGAAGGTTCACCTTCCAACAAGACAATGACCCTAAGCATTACCGCTAAAATAATGAAGGAGTGGCTTCACAACAACTCTGTGACTGTTCTTGAATGGCCCAGCCAGAGCCCTGACTTAACCCAATTGAGCATCTCTGGAGAGACCTGAAAATGGCTGTCCACCAACGTTTACCATCCAACCTGACAGAACTGGAGAGGATCTGCAAGGAGGAATGGCAGAGGATACCCAAATCCAGATGTGAAACACTTGTTGCATCTTTCCCAAAAAGACTCATGGCTGTATTAGATCAAAAGGGTGCTTCTACTAAATACTGAACAAAGGGTCTGAATACTTAGGACCATGTGATATTTCAGTTTTTCTTTTTTTTAATAAATGTTTAAAATGTCAACAATTCTGTGTTTTTCTGTCAATATGGGGTGCTGTGTGTACAATAATGAGGAAAAAAAATGAACTTAAATGATTTTAGCAAATGGCTGCAATATAACAAAGAGTGAAAAATTTAAGGGGGTCTGAATACTTTCCGTACCCACTGTATATACACACTATGCTCCAAGCTTCTTGGAGAATTCACCACAGTTCTTCTATCTATTTAGGCTGTCTCAATTGCTTCTCTCTCTATTATCTCAGACAGACACAATGTTCTTTGGGGGGGCTTTGTGGGGTCCATGACATCTGTTGCAGGGCTCCCCGTTCTTCCAAAGTAATGTTTTGGAGACTAACATGTATATTTCCTATTGACACATTAAAGCTGAAAATATAAATAACCATCTTTAGAAAAATGCTTTTGTGAAACGTCTTATGTGCCTAAGACTTTTGCACAGTATATGCATGCGTCTTGCACACCCACGGGAAGTTTGAGGTTTGTATTTGTGTATGTGTGGGTTTGTTTACAACCCCAAAAGATGCAAGCAAAACTGAGACATGGTTTTGTGAGCAAGAAACGTAGAACAGATTATTATATATAGTCATGTAGTTATCACCTGTTTATATCGAATTCTGTTTCAGAAAAATTACAAGCAACTGTTTTGACCATTTGAGTCATGCTAATTTTTTTTTCCAGTGATGTAGAGAAAAAGCTTCATTTAAAAGTGTGAATTCGCTTATCTCAACAAACATAAGCCTAAAGATCTCATGAAATCACTTGGCGGGCGCAGTTTTCTGTCCTTTGTTGATGTATGTCAAAATTGAAAAAACTTTATTTTACAATTATGTAATTATGTAATTATTTTACAGTTTATGATTAACATACCACAATTTCAAGCTACATGTTTTATTAGAAGTTGTGAGTTATCCTCACGCAGTCTTTCAGAAATGTTGTGGGAGTCTCTGGTGGCAGCAGGTGTCAATTTTCTGAGAATATTGTTCATGGGAAGCCAAGCTTTGTCCTCAGTAGATATCTTGAATGATGTTCTTGGTCCAGGTGGGAGGACGAATTTTACAAAAGCATCACAGTTTCTTCACTGATGTCCTCAACCAATCCTTACCATCACTTGTCATCATAGACACAAGCGACACAGTCAGTATTCCATACGATCAGCGTGAAAGATTTCATCACTACATGTTCTTCAAACTCTTGCGATGCAACTGATAGTACTTGAACCTGTCCTTGAGGTTCAGTTCATGAAGTTCAGTTACTTCCTCGCTTTTGATGTAGATGTTTGTAACCCCTTAAATCTTCCTGTTGCAAAAGAGGAACATATCTTCAGGGGTGGGGATTTGAGCCTCTTGTCTCTGCAAACTGGCTTTTTTTTTATTCCTGTTTAGTTGTTCCTCCAACCCCATCACATGCATTTTTGCCAGTTAATACTGTTCTTTTTTTTTTATTATTTATAATGCTTATATTACATCTGTTCATTTCTCAAAATGTATGAATTAAGTAGGCTTTTCCCCAGATTTCTGGTCCCCCACAGAGACATTTAAGCCGAAAGTGAGGGAAAAGTAAAAAAATTAAATAAATGCACTCTCTTGCCAGCATAAAAATGAATAAATAAATAAGAGAATTCTCAAATCTGAATTAGTCTGCATGCACACTATACATACCTAGGTACCCCCTAAATAAATGTAGGACTGTGACTCAAATGCTTCCCATTATATATTGACCCTAAAAGTGGAAGTTTCAGTGATCTTGATTGTTACATTAAGACTTCAGTTCTAAGTCTAAGGAACAAGAATGTGCATATTGTTTTATATGTGCATGTACCTTGTAATGTGCTCTAGAGATCAGCTTTTTTCCTAGGAGCTAGGACCATCCTGAGCTGAGATATTGAGGTTTCCGTAAACATCTGTATAACCAAAATGTGTTGTGTGCCATGACACAAGGATGGCCACTGTGGTTAAACCAAGTAAAATAAAAAACTGGTGGTATTGCAATACCAATACAAAGAGGTAGTCATTAAAAAAAATAAAACATTTGGAAAATTAAAAATGGTCAAGGAACCAACTTTACAATTGTTGGACAACTTCAGATGGACTTGACCCTTCATGTTGTCTTTCTTTAAGCTCTGCATTCACAGGCTGTAAATAATACATTACAATTCATTTATATATTATATTTTGCTGAAAATTTGATTCCCCCCATGATGTGAGAGTTTCATGTCATGTAGATCGGTCATGATGTCTGCTGATTTGCCAGTCTCAGACAGGGTATTTTTATGGTTAGCCAGTACCACTCATTATATTACAGTTTTTCTCGATTGCTTAAACAAGTTTCTTGAAACTATGCCTCGTATTCTCAAAACAGTAAACAAAAATCCATAACGTCTCACCCAGTTTCCCAAACAACCTATTTTCAGGTCAAAATGAAGCTCTACACTCAAAACCATTCACTCTTGCTGAAAAACCAAACTTTGCCCTCAGACAGGACACACAAGCCCTCAAAATAACACACACTACAACATAGTCTAACACACTGGTGCAATAAATTCAAAACAACATTTCCAAAACTGGTAAGTTATGTTACTTGTGGTTCCCCTCCTCACAAACCTTTTCACATGATGAACAAAAGACACAACCAATGGATACATTGGCACATTTTTATTCATTCATGTACTACACAGTACAACACAAAAAAAAAAAAAGAAAAAAAGAAGATTATTCTGCCTCAGCCTCCTGTCTTTGGTCTGGGTCAGGCCAGAGAATCTCATCCACATCACAGGCTATATTAGCCCTAGCCAGGCAGCGGGGGTAAAATCCTCTTGCATGCCTGATCCACCCCTGGCACGCATCTACTGATACATCTAGGCAGGCTTCTTCCATGGCCTGGAGGAGGTGAACACGCATATAAAGTTCTCGATCATACACTTTCCACCGCCATGCCGAAAAAACTCTTCTATTGGGTTTGAAAGGGAGAGTATGCAGGCAGAAAGATGTTTGAAAATCTCGGGTTATTGGTAAACCAGTCTCGAACCAGAGCAGCGCGATGGAAGCTGACGTTATCCCAAACAACAACGTAGTGAGGGTGGTCTGGTTGTGCTGGTTCCCTGTGGTCCAACTGGAACATATGCTCTCTTAGACCGTCAAGGAAAGCAAGGAGGAGCATAGTGTTATAGGGTCCTAAAATGGCATGGTGGTGGAGTACCCCTCGTTGGCTGATGGCTGCGCACATAGTGACATTCCCTCCGCGCTGACCAGGGACATTTACAATAGCCCGATGGCCAATTATGTTCCTCCCCCAATATGTACAGTAGTACATATTACATAGTGCAACAGTAGATGTGATGTCAAAGCACAGAGTACAGCACAAGTTACTGTACAGAGCAGTCTTACTGTAAGTACACCTACCTGTTTTCCTCCCTGAAAGTTCTGATGATGGAGGCGACGGTGAAGCGACTCAAATTAGGCTGTACTCGTTGCCCAGCCTCCCTCATAGTCATGCCATGGACCAGGACATGATCAACTAAAGTGGCTCTAATTTCATCCGAGACTGCTTGTCTCCTTGCCCTTCCTCCTCCTCCACCACCACCACCTCCACCTCGTCTACCTCGTCCTTCACCACGTCGTCCTCTTCCTCTTCTTCCTCCTCTCCCTCCTCCTTCACCACGTCTTCTTCCTCCTCCTTCACCACGTCCTCTTCCTCCTCCTTCACCACGTCCTCTTCCTCCTCCTTCACCATGTCCTCTTCCGCTCCCTCCTCGACCTCTTCCTTCATTTCTTTGTGGATCCATTGTTCCAAAACTCAAATGAACTGACTCTGGCACTTTTATGTATCTTGAAAGTTCTGATTGATGTGTGTTAAATTGTGACTCTTAGTGTTTTCACCTGGGTAATTGTGTGCTAATTGAGCTGAAACTATGCTGACTTGAGTGAACAATATTGAATGCTAGTGCTTTCTAAATGACCACATGGTCTAGGCAATGAAATATTAAGGGATTTGTGTGTAGAGTTTTGCAGTGACAGTTCAACAATTCTGACTCATGTGTCAATACAGGGAATAGTGTTTATAGTTTAGTGAAATGGGTGTGCTTTTTGATAAATGGCATTATGGTTTTGAAATTTTAGTTCAAAAGCCTGGTTATAGTTTTTAAGCAATTGAGAAAAACTGTAAGAACTTCCATCCTCCAAGCGTCTATGAAATACCATTAGCGCCTACAAAAATCATGTACTTTTTAAAGAGATTAGCATTTGCTGAGGCAGATATTTTTTAAATAGTGCATCAAAAATTTATAATACCAACACACACATGCTCTCTCTTTTTAGTTAAAAGGATTTCATCACCTTCACTGTCAGTGTCAGCATGTGCTGGGCTTAAGACCACCTTTGAGAGAGTTTCCCCTTTAACACAGATCAATATTTGCATGATTTAACCTTTATGTGAGGAACAGCCAATAATGAATAAACCCCAGAGTTCCATCTCCATTGTAAAGTAAGGATAATCACATCCTTTAAATCGGAGAGGTCAGCAGTTCTAAATGTTGATGGAAGAATCATTTACATTTTCATCTTATTCTTTGGCTGATTTTCAGATCTTTAGTGCTTTTAGATGTATTTGCTCTAACAGGATTAATCAGACTAACGCAGAGTTAACACAGCTACTCATTATAGTTCTGACTCATCTTGTACTAAACTATACTTTTTCTTTTTTTACTAAACATATATTATTTAATCAAAGTTTCACATGTAATATTTGCACATTATTTGTTATTACTGCTTCTTTTATGTACTTTCTGTTTTAAATTTCTTCTTCAGTGGTGGGCTAATAAAGCAATACATTTAATTGTCAACAAGTAATGATGCTGTGTTGCGCATTTAACAAATAAACTTTGACTTTTCTGTGTTTCAAATTATAATCTTTGTTATTATATAACGTTTAGCTCTGTATTGCTTATATTTGTCATGTTGATGGTTTTTGTGGATGAGATTGTGTGTTGCGCATATTCTATAGATTTTGAGAGATTCTCTGCACTGTGAAAGATATGTCGTCAAAAAGTAATTCATCAGATTCGTTATAAAGTTTATAAAGTCTGATTCTCTGACAAAAAGAATGCTTAACTGCAACATTTTCAAATGGATTTCACACACATCTTCAGTTCATAAAGTACAATAATAATATCTCGCTAAATCTTTAACCAGTAAAGAACATTCTGAAGGTCATTATCCATACATTTACTTCTAGCTATCTCAACCTCTAATCAGATCAAAGACCAGCTAACTTCTTGTATTAGCTTTATAGTCCACTATAGCTTGATAAGAAGAGACAACACACTGGTATGTTTAACAGACTTATGTGTCTGTGGAAGTGAGTATATCATAATGAAATACATCTGTTGGTTTTCACACCGCTTATGGAGAAAAATGACCTTGTAGAGCTGCTCTATCAGTCACTGCTGGAGCAAACTGTCCCTGACCTACCCTGGCCATCTTCTTTACTGCTGACAAACTGCCTTCTAAGCCAGGCAGTATGCTAAATGGCCACGTCTCATTCACATCTGCAGACACACACATAAATGTTAATGTACACCAATGTATAGCCTATTTATTAAAATCAAAACAAAATTACACCAGCATTTACACAGACTGTATAATGAAACCTATGTAGACGCATGAATAAACACAAGCATGATGTCATACACTCACAATATCAGTCACATTCACGCTGACATTCTCCAACATTCAAACTCGTTTCGCACACTTTGTGCCGCAGTGACATTCTGTATTTGGCTGCAAGATGCTGCATCTTTGAAGGAAATCAAACCGCATGCCTTTTCACCCATTGGGCTTATTCTTATCCTGCAGGAAAATACTGTACATGCTCTGTTGTATGAAGTCTACAGTAAATCTAGGCTTTTGTATAAACTGTAACTACTGAATATTCATATTTTTCAGAGAGTTGATCAATCTGATTGTCTCATTCATTGTTCTATCTGTGCTCAAACCATGCAAAGATTTTTATGAAACGGTTGGCCCTGTAGGAACAGAATTTTAATATCTACACTGGCGGACAACATTTTGGAATAATGTACAGATTTTGCTCTTATGGAATGAAATGGGTACTTTTATTCACCAAAGTGGCATTCAGCTGATCACATTGTACATTTATGCATTTGGCAGACGCTTTTATCCAAAGCGACTTACAGAGCACTTATTACAGGGACAATCCCCCTGGAGCAACCTGGAGTTAAGTGCCTTGCTCAAGGACACAATGGTGGTGACTGTGGGGATCAAACCAGCAACCTTCTGATTAACAGATTACCAGTTATGTGCTTTAGACCACTACACCACCACCACCACTCCAATGTATAGTCAGGACATTAACAATGTGAAAAATGTATATTACCATTTTAATTAAACATTCAGAACTTCTTAAACTACATAGAGTTCTCATCAAAAAATCCTCCATGTGCAGCAATAACAGCTTTGCAGATCCTTGGCATTCTAGATGTCACATTGTCCAGATACTCAGGTGACATTTCACCCCCACACTTCCTGTAGCACTTGCCATAGATGTGGCTGTCTTGTTGGGCACTTCTCACGCACATTACAGTCTAGCTTATCCGACAAAAGTCATTGTCTCTGATTTTTTGCCCACTCTAACATTTTCTTATAGTTTTTTTGTTTCAAAAGTGTCTTTTTCTTTGCAATTCTTCCCATAAGGTGTACACCACTGAGGCAATTTCAAGCATTATATAGCCTTCATTCCTCAAAATAATTATTGACTGATGAGTTTCCAGAGAAAGCTGTTTCTTTTTTGCCATTTCTTTACCTAATATTGACCTTAAGACATGCCAGTGTATTGCATGCTGTGGCAACACAAATACAATGTTAAGATTCATTTATCAAACCAAATAGCTTTCAACTGTGTTTGATATAATGACAAGTGATTTTCTAGTACCAAATTAGCAATTTAGTATGATTACGCAAGGATAAGTTGTTGGAGTGATGGCTGCTGGAAATGAGGCCTGCCTAGATTTGATCAAAAATGACTTTTTGAAATAGTGATGTTGCGGTTTTTCACATCAGTAATGTCCTGACTATACATTTTTGATCAGTTGAATGCCACTTTGGTGAGTTCAAGTTCCAATTTCCTTCCAAAACAGTGAAATCTGTACATTATTCCAAACTTTTGACCACCTACTTCTGCTGGGTATCTAGCCATTGTGGGAATCACAACTTTTTACCTGTCTTCATTGTCCTTTTGTTGTTTTTTAACTATTTTTTTTGCCATGAAAATTGCCACGGAAGCTGGCATGGCATTATATCACAAACAAATGCTCAACCTTTCAAAGTATACTCCATTTGACTGTGTTCAAATGCAGGGATCTTCTGACCTCCTCACACACGCTCTCTGGATGTGAGCATCCCCTGTTGTTGTTTCCATCTTCGTCTCCTGTTGTTTACCAGCGATTACATCATCTTGCACTTTTTTGAGAAAGCAACAGCTTAATTGTGAGTTAATGAAGTGGATAAATCCAGCAATTCTTGTTAGGCAGAACATGTATTTAAGTAAAACCAAAGTGTTTCGGCACACATGTCTTCATTGGGGTTAACAAGGGTTGCTGGATTTAACCACATCTTAATTGTAAGTGTTGCCACCTTGTGGACCCAGTAATTAGTGCAAATAATTCCAGGTGCATGCACATACTGCATGCTCAAAGTACACACAGTTAGAAAATCTGTGCTGCACGTATTAAGAGCTTGAGCACTTTGCTGATGACAAAATTTGTGTCATGCGTGCTGTACGCAGAAGCCTTGCATTCGTGTCTAACCAAATTATACTTTGGGCTTTACTCATGATTCCAGATTGTAAGCCAATGATTTTTGCTCATTTGAACAAACATCCCGACTCCCACTTGGGAATAACCAAATAATCTTTTGTGAACCCTCTCGGTGATCTGAATATAACAAATGTATTCCGTGCACATCCCTACTTTAAATGTATTCTGACCAAACAAATGGTTTGGTAATAGTTTTCAGAGTAGCATTTGTTTTCTTTCATGTAGGGCATCTCTATTGCAAAATATGGTGAGATTAGATCACTGGCAAGTCAAGTCTGCAATAGTTTTCCATCAGTACATCTCTAGCCTGATTATTGCAAAGCCTAAGGGCTTGTATTATATCAGTGTCTGTGGCATGTCCTAACTCCCAGATCGCTTTACCAGGGCAGTGTGAATCCTTTGAATGACTGTGTGTATGTGTGGTGGGTAGAATAAGTGTTTACTTGTCCTCATTTTGGGTTGCAATGCATTCTGTGTCACGTGTGTGAATGTTTATTAGGTCAAACCGGGAGCATTAAACTGATTTGGACAAGATTAGTGTATGTTATGTTTTGATAATCTCTCAATACAGGCATATTAACACAGATTTAAAGGGGAATTCAGGTGCTTCTGGAGTAAATTGAGGATCTGATTTCTCTTTCTAGGAAAATGGGATTATTTGGATTTAGGGTTCCTGCAGCTCAACTGGTAGAGCATGGCACCAGCAACCCTAAGTTTATGGGTTTGATTCCAAGAGAACAAACTGAAACTGTACGCCTTGATTGCACTGTAAATTGCTGTGGATAAAAGTGTCTGTCAAATGAATCCATATAAATGTATCTGCATTTATTAAAGTAGCTATAGAAGTTTGAGTACTTATGCATGAGTGTATACTGTTTCTGATATAAGCCCTCTCTCCAAAGGCACCGGTGACACAGTGGCGGTTATGATCACTGAAACCTTTGGAAAGGAAATTCTGGGCTTCCTGGAGAAGAACCAGACTGTGCTAGTGTCAGTAATGGTGGGGTCACGAGGGCCACCCAAGAACATCAACCGTGGCTCTTTGGTGTTTGTCTCAATCTCCTTCATTGTGCTGATGATTATCTCCTCTGCTTGGCTCATCTTTTACTTCATCCAGAAGATCAGAGACACCAGCGCACGGGACCGCAGTCAGGTCTTACACAACACACACACATCACATCATTAACACACCCAAGCCTGACACTTCCACCTTCAACTTCCTCTGCAGTTTCCTTAAACACACACACACACACACACACACACACACACACACACACACACACGCACACACACACACACACATACTTACAGCCTTTAAGCTTGCATCATAACCTTGCTTCAAAGACTTGGTTTCCAGCTCGTGAAACCTTAAAGCAGGAGGCAGTGTGTATGAATGTGTGATGGAGCTCTATCTCTTCAGCTTCTGGTTCCACACACTCAAGCACACACAGACACATAGACATCATTTCCCCACTGTAGTATTGATGTTTCGGCCCTCTCACTTTAGCCATACTCTTGAATTGACTACTGCCTTTAAAGTGCTTTAATCATCAGGCGGTTTTAATAGCTGCCAGCATGTAGCTGTTAAAGGTTAGTAAAATTGTAATCTGTTTTATTCACAAGTACATTTGAGATACTGGAATTTACTGGATAACATTTGAAATCTAAACTACATGCAATAGTAGACACAGTTCCAATAAATACAAGACGACATGTACTGATTACAATATACAATCTACAATGGACATTTTATACAGTGAGGGTAGAAAAAAAAAGTGAGTATTTAACTAATAAATGAATTGAATAAACTAATTCTTTAATGTTTTGATGGACTCTTTACCTAAATGTAATTGCAAACACACACTAACACTGATACATGCATAGACTATACCTCTCATTGACTTCTATTGTTCTTTAATTAAGCTGATTATAATGACTACAGACAAACTCTAACCTCGTGCAGACACCCTTTGGCATTTTTAGATTTTAATTAAGACATTATTTGGCCAATTTATGAAAATTTTTACTATTGAAGATCGCCCTAACATGTCAGTTATTAGAGGTTTTATTATATGTGTGAGAACATTTTGAGGCCCTTCCAAATAAACCGTTCAATAGCAATGCAAACACTTTAGCTAATTCAAATTTGGCTTTTTTTAGCGGTAAATCACTTCTATGTTTATTTATTAATAAAATAGCACAGTAAAGACCAGGGACGTCTCAGAACACACACTCATAAACACAACAAACTCAAACACACACTGACAATAAACTGCACATCACATACTGCACTTTTATTTAAGGCCCTCTCTTTTAGTCCTTTTATGGGCTCTGTCTCATTTGCTCTAAACACTCCTGATATGTTTCTTTAGCCCTAGTTGAAACGCAATTAATATTGCTAATGCGTTCTCCTCTGCCTCATTACTCTGTACCTTATTTGTCAAAATCTGAATTGTAATTTTCTGTTATTCAGAGTCTGTTATTTCACAAATTTGTTTAGTCATTTTAATTTCCTGTTTCACTAAATCAAGCTGCAAATCTAAAATTACTTTCCTCTCTTCTTTTGTTACTATAGCGACGACTGGGAGATGCTGCCAAGAAGGCCATTAGCAAGCTGACTACCAGGACAGTAAAGCGAGGGGACAAGGTGAGGTCTTTTGACGTCATAGCTTGTTTACTTCTCTCAAGCTCGAGTTTATGTTTGTCATGTCTGCCAGGTTATAGTAAGCAGCATTGTTTCCCATTATGGACCTGTTTGAGGATTTCTCTATTCATCTCAGTACTCTGTGAAGGACTCACTGGCCACATACACATTGCAGCGTAACATAGCTCTCACTTCCCGTCTTGAGTAGAGGTCGACTGATTAATCGGCCGGCCGATTTTTTGCATTTTTTACATAATCGGCATCGGCCAATATCCACGCATATCAAGCCGATTATTAGGCAGGTGCATCTGTGGGCAGCCTAGTGTTGTTGTGGAACATGTGTTCGACGCACGCTGCCCCTAGAGTCATTTTCCAGCAGAGTGAGCAGACCTCAGCCAGCGCCTAAGGAAGGAGCTAAGTTCCTTGGAGAAAACAGTAAGGGTAAAATTTTTATAACTTCTTTAGATTTAATTAAAAACTTTTGATATGTTACTGCCAACTTCAAGAAAAAACGTGACAAACGCGATAGTTGACATGACGTTCGGCTACTTTGGATATTGATAGCGTAGTTGAAGTTGCATTATCACAGCAGAAGGGTTGCTATCATGTCACAATAAGTAAGCAAGAATTTTGCAATTACAGACAGTGAATCTGAGACTTTTATTTGTTCTGTTTGTGTGTCTTATATTTGAGAGGGTTGTCACTCAATGCAGATAAATAAGTAATAAAAATATACCAACGCAGTATAGGCTAGTGAAGGACTGGCTTTGGTAAGCTCGGATGTTATCGGTTCTGCTGTCGGTACTGGAGAAATTAACAAAATACATTCTTTATTGCTATAAAGAGAAAGTTATTTTATCTCGCCAGCCATTTCTATTTATAATAATATGAAACCATTTGTCTGTGATGCAATTTAGCTATTCGCAGTGAGAGAGAGAGAGAGAGAGAACTCGCTCACGCGGTGCCACAGCGAGCACAACACGAGCCCTGCTTAACGAGTGACAGAACTAAACATTCAGACATAGCCTGGTTTAGATCTGTGATATTAGTCTGATTTTAATTTAGATTTCGCCATCCAAAGATTATAAAAAGAATATTTATACATAAGCCGCATTATGTCTAGCACAACTTCCTTCCCTTCACAGCGGTGCACTGACATTTCTCCCTAAAACTCAAACTTAACGTCAGAATCAGCACGATCGGTGATTGTTGTAAAATGCAGTCTAGCTACTGTTGCTAAATTGCGGGACGCGTTTAATAATAAAAAGAGCGCAAGAGATACCGTTCCCAAGGCGGCGCGCTCCGAAACACACCGCAACAAGACAAGCAAAGTATAGGCTACTTTGGGTTTCATGTGCGCATCTAAACGATCAACTATACACAAAAATATGTCAAAACGACCGGCTTGGAGATTCACGTAAACACAGTTTATGTCTTAAATGGACGTAGTTATGGAAATAGTTGGGGAGAAAATATGCTGCATCAGGAGACTATTAGATCTGAACTCGGTCTTAAAGGGGAAGCTGTCTATTAAACATGTGACGATTGAGCCATTACTGCGAATCAAACAACAAAAGGCAAAGAGAAAATCACTTACAGCTCTTGAATGAATAACTTCTGCATTAATAAGCATTAATCTATCTATGATAAACTATGCAATGTTATTTTACAATTGATTACTTTATTAGATTTCTTTTTAGACCACACCTGAACAGTAATGTTAGTAGACCTTCCTGAATATATATATATATATATATATATATATATATATATATATATATATATATATATATATATATATATACACAAATATAAAATATATATATATATATAACAAAAAGAACCGTTAAGAATACCGTTAAAGTACCGGATCGATAAGCAGTATCGGTAAGATATTAATACCATTAAAACCTTAACGATACCCATCCCTAGTTATGCCTGTGCTTCTCTTGGATGCTCTGAATATTGGATTACGTGTCTGGATTGCCCCTTAATTAAAGCTGCATTTGGATCTCAACCTTCGTGTCTCGGAGCAGTTCGTAACACCTGCTTTGTTTATTTAATATATTTGTTATACATTATTTAAACAATATGTTTTTACATTATACATTTTTAATTTAAGTGTACAAGTGCAGATTGGTCAAGTGTTCAATAAATGTATTTGTTGAGAAATTGTCTATCTTAAGTAATTATTTGTGTTACATTTTATCTTTCAAATAAAAGGTTCAAATAAGAGGTTAAAAATAAGCACATATCGGCCAGATATCGACCAAAATAAATCGGCAGCATTAATCGGCCATCGGCCGACCCGGATTTCAAAAGATCGGCATCGGCCTGAAAAAACCAATATCGGTCGACCTCTAGTCTTGAGTACTTAAAGGGATAGTTCACCCAAAAATGTTAATTCTCTCATTATTTACTCAC
Organism: Xyrauchen texanus; assembly: GCF_025860055.1. Classification (NCBI taxonomy): domain Eukaryota; kingdom Metazoa; phylum Chordata; class Actinopteri; order Cypriniformes; family Catostomidae; genus Xyrauchen; species Xyrauchen texanus. The sequence goes on along the minus strand of NC_068298.1, from coordinate 21,188,548 downwards.
CCTCATGATATCCCAGGTGTGTACTATTTTCTTTCACCAGAAAACATTTGAAGAAAAAAGAAAAATGTGAAAGTAAAATGCAAGTGAATGGAGATTTCTCTTTTGAAGGTCCAAAAATCACAGACACTCAGCATAAAGTTCATCCATACGACACCAAATAATTCGAGAATTTTCATTTTTGGGTGAACTATCCCTTTAATCTTTTTGTGACAACCACATTCTACAACCAAATTACACAACAACAAAAAATAACAACTATACAAATAGCTCAGATGTTCAGTTTCCTTTTATTAACATAAACTTAGCTGCTATGACAGAAAAATGTACAAGCTTACAAAACCTTACAAAAATGACAATTGATTGTCATCTAATCATTGTCTAATGTGTGTGCAAATAGACATATGTACAAGAAAACTCCAACATGCTTTACATTTTCAAGATTTAATACATTTTTGGGTAGGTGTTTATTTATTACATTATGTGCTGAAACAAAGCTGATTAATATAAATACCATAATTTTTAAAGGGGTCATGAAATGGAAAATCAAATTTTCCTTGATATTAAGACATATAACAGGTAACTGTGCTATAAAAAAACATACTGTACATTTCAGAACTCAAAACGTACTCCCCAGTCTAAAAAGAGCATTTATAGTTCCCACCTCTTTGAAACGTCTCATTTTGAAAATGGTATGTTCGTGACATCACGAGACATTGCTCAGTTGTATTTACACGCCTCACAACATGTGTCATCTGACCCTTGGCCCCACCCACTGGCGCTCATTTCTTATCGTAAATAGAGAAGGAAAGAGACTGATATTTCTGATCATCAAAGGTGACTCATCTTGACTATTTTGAAATTTGTTGTGCATTTAATATGCATTACACAGATGCCTTTGACCGTTTTAATATTTACCACGCCTCTTTTAAAAGACATAGTGTCAGTTAAAGCTCAGAAAAGTAGACTCCGTTAGGCTTCATTCAGCTGTTCTGCGGCTTGCTGTTCTTGTGCTCATCTGTGCTATTTTTAATTGTTAACAAGCACTAGCTGGACATCTTTGATCATTTTGATGCATTTCTGGTGATATGCATCATGTTTCCTTGTGCTATGGGCTGTGTATATTTGGCTGATATCAGCATTGACTGCTTATGAACCAGTTGAACCAGATATGATTCAAGCTTAGCAAATTGCAAATTGAAGAATGGGGCAGTTTAATGGACTTGGACGGCAAAACCGTTAGTAAACAGATTAATTCATGAATATTTCATATGTCATGACTGTTTGATAGTTTATGGTGCTGAGTGTTAACAGTTGTACTTAAGTTTAATATATTCTGATGCAATGTTGGATGTGTGTAAACCCTGAAATTTAGTTTTATAATGTTGTGGAGAGCTTATTTATTCTCTTCAGACTGAGTTTCAAATATGGCTAAATTTGAGGGGCTGCACAATGTTAGCCAATCAGAACAGAGGTGTTTACTTTGAGTCGCTAAGGCTAAACCCAAAAGTTTGAGACAGATGGACAGAGACAGGGTGGAAAGTGATTATTAAGTACTAAACTATGACGGTTTTGGTGCAAAAACGTTTTACTGATATTATCAGTGGACCTCACATAATAAAATAGCATTTCATGACCCCTTTAATATCATTCTTTTTAATTGTTATGAGCGATTGCTGATTGTTTATTTGATCTTTAATTGGCTGATATTTGAGTGTTACTTCAGGCAACTTTGGGCAGATTCATGTCCAAGAGGTTGATTTAAACTAACAGAATTAAATCAATTTATTTTTATTATATGAACATCATATTAAAACTGACTTGGAAAATAAATTGTTTTTTTTTTTTGCCATTTCCTTTGGGTATTTTTCAAATGCCTTTTTGTAGAATATAGATTTTAGTGTTTTAGCCTTGTCCCAATTTTATTTTCATCAGCATCATTTCCAAACACAAATCTAACACAATACAGTATTTCAGATGTGGTGAAAGTTACACCATGGTGTGAATTTTCATGACTTTCAGAGAGAGAGAGAAAAAAAAAAGCTAGCTGCTAGCTTGGGGGCCTGGGTAGCTCAGCAAGTAAAGACGCTGAATACCATACCTGGAGTTACAAGTTCGAATCCAGGGCGTGCTGAGTGACTCCAGTCAGGCTTCCTAAGCAATCAATTGGCCCGGTTGCTAGAGTGGGTAGAGTCACGTTGAGTTAACCTCCTTGTGATCGCTATAATGTGGTCTCTCTCTTGGTGGGGCGTGTGGTGAGTTGTGCGAGGATGCTGCGGAGAATAGCATGAAGCCTCCACATGTGCTAGGTCTCCGCTGTAATGTGATTAACAAGCCACGTGATAAGATGTGCAGATTGTCAATCTCATATGCAGGGTAGCATCAGTAAGAAATACATACAGTGCATTCAGAAAGTATTCAGACCCCTACAATTTTTTTCAAAAATAATTCTGATGCAGCCTTATGCTAAAATGCCTTAAATCATTTTTTTTTTTTTTCACATCAGTCTATGCTCCATATCATATAATGACAAGGCAAAAACCAGATTTTTTTATATTTTTGCAAATTAATTAAAAAGAAAAAACTGAAACATCACTTTGACATAAGTATTCAGACCCTTAACTCAGTACTTAGTTGAAGCATCTTTGGCAGTGATTACAGCCTCAAGTTGTTTTGGGTATGATGCGACCCATTGCACACCTGAATTTGGGGATTTTCTGTCATTCTTCTCTGCAGATCCTCTCAAACTCTGTCAGGTTGGATGGCGACTGTCAGTGGACAGCCATTTTCAGGTCTCTCCAGAGCTTTTCTATTGGATACAAGTCCATGCTCTGGCTGGGCCACTCAGGGACATTCACAGAGTTGTTCCTAAGCCACTCTTGCGTTGTCTTGGCAGTGTGCTTGTGGTCTTTGTCCTGTTGGAAGTTGAACCTTCAGCCAGTCTGAGATCCTGAGCGATCTGGACCAGGATTTCATTAAGGATATCTCTGTATTTTGCTGCGTTCAGCTTTCCTTCAACCCAGTCCCCAGTCCCTGCCACTGAAAAACACCACCACAGCATGATGCTACCACCACAATGCTTCACCATTGGGATTGTATTGCACAGGTGATGAGCAGTGCCTGGTTTACTCTAGACAGGATGCTTGGAATTGAGGCTTAACAGCTCAATCTTCATTTCATCAGACCAGAGAATCTTGTTTCTCATAGTCTGAGAGTCCTTTAGGTGCTTTTTTGGAAATTCCAAGCGGACTGAGGAGAGGCTTCCATCTGGCCATTCTGCCATAAAGCCCAGATCGGTGGAGTGTTGCAGTGATGGTTGCTGCAAGTTTCTCCCATCTCCACACATAATCTCTGGAGCTCAACCAGAGTGATCATCAGGTTCTTGGTCTCCGCTTTTACCAAGGCCCTTCTCCCCCGATTTTTCAGTTTGGCCAGGCGGCCAGCTCTAGTCAGAATCCTAGTTGTTCCAAACTTCCATTTAAGAATTATGGAGGCCATTGTGCTCTTGGGAACCTTCAATGCAGCTGAATGTTTTTTTTTTTTTAGTCTTCCTCAGATCTGTACCTCAACACATTCCTGTCTATGAGCTCAGCAGGCAGTTCCTTTTGACCTCAAGGCTTGGTATTTGCTCTGATATGCATTTTCAGCTGTGAGACCGTATATAGACAGGTGTGTGCCTTTCGTAATCATGTCCATCAATTGAATTTGCCACTGGTGGACTCCAATCAAAGTGTAGAAATAACTCAAAGATGATCCAGAGAAATGGGATGCACCTGAGCTAAATTTCAAGTATCACAGGAAAGGGTCTGAATACTTATATGTGTTTATGCCAATATTTTCTCTTTATAATAAATTTGCAAAATTATCACAAAATCTGGTTTTTGTTTTGTCATAATGAGACATGGAATGTAGTTTGATAATTGAAAGCATTTTATCATAAGGCTGCAACATAACAAAATGTGAAAAAGGGGTCTGAATACTTACTTTATGCACTGAAAATAATCTTGCTGAATGTGCCACACCAAAAAAAGTCCAAAGAAAGACATTGACATGTCAAAAGGTGAATTAATTTCAGATGAATGATGATGTAAGGAGAATTATGAGATTTCATTGCTGTTGGGTTTTGGAGAAGGGGCGGAATCATGCCTGTCAGGTCAAGGTCAGCTCGTATCAGCCATGAATAAAATATCAGTGGCATTGAAAAGGTGCTGTAAGAAATTGAAACCTTCCATCTGAGTGATGTCAGGGAGGTCTGAGAGAGTAGAGATTGAGTGCGAGAACATCTGTCTTTTTTCCTCTGTCTGCCTCTCTGTCTCCCTTGCTTTCCTTATCCCTCTCTCTCCCTCTTTCTCCCTGTTCTTTTGATGAAGATTAATCTTACTATTAGAGTCATCCTTGTCCTAAGTTTTTATTTCAGCGTATTCTTGATACAAATATAGAGGATGTTGTACACAGAAAAGGAAGTAAGCAAGGAAGAAAGAGAAAATAATTCATTTATATCATATAGAGTAAGGGTATGAAGCTTCCTGAGAAAGTTCCTGGTATCCATTGATATTGATGTTGCTTTGGCAAAAGGCCTGTTATAATGTAGTACATTGTTACTTTGAGAACAATATAAGTTTAATTTTCAGACTACATGGATACGTAATGAAATATATCGATATGATATGCACTAGGGATGTAATCACCAGTTTCAACAAAATACAATCTTGTATTGATTTTCTTAGCAATCCAGGGGCCTGTGATCGATATTACAATATTATGTGACTATTTTACACAATCAATTACATTTATTATGTCAAAAATGCAACCAAAACCTAATTTGAATATTTTGAGCTCTCTGAAAAGTGCAAATCAATTATCCACATTGGGATATCCACAAAAAAATGTGGTACTTCAGTTAATACAGATATATGTATATCATACATATACGTCATACAATCACAAACAATTTATCATCAATAGTTTGATGACAGCTAATTGCCTTGTGTAATGAGGTAAACACTACAGTGACAATTTGTCATCTCTACAATAGTCAAGTATTTTAATCCAAAATACTTGCATACCCATGACAGGAGAGTATGTGCTATCCGTGTTTTTTTCTTGGCTACATCTTCCACGGTTGTATTGGAAACTTTTGTTACAGTTTACTGTTATAAATATTAGAAAGGGTGTTGATGTGAAGATATGAAATGGCTTGTAATTGATATTGGTGAAGCAGGGCAGGCATTTTCTCTTTCCATCATCAGCACTGTTCAGAATATCAGGGTTCTTTAGCTGTATGACATAGTTGAATTGCTCCAAAGCATTTAAAAGCAAAAATACTCATTTAGAATTCAAATGTGTCGCATTCACCACCATATTGAAGGATGCCCGATTTAATGACGCCCGTGCACACGGATAGAGCAGAGCACAACTTCAATCATTTCAGTCACTCCGTGCACATCCATGTCCCACATGACATGAGAAACATATTTAGCACTTACAAAGCGAGATGATTATCATTAGGTTGCTGCATTGCATGATGGAAATGCGTAAGGACTTGGCAGGCATTAGAACGTTAAAAGTATGCGTTGTATCGTTGACATTGCATCGTTGGTTAATTGATAGATGCATCAATCCTGATCGATGGGTCTTTACAACCCTGAGCACTTTATTAGGTACACCTGTACATCTACTTATTCATGCGATTTATGTAATCAGCCTATCGTGTGGCAGCAGTGCAATGCATAAAATCATGCAGATATGGGTCATGAGCCTCAGTTAATGTACACATCAACCATCAGAATGGGGGAATATGTGATCTCAGTGATTTAGACCGTGGCATTATTTTTGTTACCAGATGGGATGGTTTCTGCATTTCTGCAGATCTCCTGGGATTTTCACATACAACATCTCTAGAGTTTACTCAGAATGTTGCCAAAACCAAGAAATATCCAGTGAGTGGCAGTTCTGCGGCTAGAAATGTCTTATTGATGGGGAAGGTCAACGGAGAATGGTTTGAGCTTACAGAAAGGCTACACTAACGCAGATAACAACTCTGTACAATTGTAGTGAGAAGAATATCATCTCAGAATGCATGACATGTCAAACCTTGAGGCGAATGGGCTACAGCAGAAGACCACGTCGGCTTTCACTTCTGTCAGCTAAGAACAGAAAGCTGAGGCTGCATCAAACTGGACAGTTGAAGACTGGCAGACCAAGCCTGGTCTGATGAATCTCGATTTCTGCTAAGTTACACAGATGGTAGGGTCCGAATTTGGTGCAAACAGCATGAATCCATGGACCCAACCTGCCTTGTGTCAACAGTCCAGGCTTGAGGTGGTGGTAATGGTGTGGGATATGTTTTCTTGGCACACTTTGGGCCTGTTAATACTAATCAATCATTGTTTGAATGCCACAGCCTATTTGAGTATTGTTGCAGACCATGTGCGTCCCTTCATGGCCACAATTTACCCATCTTCTAATGGCTACTTCCAGCATAATGCACCATGTCACAAAGCAAAGGTGGTCTCAAACTGGTTTCATGAACATGACAATGAGTTCAATGTTCTTCAGTGGGCTTCCAATAGAACACTTTTTGACATGATCCTGCAATTTTATTCATTATGTGGTAGCATTGTGACCGTTTCCTCAATCTCTCTCCCAGGTTGTCCATGTGCTTCTGTTTACCTCCTTCCCTCATGAAGGTCATTCCCCTGCCATTACCAGCGCCCATGGCCATGAAGCTCGTTCCCCTGTCACTGCCAGTTCTCATGGTCATGGAAGTAGTTTCCCTGGTGATTCCACTCCAATCCTGGAGCCGTCTGTCCTCGCTCCCATACTTGAGCCATTTGTCCTCGCTCCCGTCCTGGAGCCAGATGGTCTCACTCCTGTCCTTGAGCCATCTGTCCTCACTTCTGTCCTGGAGCTCCCTGTCCTCACTCCCATCCTAGAGACACCTGATACTTCTCATATCATTAAGCTATCTCCTGTAGCCTGCTCACCAAAGCAAGCCATCACACCTAGTCATACCGACACTACATCAAGTCAAGCTGCATTAGTAAGCCTAGCCATCCTGTCAATTCAAGCAGCCCAGTCAAGTCAAGCAGTCCAGTCAAATCAAGCATTCACTTCAAGCCAAACATTCATTACCTAATTGAGCCACCACATCAAATCAGGCAACCCTGTCAAGTCAAGAAGTCCAATCAAGCAGCCACTTCAAGTCAAATCTTCACACCTAATCAAGTCACAACGTCAAGTTAACCCTGCTGGCCCAGTCAAGTTACCATGCTTAGCCAAGTCAAATCACTTAGTCAAGCTACTAAGTCTAGCCTAGGTTTTCCACCGTGGTCTGTCCTGCCAATCCCATCATGAACCATCCCACCAGCACCACCTTGGGCTCCGAGCTATTCCTGGGTCCTTCTTGCCTGTGCTGCCCTGGACCTTAAATATTTTTTCTGATTGTTTGGGTTTTGGTTTTTCTGTCTTGTCTGTTCTGTGCTTTTTAGTACCCTGCTCCCTACCTGGACTAATTTCCCTGGCCGATAGACCCGGTCCATCGTCTGTTCTGCCGGCACCACTCTGCCGGTCATTCTGCCGGTCCTACCCTAGTTTTCTGTTTATTTGGCCTTTTTGTTTCTTTTTCTTGCCTGTTCTGTGTGTTGTAGTTCCATCCACCTGTTTTCCCCACCCTCCCTTCTCGTTATCTGGTCTTTCATCTAGATTTGTCTTGTTTGTGGGATGCCCGGGAGTCATACCTTGGGGTGGTGGTACTGTCATGATCCTGCCATTTTGGTCTGGTTTTATTTGTTATGTGGCAGGTTTGTTTCCTTCACCTCTATCTCAGGTTGTCCATGTGCTTTTGCTTTCCTTCATCCCTCATGTTTCCCACAGGTGCTGTTCAGCAGTGCAATCAGTGTTGTCATTGCTGCGCTGATTCACGCTGCTTGTGATTATTGACAACACCTGTGTTCAGTCTTCCATTCCTCTTTATATTCTCTCCTTTGTCTTGTCTTCCCTGTTAGATCGTTGTGTTATTTTCAGTCTTCAGTTCCAGTCATGTTGTTTGTATCCTGCCATGTTATCCAGTCGGTTTGTTCTTAGTTCCTTTTGTCTTATCTTTTTTTTTTTTTTCTGTCCATTTTATTAAAACACCTTTTATTACCATCATGCATCTTGGGTCCTTCCTGAAATACATCAGGACACCTTTGTGATGTGGTAGAATGGGAGATTCGCAGCATGAATGTACAGCTGACAAATCTGCATAAGTTGCGTGAAACAATTGTCAACATGGACCAGAATCTCAAAGGAATTTTTCCAACAGCTTATGGAATCCACGCCACAAAGAATTGAGGCTGTTTAGAGAGAAAAGAAAGGCCCTACCCAGTATTCATATAGTGTTCCTAATAATGTGCTCAGTGAGTGTACAGTCAGGTCCATAAATATTGGGACATCAACACTAATCTTTTTGGCTCTATACACCACCACAATGGATTTGAAATTAAACGAACAAGATGTGCTTTAACTGCAGACTTTCAGCTTTAATTTGAGGGTATTTACATCCAAATCAGGTGAACGATGTAGGAATTACAACAGTTTGTATATATGCCTCCCACTTTTTAAGGGACCAAAAGTAATGGGACAGATTAACAATCATAAATCAAACTTTCACTTTTTAATACTTGGTTGCAAATCCTTTGCAGTCAATTACAGCCTGAAGTCTGGAATGCATAGACATCACCAGACGCTGGGTTTCATCCCTGGTGATGCTCTGCCAGGCCTCTACTGCAACTGTCTTCAGTTCCTGCTTGTTCTTGGGGCATTTTCCCTTCAGTTTTGTCTTCAGCAAGTGAAATGCATGCTCAATCGGATTCAGGTCAGGTGATTGACTTGGCCATTGCATAACATTCCACTTCTTTCCCTTAAAAAACTCTTTGGTTGCTTTCGCAGTATGCTTCGGGTCATTGTCCATCTGTACTGTGAAGCGCCGCCCAATGAGTTCTGAAGCATTTGGCTTAATATGAGCAGATAATATTGCCCGAAACACTTCAGAATTCATCCTGCTACTTTTGTCAGCAGTCACATCATCAATAAATACAAGAGAACCAGTTCCATTGGCAGCCATACATGCCCACGCCATGACACTACTACCACCATGCTTCACTGATGAGGTGGTATGCTTTGGATCATGAGCAGTTCCTTTCCTTCTCCATACTCTTCTCTTCCCATCACTCTGGTACAAGTTGATCTTTGACTCATCTGTCCATAGGATGTTGTTCCAGAACTGTGAAGGCTTTTTTAGATGTTGTTTGGCAAACTCTAATCTGGCCTTCCTGTTTTTGAGGCTCACCAATGGTTTTCATCTTGTGGTGAACCCTCTGTATTCACTTGATTGTTGACTTTGACACACATACACCTACCTCCTGGAGAGTGTTCTTGATCTGGCCAACTGTTGTGAAGGGTGTTTTCTTCACCAGGGAAAGAATTCTTCGGTCATCCACCACAGTTGTTTTCCGTGATCTTCCGGGTCTTTTGGTGTTGCTGAGCTCACCGGTGCGTTCTTTCTTTTTAAGAATGTTCCAAACAGTTGATTTGGCCACACCAAATGTTTTTGCTATCTCTCTGATGGGTTTGTTTTGATTTTTCAGCCTAATGATGGCTTGCTTCACTGATAGTGACAGCTCTTTGGATCTCATATTGAGAGTTGACAGCAACAGATTCCAAATGCAAATAGCACACTTGAAATGAACTCTGGACCTTTTATCTGCTCCTTGTAAATGGGATAATGAGGGAATAACGCACACCTGGCCATGGAACAGCTGAGCAGCCAATTGTCCCATTACTTTTGGTCCCTTAAAAAGCGGGAGGCACATATACAAACTGTTGTAATTCCTACACCGTTCGCCTGATTTGGATGTAAATACCCTCAAATTAAAGCTGAAAGTCTGCAGTTAAAGCACATCTTGTTCATTTAATTTCAAATCCATTGTGGTGGTGTATAGAGCCAAAAAGATTAGAATTGTCGATGTCCCAATATTTATGGACCTGACTGTGTATACTGCCCTACAAAGGCAAAACACAGTAACTAACCAAACACTGATCTTTTTTCTCTCCGCAATGTGATCACATTCTTACCTGTTCTAAATGTTTGTAGTTAGTCTGATGATATTGTGTTTATTTGTGTATGAGGCAACAAAAGCATCCTTATTTGCCCTCAAGCCTCTCTTCCTGTGCCTCAGCCTCTGAGTATTGGCCAAGTCCCTCTGCAGAGACCGGCTGGAACACAGTCGATGACTCTCGCGCTGAGAGGGGCCCATTAGAAACTGTACACCACTCACCACAACATGACCTTGACAATACAAAGTAGACAGGACACTGCCAGGTGACAGAAATAGCATCTAGAGTAGAGAAGGTGCTTCCAGGAAGAAAAGGGCAGAATGTGAAATAAAACCTTGGAGGATTTTTGTCACTTTCGAACTAGCTAGAGCTGTAACTAACACAGAGGGAGGTCTAGTTAGCCTATTGAGTGGTGCTCTGCCTGCAACTGGAGGTACATGTGTGCTATAACAGTATATAAATTGAATGTGAAAAAATGTTCTCTTTTTCTTGTTTTACAGCTGTGGCATTCATAACACTTATTCTTCAAGGAATTCAGGAGGTAGTTATTATTTTGTTACTTTAAGTATAAGCAAGCCCTTTCGGAATCAGCAGACTTTTCCCACATATTCTGTGCTGAATTTTAAGGAAATTTAAACATGGTGTTAAATGGGTCTGAAAATTCTACACTCTTAGTGGTAGATTAAAGTAAAAACAAATTACCCAAAATATTTAATATATTGAATGCATAAGGTGCACTGAATATGTAGAGCTTTAGGTGGAGTTTTGTGTATGCAGATTCCATGTGGGCCTAATTATGTGTAAATAATACAATACAACTGCAGTTTTAGTAGTAGTTTAAAAATAAATAAGGAGTAACTTGACACTATTTAAACAACAATAGTTTAACAGTAGTCAACAATAGTCAATAGTGGTCAACACTAGCCCACAATTCATTTTTTTTATATTATTATTTAGGGTTCTCTAATTAGTAGTTTTTGAGTGTTTAGCAAGTTCTTGTGTAGACAAACGGTCAGTAGTCACTCCTACTAGTAGGCAACATTTCAACTATGGTGCCAAGATCCATTTCAGACTGACCTCTCATATCAGTCAAATGACAGATGGGCTGAAATCAGAGTCAGGGAGAGGCTGCATCTTTGACACATTGTATCTACTATTTCTGAACAGTAGCTCTCTGCTGCTCAGTCACGCATGCATTTAGAGAGGCACAATTTACCAGAGCAGCTTCCCTTGTTTTCTGCAAAGAGAGTTTTTATAACCACAATTGATTGAATTAAATATTTCACAATTATTTTTGTAAATATAAATTAAGAGATGTATTTGACACAAAATACCATCATTATATTTGGTATGGCATGCTATGGTGCTATTTGTACAAGAAATGTATAGAAAATACTAGTACATATTGAGTATGCAATTTCAGAATGCATGGAATACCTGGATGACAAACTACATTTGCAAAATGTAAACTATAACCACAAGAGCACATAGCATGGGATACTGTATCCCACAATACCATCGGGTTGTCCTGACCTTCCATTTCAAGAGGGAAGAGTCAACTGGAGGTGATATCAACTAGGATCTTTATATCCAAGGTGATAATTCAAAGCCTCTTGCTACATGTAATATAGCGAGGTCATGTGACAACAAAATCTTCTTTTCCACCTTTCATGTCAAACGGTTTTGAGCACGGTGAGGAACTGTTCCAGGAGCATTTCCACTTGAGCACGGTTCAGCACAGCACAATTACAAACTATTCTCAGCATGGATTTCTCAGCATGGTTAGCTAAATATGCTCAACCGTGGTGGTGGTGGCTTTTGTACATGGCAACTCATGACAAACAGGACATGTCAGTTTGCCAAAGCTAAGGTTTTCAACCCATCTTTTTCTTCAGGGAGGTAAGATTACATTGGCTAGCTCAGTGGTTCTCAACCGGGGGTGGCGAGTAGGCTACGATGGAAGGGGAAAAAAAACTGGAAAAAAAAATTTTTGGGGCACATTTTTTTTATCACTAAACTACTGTCATAAAAAGTTATAGTTTTGTATATACATAACTCCTGAATAAAAATTAAAATGTGTTTGGACTGATTTAAAAAAAAAAAGTTTTTAACAAATTTGATTGGTTTGTCGATAGTGAGTGCAAATGCAGGTGATGCGGTTTCATTAAGCGAGTCATTGAGTCGTTCATTCAAACGATTCGTTCACAACACTGAATCATTCAAAACACGATTGAGTATTGCTGTGAGATGCGCTATGGCTATGCTGTGATCTTTGTTTGGATTCATCGGATCTATTTTCGCTGCTAAAATAGACCAAAACCGTCATTATTTCGTCTAAAATGTAAGTGACTTAATATTATTAACTTGTTTGTTGAACTGTCATATGAAATCAGGGTCACATTTTCAATCGTGAGGTGATGGTAAAATAAGTGATGGTCAATTGTCAGCTCTCTTGGTCGTCAGGTCGTGTGATGTATGTTGCTGAACTGTATTCAAATGTTATAAATATAAAAACACCACATTTTGAAATTTAACTGCAGTATGTCAATTTAGTTTATTTGTGTGTGCTGCGCTCATAGACTTTAGAAAACGGCGCTCATTTGTTTGATTTCAACCTGTCTTTGCAAGGCCGCGAAACTCATATTTTGCTCCTTGCAGACAAAGTGCACGCCTTCACACAAAAACTAGACCTCTGGCATGGCCGCATCAGTCGAGGGAACTGCGACATGTTCCCCAGCCTTGCAGACTTTATCACTGATGCAGGCACGTCACACGATTTCTCCTCCCTATTTCAATCAGCGTCTGAGCACCTGTCAGCAATGAGAAAACAATTTGCGACGTACTTTAAAGAGGATTATCGCTCTTTTGCGTGGGTTCGAGATCCGTTTGTGTGCACAGCAAACAAGCTATCAATTGATATGCAGGAACAGCTTATTGAGCTGAAGAGTGACAGTAGACTGAAGGAACTCTTTAGCTCCTGCCCTCTTTCGTCATTCTGGGCAGCATTGATGCAGGAATACCCTGAACTCTGTGACGTCGCCTTGAAGATTCTCCTTCCTTTCGCGTCGACATATTTGTGTGAGGCAGGATTCTCAAAAATGACTGCACTCAAAACGAAATACTGCAATCATGCACAAATCGAGGATGATTTGAGGCTATGTTTATCAAACATTGAGCCAAGAATTGAGGATCTTTGCAAGGCAAAGCAGGCTCAGGTCTCACATTAACATCACCTACCAGCAAGCTTCTGTAAAAAATGCAGATGATGCCTACTATTAGGCCTAGTAATAATAACAATAATAAAGCATAAATTAATATCAGAGGCCTGGTGCCAATTCCCAATTATAGCAATAGCCTAGTAATGATGATAGGCCTACTGATGATGATAATAATAATAATAATAATAATAAGAAGAACAATAAAGCATATAACCTCATATAATTATATAGCAATAGCCTAGTAATGATGATAGGCCTACTACTACGCATAATAATAATAATAATGCCTGCAAGCTCACATTAGAAGTCTGGTGCTACTGCCAATAATAATAATAATAATAATAATAACAACAATAAAGCATGGGGCGGGGGGGGGGGGCCCAACTGCAATGAACCAGCTTTGGGGGGGCCCAGCTTGCAAAAGGTTGAGAACCCCTGGGCTAGCTCATTAAAACTCATATATAATTATATTACTCGTACAATATCTTGTCAATAAATGCCCTTTTTAGCTTGTCTGAGAACTTTTAACTCTTTGTGTGTTTTTGAAAAGTGGCATTCACAACCCCTCAGCTAATAATGGTAAACCTCTTACCTTTGTCTCTGCTTTCCTTTTTGTGATATGGGACATGTTTTTCCTGTGCTGTAGGGGAAAAAGCAGTCCTAAAAACTGCAATAAGTGATCATCCTCAATAATGCACTGACTCCAGTGTTTATCTCACACACCATCTCCAACTGACGTTATAACCCTAATTCAAAAAAAGTTGGGACAGTATGAAAAATGCTAATAAAAACAAAAAGGAGTGATCTGTAAATTATGTTCACCCTTTGCTATATTGAAAGCACTACAAATAAACATTATTTGATGTTTTTTCTATGTACAGTCATTTCAAATCAGATGATTGCAACACACTCCAAAAGTTCAGACAGGCAGTCTTTCAGACCATGTGTCCAATCGAATGTACATCACATGTTTTTTGGTTTAAACCAATAAAAACATGCTTTTATAATAATATGAATAATGCCTAGCCACTGATTATTCCCTGATCAACCAATCACCAAGAAAACATAACCCCTAACTTAATCTGAGAGAGCTTCTGGCATCACATTAGACATGCATTGCTCACCTACAAGCACCTTTTTTACCATTTAAACTAATTTATGTTCATGGTAGCCACATCAAGTGGCACAATGTAATCTTTTTTTAATACATTTTTTATTTAATTTTCTCCTCCTTTTCTCCCAATTTGGAATGCTCAGTTCTCAATGTGCTTTTTTTAAGTCCTCGTGGTCACGTAGTGATTCACCTCAATCCGGGTGGGAATGGCTCATGCCTCCGCATCTGAGACCATCAACCCACGCATCTTATCACGTGGCTTGTGGAGCGCGTTGCCACTGAGACATGACGCGTGTGGAAGCTTCACGGCATCCACTCTCAACTCACCACGCGCCCCACTGAGAACGAACCACATTATAGTGATCACGAGGAGTTTACTCCATGTGACTCTACCTTCCCTAGCAACCGGGCCAATTTGGTTGCTTAGGAGACCTGGCTGGAGTCACTCAGCACGCCCTGGGATTCGAAATATTCGAAATCTTTAACACTGAGCTACCCAGACCCCCTTGCATGTTATAATCTTAATAGTATCAATATATACTATTCAAAGTTAATTTGAAGATCTTGTTGTAGAACACAGGTTGTTTGTCAAGTTTAATGTCCATCACAATGGACATCAAGTCTTGAAAGATATCAGCAGGAACCTCATGACTTTGGATCAGTGTGCCAGGTGGTGAAATTTGTGCAAGTAATTCAGAGCTAAATATTTTACCAACACTTGTTTTTATAATGTATAAAAATATATACAATGCATAACTTGTGGTAATATCTAGAAATTAAGTTTGTTGCAACATTGGCTTATATATATCAGCCAATGCAAGGAGCACTGAATCATCTATTGGACATAGCTGTCATTTTACTTTATTGTTATTTTTATTCCAGCAGATTTTACCAGAGACCCCCAGTGCATGACATGTTTTGATGTTTTGACACCCTTTCAAATTTTATTTTTAGTCTAGTTTCTATAATGGAGAAGCATCTATGCGATGCGAAACAGGATATGTTAAACAGGTGAGGTAATTATGTCATAGTATATAAGAAGCCTCCATAAACAGCCTAATTCTTCAAGAGCAAGGATCATGCGATCATGTATTTTATAAAAGCAATGAAATTAACAAGCTAAAACATCATGTCATGTTTTGTTGTAGTGCTTTTATCATAGCAAAGGGTGAATTTAATTTACAAAGCACTCCTTTTTGTTTTTATTAGCATTTTTCATACTGTCCCAACTTTTTCGGAATTTAGGTTGTACATGCATTCAAGTACCACAGTGGAAAAATAAACCGTGCTGTTTCGGGCCAGTTGGCAAAGTGGTGGAAAAGGAGCTAATATATCATACTATTCTTTCGAATGTTTAAGCTATACTGCATATTGCGGTACATTTTAAAAATGATAAGCAATATGCAGTATATACTGTGAGTTAGGCATTTGACAGAATGTCAGTAATTCATTCCAAACATTTTATGCTGTGTTAAGACTATGGGTTTTTGGAAACTTTCATCTTAATGGAAAGTGGAACAATTACACATTTTCAGTGTCTCTATTTTCTAGAATTCAGATATTCGCTCATCACAGGAGCCATGTGCTTTGAAAAACCATATGTTATGTTCAGGATGGAATACTAACATTCAACTTGCAGCACGACACACTGTATACACTATACTTCCTACTACTGTATTATGTGAAACAATATGCAATATATCACAATAATCATTTCAGACAGTAGTGTGCTACATTGCTTTCAAGTGATCTAGTTATGTTTTACACATGTTGTCAGATGCCCTTACTATATGCATGTTTAAAGGG
Source organism: Xyrauchen texanus (assembly GCF_025860055.1). NCBI lineage: Eukaryota > Metazoa > Chordata > Actinopteri > Cypriniformes > Catostomidae > Xyrauchen > Xyrauchen texanus. Next base: position 21,172,315 of record NC_068298.1, on the reverse strand, counting down.
ATAGTTCACCAAGCTGATCACCAAGGCTTTAAAGAGAAAGTCACACCTGTTGTATTCACATTTCTCATGCATACATGTCATAAGGCCAGCATGCATATTTAAAAGTAATGGGCTAGTGATGCTTGAGTAGAAATATTATGGGAGGATACAGGGTCCTAAAAGGAGTTGAGTTAGCAGCTACTGTGTTTCTTTTGCAAGAAATAATTTTTTGGTTTAAAAGACTCATCTGTATTCTTTGTCTTGTTCATGTTTTGCAGGAAACTGAGCCAGATTTTAATCATTGTGCAGTGTGCATTGAAGGATACCAACTAAATGATGTGGTCCGCATCCTACCTTGCAAGTAAGTGTGTGCTTTTGTTTTGTAAATTCACTTTATCTTTTTGCAGATGACAATTACATGTAATGACATTTTCATTCAGGATATGCACAAACTTGAATCGCAGGAACTGCCCTTCTTATGGTTAGTAATGACTTTTGTAAGGCTAAAAATGCTGAAAAGCAGTACACTAGACAAGTTATATTTTGCTCCCTAAAGAAAGCTATTCATTTGCATTGCCTAGTGTAAACTGGTTCTCATACCAGACTTTGAATAATGGTCAAATCACATTTGAAGAGAGATGGACAGAGAGAGAGAAAAGAGTTCAAGGGTCACTCGCTGTTGCGAGCTTGTTGAGGAAATATGGCACTGCTGTGGCTGTGAATCAATGCCACTGTCAGACCTTTTCTGCTTATTTTTAGCAGCTCATCTTCCAGTGTCCTCTAGGCAGCCAGCACACAAACACACATTTATACTTACAAACAAATACACACACGTCATACACAGCGTATTAAAGGGAGGAGACATATGGACATGCACTCAAACACACAAATATGCCCTTTCCTACAGTTTCAGACACCATCTGCTGGGTCTGACATGGTCATACAGCTGGACGTCTGGTTGGTAATTCTATGGATCACTTTACACCAAACACCCACTCCAAAACACATACTACACAGGCTCACATGATAGACCTACGTCTATAGATGCACAGTGTGATAGCATACAGCATTCTCAGAATTGGTGTCCTTTTTTCATCCTTCCCTCTTTTTGACAGACTTCAATTTTGTTTTTTAAATAAACCTATTGGTTTTAGGATTTGAGATACTTTGTTCCAAACCCATATGACTTGCTTCCATGGACTAAATTTCAGGTTTTCTAATGTCATACAAAAGCTTTGTGTGACAAACAGACTCAAATTTAAGTCGTTAATCGGTGAAAATCTTCACATCCACCCTTACTCTCCTTGTTGCCTTCATAAGAGAAGTAGCAATGTCATATTTGTGAATGGATCATTCTGTTTAGTAGGATCTTTTCAATGGTTCGGTGGATCTAGTTCACCAATCCAATCTGAGTGATTCATTCTTGAATGAAACTGATCCACTCAACTCACTGACTCATTGAATTAACAGTACATTGAAGGGGAAGATGATTAGTGAATCACTATTTCACAGCAAACTTAGAGCACAAGTCATATGAACCACTTTAATAATACTTTATGGTGCTTTTGTATCTTTGTGTCCTTTTGGAGGTTGTAAGCTCCGGTCCCCATTAATTGTAATTGCATTGAAAAAAGCAACCAGTACACTATTCAGATATTATCTCTCTTTCTGTTCCTTGGAAGAAAGAAAGTTATACATTTTTGGGACAACATGAGGGTGAGTAAATAATGAACTGTTTATTTAACCTTACTTGAAATGGTATCTGTCATCTCCATGAAATTGAAAAGCGTAATACTGCTAACATGCCGCAGCGGTAATATTTTTCTGTTTACATTGCTCATCCATAATCACTGTCTATAATTATCATCTCTTTCGCTCCCTCTCTCACTGTCTGTACAACTCTTCAGCAGCAGTGAAATGCTAATCCTGTGCCTGGTTAATTGAGAAAACTCAGTTGCTCTCTCTGTACGGCTGAATCACTGCCTCAATCCAGTCAGATCAAATAACACTCACGAGCCAGACCTGCACTGCCTCAAACAGCCTCTGGCATTCAGCAACTCACCAGTTCCAGTCTGAATCTCTTAGTCATGATGACTAACCTGGTTTTTACCATGCAATAAGATACCAGAGTGCTCGTAGATATTGATTATAAACTGCATATTAAATCTTTATCTTTCACAGACAGTTTAGTGAAAAGGTTGTCGGTTTAAAGAAGGGAATAAAATAAAGTATGCATGAAAGTATATCACAGAATAAAGAAGATACAACATGAATTAAAATAAATGCAACATGACATGGTATTCGCAACACACGTAACCTCTTATGTGACTCATTTCTTAAAACAATATACAGTATATACTATATGTATGTATGTATGTGTGAGTGTGTGTGTGTGTGTGTGTGTGTATGTATATATATATATATATATATATATACACACACACAAATTAGATTCTCAATAATCATGAAATACTCATTTGAGAAATGAATTTATTATGAAATGGTTAAATTAAATAAAAAATAATCAGGTGATAAATTGTTAAATAAATCAACCAATAAATTATCAACATGTAGATATACAGATAAAAGAATCTGCTATTTGATCATTCAAAATGTATCCGTTATTGACAGCATTGAAACACATATGATGTGATGCAAATATGCAATTATCATCACTTTTTTAATTACATGTTAAAAATATTTTTTTTCATTATTTATAAATGATACATGTAATTTGTTTTTAATGTGCTTTTTTTATCTCAGGGTGTATTGATTGTTTTTGATCATCAAATTGCGGATTCTTTTATCTATTTGTCTACATGTTGATAATTAATTGCTTGATTGATTTATCAATTTATCAATTGATTTATCTTTTTTTTTATCATTTGATTTATCAATTTCCTAGTTGATTTATAGATTCATCAATTGATTATGGAGTGTCATATTTGGGCACCCATATAAATAGGGTATTACTATCAAGAAATTTATCAGTTTGATTAATTTTTGTGTTAAAAATATGGAAGTATTGTAAATGTGAGACACATTCAAGCCATAGACACAGTATTTTTTGGGTTGATCGCAACTTTTGCAGCCATCTCTCCTAATCTCATTGCTCCACACCCCCTATAAGTATCTCAGCTCTCTAAGCATAATAGTCTCCCCAGCCACAATCAATAACTTATAGCATAAGTAATGGCAGCACACTTGACCTAGCCTTGGCCATTCAATTTACGTCCCAGTGCATTAGCTTCCCTATTCCTTCTCAATCCTCTGGGGTGTGCCCCTCACTTCATGGCATTGTGGGTAACTGTTTATTGTACACTGGATGCACATGTTTGCACTAGAGCTGACTTGCATAGTTACCGTAAAATAATACATAGTCTGTCCACTTTTATGGCATGCATCTCTTTAGTAACCTTTTGTGTTGGGAGCACCCTCATCATTAATTAATTTGACCCCGTGTATGTGTGTGTTCTTCATCAAAGCAAAATAAAGCTATGTTGGAATTTGTCTGCATGCTGCCTCAATACAGGGTCATTGTAGCAGCATTGCGTCCTCTTTGCCCCACAAATCACTGTGTCAGAGGCACTTAGCATTATTTGACATCCTTAGATAATCCTTCTTATATGCATTGCTGCAGCTGTACTCCAAGAACTCTCCTGCCCAGTAGTTCTGTTTGTACTGTATTAAAAACATTTCTGAAACGTCCCGTAGCTGGCTTCACTCCTGTTCGCTCTTATGAAATACTCAATTAACTGGCATATGCATTGGGTGTTTTTCAAAATCTATCGAGGCTGCTCATGTTAAAGAAACTCCTACACTGCATATCTGACCGGCCAATGCAGTGATATATTCTACACCATCTTCAGAGCCACAATGGCCGCCCTGTCTCTAGCAATAGCCACAATGGCTGGCTTGTGCAGAGAAACTCCCTTATGAAGAGGGTTTCCGTTGCTAGAGCCCAGGGTCTGCAACGAACACAGCTCGGATTGTGCGGTAGCCGGATATGAGGAAGAGGAGAAGAGACTCAAAAGCGCTCTGTAAAAAGCTTTTGTTGCACCTTTGAAGCCCACCAGCTTCTTGCTTTAATCTGCCTCTCACTTTCTACTCTCTAGTTGTAACATAAATTTGTTATGTGTTTTTACATGTAATGTGCTTCTTTACACCAGTGCTCTTAACGCAGTTTCAAATATTCATTGTTGCTGTGAAGAATTTTGCTGAAATCAGTGACATGATGCAGCGTGTCATGATTTGGCATTCATTTGACAGGAAAAATATTTTTCATATTAATTTTAATATATACAGAAAGATTTGTTTTAAGCACATACTGTATATATTGGAGCCCAAAAGGCTGACACCCTGTCTACACCGTACACAAGCGATGTCATGTCGCACCACAACGGTTTGAGGCCGTTAACCCTGGATGCATCGATACGAATGTTCAAAACTGTTTATTTGTCTTGTTGGCATGAGCATAGCACCAGCGTATGCAGTGCTAAATAGCTGTTTACTGTTGGCGCAGTGTGATAAGACTTTCACATCCCGTGTAGAGCGCATCATTAATTATATTGAGAGGGATTTGTTTTGCTGCGTCATGGCGTGCCACATGCTCTCGTCTGGTGTAGACAGGGTGTGAAGCTGCTTGTGGAAATGCTTTAATTTAGCATTTTTGTCATAAAACTTTTTTTTTTTAGTATTTATTATGTCCCCCTTTTGCTTTAATGACAGCATGGACTTCACAGGTTTGTGCAGATCCTGATGATATTTGTTATTTTAGAGTAAAATTAGATGTTCCAGAGATCATCCTGTGTGCTTTAATGTAAGCAAGGAAATCTGACATTTTTTTTTCAAAGGTTAGGTAGGATGTCACAAATGTCAAAAATCCTATATGATTAGTAACCTAGAAATAATGCAACATTTTAAATATGTTTTTATTTATTTATGTCATGTGTTTCAATGTTTTACATTTGAAAAATCCTAAACCTTTATTTCCAGGTTTACATTTTTTTTTAATCCTGCATTTTGAATGTGGCTTCAGCTTTATGTACCACACTATGAAACATTATAAAGATGTTTATCTTTGTTTAGGTGGATTTATGCAACAACGAGTGATCAAATGATTTAATTGTTGCTTTATTTATGACACTAATAAATGTCCTCTCTCTCTCCCACTCCCTCCCTCCCTTCCTCCCTCTCTCTCCAGGCATGTCTTCCATAAAATGTGTGTGGACCCTTGGCTAAATGAGCACTGCACCTGCCCTATGTGTAAACTCAACATCCTCAAAGCCCTGGGAGTTATGGTGGGTACACACACACGTACACACATTTGCTCAGCTATCTAAATGAGGACATTACATAGACTTGTATTGTTTTATATAAAGTTAACTACTACTAACAACTATAAATTAACCCTAACCCACAGGGCTGGACTAGGACGATAAATCGGCCTGGGGTTTTACATGCATAACACGGCGGTTCATTTAAGCTTATCATGGCCCGTTCGTCACTTTTCGCGGCCGACCCACCGGCCCACTTGGTTCTCACTATGGACAGTCTGCCCCTGATCGGCCCCATAGTGCATCGGCCCTCCGGGAAAATACCCGGTATGCCAGATTAACAGTCCAGCCATGCTAACCCATGACCTAAACCTAACCGTAACTGAAAACTTTTATAAAATATTCTATATCATTAGAATTTATAAAAACATTATTTAATTTATATATGCATCGATTTTGCAAAGGAGGGCATCCCAAAATGTCCCTAATGGGAGGGTCTGTTCAATTTAGCTAAATTTTAGATTGTCCCCAATCTCTAGCTAGTACACACACTTTTATCTAGCTATGTAAATGGGGACACACCATTTAGACTTGTATTGTTTTTGTCAATGGTCCTGTCACTTTGCCAGGTAGGGGTTAGGTCATCATCACCGTGACATCATCATCCCATGTCTTGTGTTTCATGTACATTCTTTGTGTGAGCGCATGGGTCCGGCGCTCGTCGGTTGGTTTGTTTGTGTCCGGAGCATGGTTCCTCTCTGGTTCGGTTTCAGTCTGTGTCGGGATCTGGACACTCGTGTTCTGTTTGTTTGTGATCAGTGTTTCCATGGGAACATTGATTGTTCCCATGGGAATGCTGATCATGCCGCTAATTAACATACTAGCAGCACCTGTGTCCCTGCTGATTCCCTGTTCATTTAAAGCCTTTGTTGTGTCATTGTCATTGCTGTATTGTTGAATGTAGTTGTATGTAGTCTTTTGTATATTTTGTGGTATCATCAGTACTTACCTCACTCTCTCTGCCTAGTTGGTCCTGTCTTGTGTATCTGTTTGGTTGTCTGTCTCTGCCCGTGTCGGGAGAGTGGTTGCCTTCCAGTTTGCTGAGTATCTGCTTGTCTTCTGTGGAGGATTCCTCATCTCTGCCCATGTGTCGGGAGAGTGATTGCCTTCCAGTTTGATGAATGTCAGTTTATCTTCAATTGAGGATCCCTCGTCTCTGCCCACTGCATTGCCATGGCGCGCACGCACCCACAAACTTCTCTACCCCTGCTACTGCAGCCAGTGGTGGGATCTTTATACTTCGCCAGCACAGTTGATGTTGATATTTATTGTGAATATATCCTTTGAAATGTTCCTCTGCTCTCGCGTCTCGTTGTCTCACTCTCTGAAAGAACAATCCAGCCATGATGGACCCAGCTTAGGAATCTACTCTTTGCTCCCAGCTTAGGAATCTACTCTTCGCTCCGCCCTGTCTGAGCTTGGAGCTTTACTAGGACGTCAACAGGATCAAATTTCTGTTAATAATCAGGCTCTGGAGATGATTTTGTTGCAGTTCGCTGAGCTCACCTCAGTCATCCAACAACTCCGCCAATCTCCTGATACCGGCCTCACCCAGAAAGCGCCCTCACTGGCTCCGGCGATTCCCCACGTTTCTGGACAATTTGAGCCCTGCCCTAATCCTCCAGCCCTGTTCTCAGGTGAGGCGGACTCTTGTTGCACCTTCCTTAAACAATACTCCGTGTTCTTCTCAATGCACCCCTCTACTTTCCCTTCAGAGTCGATGAATGTGGCATACGTCATCACGCTCCTCACTGTGAAAGGGCCGCTGTTTGGGGAACAGCCGTGTGGGACAATGGACTTCCCTGTGGCACGTCGTCCCTAGCATTCACCACGGAGCTATGCCGAACGCTTAATCTAGCCCTGCTGCAGAGTGGATCAGCCAGTCACGCTGTTTCTGCATTGGGGGATTCCGGAGCCAAAGGGAACGTTATGGATGTCGACGTAGTCTCAAAGTGGTAAGGTCGAATTGTCCAGTTTGACGAACCTGTCACCACCTGGAGGGAGAAGAGGTGGAGCTGGGTGCCTGTTCCCCATCCTCTGCCAGTGTCCATGGCCACGAAGGCTGTTCCCCTGCCGCTACCAGCATCCATGGCCACGGAGGCCGTTCACCTGTTACAATCTGTGCTCATAGCCACGGAATGTTTTCTCCTGTCACTACCTGTGCTCACAGCCACGGAGTCTGTTTCCCTGTCTCTGTTGGTGCCCACGAACACGGAGGTCATTTCCATGTCACTGCATGTGCTCTCAGCCATGGAGGATGTTCCCCTGTCCATGTCAGTCCTCACAGCCACGGAGGCTGTTCGCCACTCTCTGTTGGGGCTCATGGCCATGGAGGCCACTCCTCAGTCTCTGTCGGTGCTCACGGCTATGGAGGCCATTCCCCAGTGTCTTCCAGCACTCTTGGTCATGGAGGCCATTCCCCAGTCTCTGTCGGTGCCCATGGACATGGAGGCCACTCTCCAGTTGCAGCTGCCAGTGCTCACTGCTGTGGAGGCCGTTGCCCTATCGCAGCCAGCGTCTACTGCCACGGTGGCCATTCTCCTGCTCCGACCAGCGCCTACACCTTTTTTTTACCACGGCGTCACTCCCTTGATTGTTGAATGTATTTGTAAAGTAGTCTGTAGTATGTTGTGCATTATCATAATTGAAAGCTGTTTGATGTGAAGTACTTACCTCACTATCTCTACCTAGTTGATCCTTTCTCATGTATCTGTTTGGGTTCTCGTCTCTGCCCGCGTGTCGGGAGAGTGGTTGCCTTCCAGATTGCCGAGTGGCAGCTTATCCTCTATGGAGGATTCCTTGTCTCTGTCTGCGTGTCGGGAGAGAGATTGCTTTTGTGTCAATCCTTCTTCAATGGAGTATTCGTCATCTCTGGCCACTTCGTGGCCATGGCGTGCACGCACCCACGAACTTCTCTCCTGCTACTACAGCCGGTGCCGGGATCTTCATACTTAGCCAGCACAGTTGAAGTTGATATTTATTGTGAATAAATCCTTTGAACTGTTCCTCTGCTCTTGGGTCTCGTTGTCTCACTCTCGCTCTGACAGCTTATTATAGTTACTCCAGACTAACCCATACCCTAACTGTACCCCTAACATTTTTTTATCTTTTAGGGGGGAAACAAAAACGTAATACATAATTTTTACCTTGGAGAACATCCCCTAAGTGAAGTTTTGTCTAATTTTACGTAAATAGTCCCCAAAGTATACACACACACTTAAATTTAGCACAAAAACAACAGGCACACAGATCTGAAATAAGAGCAAGTGATATTTTTCCTCTTGAAGGCATCGTTATGATCTGATGCCTCCCTCTGGTGGACATGTCAATGCAACAATTGATATACTGTTGGATTTATATTTTTAGGTAGTGGCTGAAATTAAATGCCTTTCCAAGATTTTTTTGACAATAGCAAGAAATTTTAACAAATTGAACAATTTCTAAACATTTAAAAAATTTCTGATCATAACTCAACTGAAATCTCAAAAACTATTTAGATTTCAGGGCATTTGTGGTAATGACAAACAGTTTCTGTAATTAACAGTATAATTTTAGCTTGACGTGCATGTATTTGCAGCCCAACCTGCCTTGCGTGGACAACTTGGCTTTTGACATGGAGCGAATGTCCCGCAGTCAGACCGCCAGCCAGAGGACGGCGCTGATGGACCTGTCCTCAGACACCAGCATCAGTCTGGAACCCTTACGCCACTCCAGTTCCTCCCAGCTCCCCTCTGATGAAGAGCTCATCCCCCGCTCTGGAGAGATCAACATCGCTGTCACTAGTAAGAACAGGGCTCATACTCTATAAATATTGTCTGTCTTCATTTGGATGCTCTTTTAATTCTTTATCTGTGTCACCTTATCTTTCCTCACCTCGGTTACATCCTCTTTCTGCCCTTCATTTCCTCCATAGCGGGGGGTTAACTTTTCTTACCTTTATGCACTGACTACATCTCTCCACCTCTTGGTCAGGGACATCTGTTTGCTCTGAGTCATAAACTTCGTCCTCCTGTTGGCTGAGCTCTGTGATGTGAGCAGGCTGAGGTGTCTGTGCTGAACTGCAGTGTGTCCTGCACTTTACCAAAATATACCTTTTGGTTCTAGATTCTCAAGTCACTGTGTGCATGTGTGTGTTCAAAAACAGTTCATTTTGTATCCCCTCTAATAACCTGTTCCACTGTAAGCCTGTCATGATTATTACATAATTGCTTGATTGTAATACTTGATTGAAATCACTTTATCTATTTGTGGTTATTTGAATTGACCATGATTATTGTGTACTTTAAGTTCCAATCACTTATTGCCTTTCACATTAACGTATCTTAATTGAATATAAAAATGTCATGAAATGCTTAAATACAGCACACTGTGAACGCTCCAAATTAACTAAGCTGTCTCTCGCAATCAAGGCTTGTATGCTTGTGTATCTTCTGCGTACCATACTTACACAAAATATAAACAATAAGTGCATATTGTAAATGCAAAGCACTTCAGTTTCACTTATTTTATAATTTTTGTAATGGCAAATATTTTTACTGTTACAGATCCCCATAAAGGCATAGGTCAGATATAAATTAACATTTTCTCCTCGTGTTGTTTCAAACCCGTATGACTTTCTGTTTTCTGTGGATCTCAAAGAAGTTATGGTGAGTGTAACTTGTGTAACGGTGAGTCACCATTCACTTTCATTTCAGCTTTTTGCCATACACTGAAAGCGAATGGTGACTGAGGCTGTCAATTCCGTCTAACATTTATGATTGTGTTCCACATATAAAACAAATATTTAAATGGGTTTGGAGCAAAATGAGTATGGAAGCCCTGGAGTGCCAATTAAAAAAGTGAAGAAAAACAATTATCAATCTATTAATTTGAAAATAAAAAACTAGGATAAATAAACCAATTTATTTATGGACAAACACACACATATATATATATATATATATATATATATATATATATATATATATATATATATATATATATATATATGTGTGTGTATATGTCCCCTTTTCTCCCAATTTGGAATACCCTATTCTCACTACTTAGTATGTCTTCTAGAGAGAGAAGCCCTAATCGCGACCACGAGGATGTTACCCCATGTGACTCTACCCTCCCTAGCAACCGGGCCAATTTGGTCGCTTAGAAGACCTAGCTGGAGTCACTCAGCATGCCCTGGATTTGAACTTGTCACTCTAGGGGTGTTAGTCAGCATCAATACTAGCTGAGCTTCCCAATCCCTCAATAAGTAGTTTTTAAATGCACCATTTTAAAAAGCAAATGGCAAATACTTTTATTTATTCATTTTCCAGTCTTTTCGTTTTACTTTAGCTCTTCTTTTTCCATTTTGCCAATTTCTTTTCTTTCTTCATTTGACTATCAAGTTTAAAAATGTCATTGGAGAGTTGACTCGTGTGAGCAACCAATGAAATTTCATCTCAGTTTTAAGACACACACTCCCACGTGCCTCTCGAAGTAGATGTAAGACAGCCCATCATTGGATGGCTCTTGTTTGTTCATGAGAAGTTTACATGTTCAATATGAAGCCCACACAAAATAAATGAACGTGAAGCGAACCAGAGGTTAATGGTGCCTTGTTACCGCTGCTGTTTAATGCCCAGTGACAGAACAAGCCCTCTGACCCATACAGTTTGTTGGAGGTATGTGATAAAAGTAGCAATAATTCACAAAGCACTTTCATTTCAATTTACATAAAATTGTGTGAATAGCCACTGTTAGTCAATAAGCATCTTAAGGAAGAATATGAAGCACAGAGTTTATTTGCATTATTATAAACAGTCATGCACAGAGGTTGATGTGGAAAATGCAGTTTTTCTTATTTTTATTATCATTCTAAAGAGACCAATGATTTTTTAAATGCTTGACAACTAGTAAATCACAACAGTAGGTTAAGCTGTTAAGTGTGCTCGCCTGCCTTCTGTGTATCCTCAGCTGACCGTCATTTTCCGATCACTCTCAGGCAGTTATTTTAATAAAAATGAACTTAAAATATTTAAAGGTTGGACATAAAATGTCTTAAGAGGAATGTGTTATAACTGAAAATGGTCACCACTGTCACCACTTGATCGTAGCGGCTATGAAGGTATCGCAGTGAAGCGTTTGCTTCAGGTTGGATATGAGCGAGGGACATGGCGGTGCCTGCTTTCAGTCCAGGGCATGCGTCAGGGAGCTTGTTCTGTTCTGTTGATGGCTGTGCTCTGCATTTAACAGTAGCGGTAACGAGGCTCATTTCTTTTGCACGGGCTTCATATACCTGCTGACATCTACTTCGAGTGGCAGGTGGGAGAGGGGATGTGTCCTAAAAATGCATCGAAATTTAATTTGTTGCTCCCATGAGTCAACAGTCCAATGGCATTTTTAAACTCAATTTGTCAAATGGATAAAAAAAAAAATGTATTGGCAAATGTAAAAAGAAAACAGAAAAGCCATAGTAAAAAGAAAAGCCAATGGCAAATGGATGAAGATAAGCATTTGCCAAATTTAAAAGGTGCATTTAAAATTACTTGTTAAAGTGCTATTTTATTGTTGCATTTTATTATATGAAAAAGAACTCCTGGGCTGCCATACATGAGTTGTTCAAGACTATGTAAATGACAGGATTGTCATTTTTGGGTGAAGTGTTCCTTTAAAATGAAGCATGAAAAGTGTAAGAATTTAGGACCAAAATGTAGTGCAAATATTGCATAAGATTGCATCAGCTACAATGCACCCCATCATCTCAAATGACTTCAGCCGATTTCCATGCTGCATTTTAGTTTTACTGGTTTACAGGTTTACCCAAAATAAAACCGTTTGTCTGATTTGTTCATTGTCCTCTCACCTGGGAGTGGATCAGATATAGTTTTAGATGTCAGCAGCATCTGTGTGAGCAAACTCTTCCCAATCCTGTGACTCAACATTGCTCCAGCTTGCTTTAAATAACACATTGTTCCTCTCTCCTTAGACTGCTCTCTGAATTCATTTAATTGTGTAGTGTGTCCTAGGTTGTGCCAATTCTTAAATTAAATGATATGGATAGCAACAACTGATAAACACAAATGATGAAGAAAAAGTGTGAAGAAATGTGAGGTAATATAATGTATGATACCATGTGAGGTGTTCTCTGTTATCACTAACGTATGCTTACAGAAGTACAAGTAATTTTCCCAACAATTATTTACAGACAGATTGTTTCACTTTGAATCGACTATATCACAATTCCAGTGGGTCAGAAGTATACATACACTAAGTTAACTGTGCCTTTAAGAAGCTTGGAAAATTCTATGTATTGTAAGGCCTACCTTCAAACTTAGTGCCTCTTTGCTTGATATCATGGGAAAATTAAAAGAAATCAGCCTCAAAATGACCTAAAGAAAAATGTGTGGACCTAAACAAGTCTAGTTCATCCTTGGGAGCAATTTCCAAATGCCCGAAGGTACCACAGTCATATGTACAAACAATAGTATACAATTATAAACACCATGAGACCATGCAGCCATCATACCGCTCAGGAAGGAGATGTATTCTGTCTCCAAGACATGAACATAGTTTGGTACGAAAAGTGCAAATCAATCCCAGAACAACTGCAAAGGACCTTGTGAAGATGTTAGAGGAAACAGGTAAACAAATATATATATCCACAGTAAAACGAGTCCTATATCGATATAACATGAAAGGCTGTTCAGTAAGGAAGAAGCCACTGCACTAAAACTACCATGAAAAAGCCAGACTACAGTTTGTAAGTGCACATGGAGACAAAGAGCTTACTTTTTATAGAAATGTCCTCTTGTCTGATGATTTGGCCATAATAAATAACCATTGTTATGTTTGGAGGAAAAAGGGTGAGGCTTGCAAGCTGAAGAACACCATCCCAACTGTGAAGCATGGAGGAGGCAGCATCATGTTGTGGGGGTGCTTTGCTGCAGCAGGGTCTGGTGCACTTCACAAAATAGATTGCATCATGAGGAAGGAAAATTGTGTGGAGATATTGAAGCGACATCTCCAGACATCAGCCAGGAAGTTAAAGGTCGGTCGCAAATGGGTCTTCGAAATGGACAATTACCCCAAGCATACCTCCAAAGTTGTGGCAAAATGGCTTAAGGACAACAAAGTATTGGAGTGACCATCACAAAGCCCTGACCTCTATCCGATAGAAAATTTGTTGGCAGAACTGAAAAAGCGTGTTCGAACAAGGTCTACAAACTTGACTCCGTTACACCAGTTCTGTCTGGAGGAATGGGCCAAAATTCCAGCTACATATTGTGTGAAGCTTCTGAAAGCCAAGGTTATAATAGTTTAAAAACAAAAAAAAATTATTATTTCTATTCCGTTGTAAATAGTTTTGCTCCCTTTTAGTTTAGTTTTCATTTTTCTTTGTTAGTTCTTTCTTCTGTTAGTTCGTTTTTAAATATTTGATAGTTTTAGTTTTTCATTACATTTAGTTTTTATTTTAGTTTTATATCAAGTGCTACATATAGAATGGGGAAAACAAGCATTTGTGCAACATAGGTCATATAGCTGGTCAACCTTATGAAAAGAGTGTGTACGTGTGTGTGTGTGTGTGGTAGAGAGAGAGAGAGAGAGAGAGAGAGAGAGAGAGAGAGAGAGAGAGAGAGAGAGAGAGAAAGTCAGAATAAATGACTGGATATTATATTGTTTCTATTCTCTTATTTTAAACATCATGTTCATCATTGGCAACTCAATGAACAGTCATTCCAATAAAGGTCCAAATGTTTCATTATTGAAGTTCCAGACATGGCTAGTGCATTTTGTATACAGTGAGCAGATATACAGATGGATGGATGGATAGATATGAATAAATTATATTCATATATGTAGCTAAATTCAATCCAAACATTTTGGTGATTCCCTCTCTCTCTTTCTTGCTAATGTAAAGAGGGCAATAGACATCTCCTAATGCCATCACTATGTCAGGAATTGTAAAAAAAAAAGGTTTAAATGTAATTACAATAAGCAGTGTCAACTGTATTGTTGTTGTTGTTGTTATTATTTGCCAAACATTTGTATTTTTACCATGTATTTATATTTTGTTCAGCAATGTTAACCCCTCTTCTCTGCTAATGTTTATACTGTAGTGATGAATCATGTTAAAGAGCCCAAAGCTAGTGTTTCTGCTTTAGCATTTCTGCAATATTTTTTTTTTTTTTACACAAATAATTTCACAATTTTACATATTCTTTTGTCTTGTACATTTTTAACTATTTATAAATGTAAAAAAAAAAAAAAATTATACAGCAGTCCTTCTAAAACAAAATGTAAAACAAATTCAAAATTGTTGCTGCTTTTAAATCATATAGCTTATTCTGCATCTGATGCCGTGCTTTGGATGTGCTGCATTCAGTTAACTTTCTTGTTGTATCTCTCTTGTTTGTGCTGTCTTGATCATCACTTTCCAAATGTTTCCTCTTCTGGTCAATGGATAAGAGAAGTTTTCTCTTTTCTGTACGCCTCAGCCTGCCTCCAGTTTCCTGCTCTCCTTGGCTTTCTGTGTCCAGATGATAACCTGGCCCCACCTTCAACCAAAATGACCCCTCCCCCTTTTATTCTGTTAACAGAAGAGTGGTTTATTGTTGCCAGCTTCGGTGTCCTTTCTGCTCTCACACTTTGTTACATGATTATCAGAGCCACCTCCAGCACAAACAGATATGAGTGAGTATAGTTGGACTATCTTATGAAATGCAGTGGAAAAAAATATTATGCGGTTGCAATTTATAGTAACATTACATTCGTTAACATTGGTAAATGCAGTATGGTACAGCATTTATTAATCTTAGTTATTTTTTATTATTATTAAATTGTTCTTTGTTAGTTCATAATGGCTTAAGTAATGTTAACGCATAACTTAAAAAAAAAAAAAAAAAAGTATTAGTAAATGTTGCAATTAACATTAACCAAGATTAATTAGAGGTGTTCAATTATTGTTCATTTGTTAGTTCATGTTAGCTAAAGTTGTTAACTAATGTTAGCAAACATCTTCCTTAAAATCTTCAGCAGGTATCATGAAATACAGTACAATGTAGCATAGAGTTATTACATGGAGCATGAATTGTCACAGCAGTGTAATGCTGTGTACAGCACTACAAGTAAATACCAAGCGTATTACTATACAACTGCAAAGTCTGAAATAAAGGTGAAATCCATCTTATAAGTATAATCAGATAACTTAAGATGCAGTTTAAATATTTCTTTATTTAAACATTTGTATATTGATTTTCCATGAATTACCCCTGTGCCTTACAACATAGCTTGTTAATCCAGATTTTATGTTTCATCTTTTCAGCGTGCAGTTGGAATGAAGATGCTTTCTGGACTCCTGATTTAAAATCACATCTGTATTTTATTCACAAGTTTCTTTTTAAACATGAATTGTCTGTGTTAGTAGAGCTAATTTTCACTTTTGTAGATATGAACGGGTTCACAGCTTTTCACTTGGTGAGATTGACAATGAGCAATTTTCTTGTACTACTTAATTGCTGTATTTAATCAGCTCATTTTCAGTTATTTGTATTTGTTTAGATTGGGTGTGTTTTTTTACGTAAATATTAAATGTCTTTCCATTTTCTTTTTCCTAAGTTGCCAAATACAGCATTTTTCCTTTCATTGTAATGTGAATTACATTTTGAAATACATTTGTGTGTGCTTTAATTAAAGTGTTTTATGCAAACCTGTGTTGTGCTGAATTGTACGTTTTCCTTCACAGTGCCATATTCCTGCCACTGTTTCATTCTACAATGCCTTTAGTCATGTCAAGGGCTCTCGAAATAACACATGTGAGCCTATATTAAAGCATGGGGTTGGGATTGAATTACTATATGTCGTGTGCTATGTTTGGTCAGACTTTATTTCCTGAATTATATTATAAGGTAACATATTAGGTCTCTGTCTTGTAAACCGTTTAAATGAAATTGAAAAATCCTGAAAGACAACTGTTCTGACATAACAGTGTTGTAAGTAAATCAGCAGAGGTTGCATTGTTTAATACTTTATCTTTTGTACGTTCTTGGTGTCGTTATTTTTGTTGTTGTTTAACTATACTAAAATGTATTTATTCTCTCTAATAATATACAGTCAGACCAGCACACATTTGTACACAACTAAAATATTTTTTAATAAAATATAAAATGTACATCACAAAATCACAACTTGGTACAACCTCAATTGCAAAAACGGATGTAAAATGCAAATAAGAACAAATAGGAGTGATTTGTCATTAATATGTTCCCTATATTATATTGAAAGCACTACAAGAAAACATTATTTGATGTTTTGACTTGTGAATTTAATTATTTTATTAATTTATTCTGAAGATATACACTCATTGAAAATTACAATATTGCAACACACGGCAAAAAAGTTTGGACAGTCGACTGACAAAATTAAATCTCCATTTGTCTTTGGGGAACATTGTTCTTAAAGCACTGGATTATTTGCTGTCACATCTGTTGGCAAATTGGTGAGCCTCCACCCATCAAAAGCCCCCTGCTCTTGAAGGAGTAGGCTTTTTTTGGAGGCTGCTTACTATAGCACTACTACCTGACATCATCACCTGTTTCACATCACCTTGTTATTTTAACACGTCTGATTATTTAGTCCTAATTGCCCATATCAACTTTTTAGAGATGAGTTATCAATTTTAGAGAAAAAAAACAAATATTTAAAATAAGCAATGCTGTTGATTATGTAAAACATGAAGTACATTTTCTGTAAACTGTTTGAAGTCAAAGTACATTTACAAATCACTTAATTTTTGTTGACATTTTGCGTACAGTCCCAGCTTTTTGGAATTTGTTTGTGTGATATACGAGGAATTTTTTTGGTTACAAACTGGTAATTACAAGGTTATTATGCTATAAATGTGGTTTATGAGGACAGCTCTAGTGTCCCCATAACTCAAATCGTGTTTTGTGTATATACACACAGTGTTGTGAAAAAGTATTTGCCCCCTTCCTGATTTCTTTTGCCGTCCCAGAGTCTTTTAAATTGCTTTGATACCCTTCCCAGGCTGATGTATTTCAGTCATCTTTCCTCATCATTTCTGGAATTTCTTTAGACCTTGGCATAGTGTGCTACTGGGTGAAACCTTTTAGCCAACTTCATGCTGCTGAAAAGGTTATAATGAGGTGTAAATTTGATGAACACCTATTTAGTTGTTAATCTGATTCATTTGAATCTGGCCTGAGTGTGTCTAGTCCAATTGAACCCCATTATAAATGCAGTTTAATAAAATATTTTTTTAACTAAAGGGGCAAATACTTTTTCACACAGGCCCATTTGGTATTGGAAACTATTTTGTGTTTACTCAGATTGCCTTTGTTTTATGTTAGATTTTGTTTGAATTTAGGAAACAATTTATTATCAGATATACACAAAACAGAAGAAATACTTTTTCACAGCACTGTGTGTGTGTATATATATATATAAGCAATGTTGTATGCTATATATTGACAGAACAAGAAGTATGCACACAAACTTATAAAGAACTGATTTACACTGAGAAGCATTATTGTAATTAAATGACCTGAAGTCTAATCTAGTAAGTTGGGTCTAATAAGTCTATTACATGGTAAAATACAGATTTTTTTTGTAGGTAAAGTAACCTTTTAAATGTTAAATATTCAATATATTTTCTATTTCTATCATTCAGCAGAATCATTCTCATTTCTGTCCCCATGTTGTACATTTCACCTATTCACATCTGTAATAAACTTTTTTTTTTTAAAAGAAGCATGATTTCCAATATACAAACTGTTTTTTGTTGTTTCATGACATACTGTAACTCAGTCTCTCATTTTTTCTTCAGGTGGTCATTTCTTCAACCGGAGTTCTTTGTCTCTACGCAGCGTCATCTGCGAGATGGAGCTCCCTGATATCCAAGCGTCACTGGACATGTATGACGACAACAAATCCTGAGGATACGCACCTTCTCCACACTAATCCCATTCCTCCATCATCTCCTCCCAACCCCTAACTGGGGGAAAAAAATGTAACAACGTTTGTGAGTGTGAAATGGAGTGAACATACTTGACGGTGACCACACTGACTATGGCGATAAACTACCCTGTAGAATGATCCATGTAGCGATCAGTCACCTCAAGAGGATGTGATTGGACTACTGTTCTGCACGTCAGCACCATCATCAGCCTCCGTACACTTTGGAAATGATTTTTCTCTCTCTCTCTTTGAGACTTTTAAAAGTATGTCAAAAGACATTTTGTCACAGATGACTGTGAAGTTCATTTTTTGTTACCCATAGTTAGCCACAAATGTTGTCTGTTTGACTTAAGTTGTCTCATGTATGTAATTTGCAGACTGTTTTTATGTTCCATGCTTACTATTGTGTAAAATGGGGAAAACTCTTTCAGTGGTAAAATGAGGATGGAAACTGAGCCTTTATACAGTAGAGTGTCTGCTTTGTATTCTCCTGCTTTTGTAGCAAAACATTGTCTCAGATGAAAACAAACTTATGCTCAAATGCCGAAGCTTTACTTCTAGTGCTGGCCAGTTAGCACTCAAAACTCCTCAACAATTCAGCATTACTTCCTCAAGAAATATACAGTATTTCTCTGTACATAGAATGAAAATGTTTTAAACATATATTTAAAGAAAAATCCTATGGAATAGCCTACCTTCAGCGATTACTAATCAGTTCCAACCAAGGGGACCTAAAATATATAAGCAGAATTTGCATATAATAATTCATATATCTCTTTCAAGTGGCCTCTTAGCACATTTTGTCTTTCCTGGATCTTGTCTGTGCACAAGAGTGTCTGTCTCTTTGTTTTAGTAGCAAAATTTTGGGGGTGGCATTGTGACCATACTGGTCTGCACTCTCAAAGAATCACACAGCTGGAGTGCTGATCGGTTTTGTTTTTCGCCATGCAGTTACAGTTAGGAAAGGGCAAATAAGGTTGGTCTTGGGTCAGAACCTCTACTTTGAGTCACATAGTGAGTGAAGTCTCTGCTTTATGTGGGTCATAATGGGTTATGTTACATACTGCCTCACCATTAAACTTGTCATAATTGCCTATTCTGTTCTCTTTCTTTGAGTGAGGTTTAAACTTGATAAAACATGTATGGATGGTTTTAAAAAATCTTTATTTGATTTGATTTATTTTAAAGCTTTTTTGGTAATATTAGAGCTCAACGATGGATTGTGGTACTCCTGAGGTACCTACTTCTCTATTTGCAGAGGTTTGTTCCAGATGTCAGATCACAGCAGGCCCGAGCACTGGACCAGTCCACGAGAAATAAGAACAAAAGAAAGTTTGAGTTATTCATTAATATTATTATATTTTTTATTATATTATAAACTCATTATTTGTAGTAGTAGTAATTGTATTATGTCTGGTGAAAAACATTAATATATATATATATATATATATATATATATATATTTTTTTTTTTTTTTTTTTGAAAGCAATTAAACCAAAAATATCACATGTTGCTATAATTATTCAAAGTAATAATATATAATTACAAGCAGTTGCACAAAATAAATACAGTAATTACATGTTACATTAGTGGGCCTATTACACATTACTTACTAGGTATTAAGACTGTAACATGAGCAACTCAGACAAACAGTAACTCTTAACACATTTGCTATGCTTTTACACTTTAGTTTAGGATGATGAACACAAGCGGATTGATACACAGTGAAGCGTCGGAGTGCTGATGGTGTCAGACCATCAGTGCTCATGGAACATCTCTCATACAATCAGAAGCGATCGAGAGTCAATTATATATATATATATATATATATATATATATATATATATATATATATATATATATATAATTGACTCATCCCTCATTTTATTTAAAGAAAGTAAAATCAAGGTTACAGTGAGGTTCTTACAATGGAAGTGAGTGGGGACAATTTTTGGATGATTTAAGGCAGAAATGTTAAGCTGTATCATTTTATAAAAGCGCTTTGTAAAAGCTTGTGTATTATTTAAGCTGAACATTTGTTTAAATTGTTTTTACATCGTTTTAGGGTTTACGCCTACGTCATCAAGGCAATGAAATTGTAAGACCGGTTTATGTATTGAACATTAGATATAACTTTACAGAGAAATAGTTTGTAAAGTGATTTTATCACACTAAAATTATGCTAACTAGCATATTGTTTACATCTTGTGGCTATATTTTTGAAGAGTAGACTATTTTAATGTCACTTCCATTGTTGCTTCATTGTACTTTGCTTCTGTTTTTTAATTTTAGAAGAAAAGGAGGGACAAGTCGAAATTATTTTTGTGGTAATGAACATTATGTCACAAATGCTGTTGATTAAGCTGAACTTGTATTGAACCAGGAATATTAATTTAATGAATTAGTTTCTTGTGGGATTCTTTCGATAAAGTTTATTACACCCATGACAAACGTCACTGTGTTATTAGCCTAAAATAACATTGTTGAAGACGTGTTGTGTTCGAGTAGAACGCTCCCAGGTAAAGTTTGAATCTTGCCGCCAGAGGGTGATAGAGCGCTCTGCTGGAGAAACACGCATCCCGGATACATGCAGGGGGAAATAATCTAGCTCACAAATTCATGTTGCGAAACGAAAGTGCACGAAATGATTTACTGTATGGTTACCTGAACTCTTTGTAAATGGCGTTTACTTCAATGTTTGTTGTTTTGACACTTTGCCACGGTCTGCTTCACGGGTCCAACAGTGTCGAATTAAGTAAGAGAAATCAGACCGAGGGAGGACAGCGATTTCTGAATTTTCAGCAACAGTACGGTCGAATTTACAGTAATGAGGAGTTTTCTGAGCGACAAATATATTTCCAGGTACTTTAAATACACAATAGTTTCATTTAAAATATATAGATAGATAGATACATCCCACAGATATGTATGTGTTTCAGTCACATAACCGTGGAGAAGAGACAATGAACGTGTTTCAAAATCTGGTGTGCTTCCTTCGTAGACAGCATTGTGGGGTATCGTAGGCGCTTTCCTAGGCAGATCAGTAAGGTTTACTTTGTAGTTAGCAAAACATACAAATCAAATCCTCTGTGACGTCCTCCTTTGGAAAGTTGACTTATATAAATAATTTGATTAATAATCCTAGAGTGTTAGGGTTCACAACGAACACTTCCTTGCACTTAAAAAGTTAGATTCAGCGCCATGAATCTAATGTCTCAAAACACGTTTTTCAATAGTTATTTTTAACTTGACACAGTGTCTTTAAAAACATGAGGATAAGACTCAAGAGATGCTGAAAAAATAAACAAATCAGCTAGATGTGTCCCAATGCTCAAAGACGTTCGTTTAGCGTATGTTAAGACAGGAAAACGATAAAACAAAAAATAGTGCGGACCAATTCAAATATGAATTCTGTGTGAACCTCCCAATTGTCTGTAGAAATTAAAGCTAGCTTTTTTTTTTATAAAACAATTGAAATTATTTAAAATCTAAGGTATTTAATAAATATTTACTTGTGTGAGAGAGAGTGAGTCGACTCAGAAAAAGCATATCATGCCCAAAATGCTTTGTGGTAGCAAGCTCAATATTTTTGAGACACATCCACTTAGTAGAAAATATTAGATTTTTGACCACAGAGTAGATTTATTTTGTTTACATGTAAACATCTGCCATGGCTTGTTTCTGGCCTTGATTGGTAGGAAAATCCTGATCTTTACATTTGTTTTTTATTTGTATTATTAAGAAATAGCCTAAGCCAATCAGGACATTTGACTGTCACTTTGTGTCATATGACAATTTCCTCATGTGATAAGCATCTCACCTATTGCACAAGGTGCCTCCAGTTATTGTGCGTCTTTGTTTTGTCTCAATGTAGAATTCAATTAAGAGACATGCTCTTCTGAACTCAGTGCTAAAGAATTCAAACAACTCTGCCAAGTATGGAATCAACCAGTTCTCTGATTTATCTCCAAAACAATTCAAAGGTAAGTATGTTCAGGTGTGAGCAGTCACATGCTTACAGATGAGTGCTCTTTGTGTGAAGGCTTCTGACTGTTCTCATTTGTTTCCCAGAGCGCTATCTCACAGTCCAGGCTGAGGCAGCTCCAAAGTTTGACATCAACAGACCTGGTATCCATGTTAAGACGAGTTATCCACCAAGGTTTGACTGGAGGGACAGTGGATTTGTTGGACCAGTCCAAAACCAAAAGGGGGTAGAATGTAGTTATTAAATAAGAAAGCTAACAGATCAAGGGATTTTCAACAACCTGCAAATTAAAGAGGTTTTGTGGTTGGTTATATTATTCCTTCTGACCTATAGTATAGTGCTTTGAGTAGAAAAAACTATTTGACATTCATTTACCATGTCTGTTAACAAATGGTAACTTAAAAAGCTTATGAAAATGTTCTGAACCTATGTTTTCTTTGGCAAATATATTATTTTTTCTTAGTAATGTGTAAATGTTGAACTTGGTTTCACTCTGTGTGCATTTGCTGTTGCCTTCAGTGTGGAGGATGCTGGGCCTTCAGTGTGGTGGGAGCCATTGAATCAGTATCTGCCAAAGAAGATGGAAAGCTACAGCAGCTCAGTGTACAGCAAGTAATAGACTGTTCTTACAATAACCAGGGCTGCAATGGTGGATCCCCTGATGAAGCTCTGTTCTGGCTCACACAGGTGTGCAAATGCTTAATTTGATTTCAAATGCATCTGCCCTCCCATTCTCTCATGTTATTGTAGTCTGATTAAAATCTGAGCATGTTGATGTTTCCTGTATATCCTACTTTCTTGATATTTTAATTTCAGACCAAATTGAAGTTGGTAAACCAGGCAGAGTATCCCTACAAAGCTGTGGCTGGGATCTGCCAGTACTTTTCTCAGTCTCACAAAGGAGTGGTAGTGAAGAATTACTCTGCTCATGACTTCAGGTAATGAGCATGCATATGGCCCCAAAAATGGTTTGGACATTTGAACCACACTTAAAATTGTATGAATGTCTTTGCCTTATGTAACAAAATTCTGTATTTAAACAAGCAGCATTTATTTTAAAGAATGATAGCACAAGCTTTTTCAAAGTTCTTTATACAGCCTGTTGGAATGATTGCACTGTTAAAATTCAAGGTTGAAATATGGCTGGGAAGTGGGCCAAATTTGTATTCAAATTCATTTTCATTTTAAAATTCACTTTATTGTCCATCCCCATGGTTGTATGGTAGAAAATTGTGGCTCAAACAAATAATACAACAAACAACACACAAAAAAAAATAATATAAGTTAAAATATTAATAAAAATTAAACACAACTGTTGTAGGAGACCTGTTACATTACATTTATCTTAAGATCCAATTTAAAATTTAATTTGCAGTTGGGATAAAAGTCTTGTTATATTTAGCCTTTTTCACTAGAGGTACCTTATATTGTCTGCCGGATGGAAGTACCTGAAACGAATCATGGAGGGGGTGGAAAATGTCCAATGAAATAGCAGAAGTTTTCTTTTTAATACCACAATGTAAAGATCAGAGAGTGGTATTTGTTGCGTTCCAATAATTTCACCAGCTAGCTATATAATTATGCTTGCTCATTTTTGCTTGTCAACTCTGTTAGCATCTCAGGGTCAGGTGCAGTACGTCCCCTGACTGTGGACTCTGTGAAAAATGCACAGCATGTGTCACGAACATCGAGAGCACCTCCCCCTCCAGTCGTCGGAGATCAGATTCACCGGAGTTCTGAGTATAGACTACATTTCCCATGAACCCACATACTTAGGTCTGATTACTACGCAGCTGTGCCTTGTTTGTTATTCCCTATTTAATCAGCCTTGTTCTAACACTCTTTGCGAAGTCTTGTTTTGCTCCGGCTACAATTCCAAGCGTTTGTTCCAGTTCTTTATCCTGTCTATTGTGTATCGACCCTGCCTTGTTCCAGTACCGTGTTTGTTAGCCGCCAGCCCTTTATTACCTTTGCCTGTTCCAAGTTCGTTGATTGTTTGCTGCCTGCCCCGATCTCCTGCCTGCTCTCACGTTGATTCTGCCTGCCTCCTATATTCCTGTTTGCCCGTGTTGACCATTGCCTGTACCTCTTCTGTGTCTTCATTAAAATACTGCTGATGGATCCCAACCAGTCTGTGTCTTCGTTACAGAAGACTTTGCCAAACACCGATCCAGCGGTAATCTCCCGCATGGCAGAAGAGCTCTCAACTCAAGCGAATCTCTTAACAACGCAACAACATCAGCTCGCTCGACTTACATCAGCTGTTGAAGAGATGATGCGCTCCATGCAAGCGCAGCCCCAGTCTGTCTCTTCTTCGGCGCCTGCTATACCTCAAGCCAGCGCAGCTGACACCACTGTTCCGCACTTCATTTCTTCTACCAGCCCAAGGCTCGCGCTGCCAGAAAAATTTGATGGCACGCCCTCTAGATGCAAGGGGTTCATCATGCAATGCTCAGTTTTCCTCTCCCAACAACCTGCACTGTATCCAACTGACAAAAGCAAAATCCTCTTTATGAGCTCTGTACTCACGGGTAGAGCCCTCGATTGGGCCACTGCAGTCTGGACCAACCAGGGATTCGCTCAATTCACCTTCGACTCCTTCCGTCAAGGTCTGATCGACGTCTTCGATCACCCTGAAGGGGGTAAGAATGCAGGTGAACAACTACTGGCGCTCCGCCAAGGCAACCGCACGGCGGCAGACTACGCACTCTCCTTTCGTACCCTTGCTGCACAAACCGGTTGGGTTGAAGCAACCCACAAATTACTATTTCGTCAGGGCTTAAACACTGAACTCCAGTCCGAACTGGCCTGCCTTGATGAGGGGGCGTCACTCGACCAATTCATCGCTCTGGCAATCCGAGTGGACAACCTCATCCGTTCCCGACCTCCTAGTCGTTGGTCACCACCTTCCTCTGCCATGTTCCCGATGAGCAACACAGCAGAACCCATGCAGGTCGACCGCACACACCTCTCACCCGAAGAACGTGAACGCCGCTTCTCCAGTCGCCTCTGCCTCTACTGCGGCCGGGCTGGACATCAACGCGCCAGTTGTCCGACGCGCCCGTCACAAATGCCACGCCCCGGGGTAAGTCTATTAATTTCTTCTACCCCGTCTGGAAACTGCCTCGAAGTACCTGTAAAGCTTACCTACCTTTCGGACAGTATTGTCACTCATGCCTTAATAGACTCCGGGGCGGCGGGCAACTTCATTGATGAGAGTTTCTGTGAGCATTACCAAATTCCCCTGATCGCTTGTAATCCTCCCTTGACAGTGGCAGCTTAGATGGTCGGCCTCTGGGATCCGGCAGAGTGTGCTTCTCCACCTGTGACATCACCCTGCAGGTGGGCTTACTACACTCGGAAACTTTACGATTCTTCGTCATCAACTCCCCTCGCAACTCTGTTATCCTTGGTTTTCCCTGGCTCCGAATGCACAACCCACAAATCTCCTGGCAGGAAGGGCAAATATCTCAGTGGGGCCCGGGCTGTTCCACGCAATGTCTTCAAGTAGTCCGACCTATCACCGTGGGCACTACCCACGCTAGTAAAAACCACGACTCACTTCCTGCGATACCCCATACATACACTGATCTCAGAGAGGAGTTTAGCAAGTCCAAGGCTGCTCTACTCCCACCCCATCGCTCCAGCGATTGCGCCATTGAACTCAAGCCCGGCGCCACACCCCCTGTTGGTAGAATTTACCCCTTGTCCGAACCAGAGTCTCTTGCTATGAAGTCCTACATCGAAGAGGAACTTGCCAAGGGCTTTATCCGTCCCTCCACTTCTCCAGCGGCAGCTGGTTTTTTCTTCGTTAATAAGAAAGATGGCTCCCTACGTCCTTGTATTGACTATCGGGGCCTAAATGAGGTTACCATTAAATTCCGATATCCTCTACCACTCGTTCCCTCTGCCCTAGAACAACTGAGATCAGCAAAATTCTACACCAAGCTGGACTTACGAGCGCCTATAATTTAATTCGCGATTCGGAGGGGACGAGTGGAAGACCGCATTTTCTACCACTTCTGGCCACTATGAATATTTGGTCATGCCTTTCGGCCTTTCCAACAGCCCCTCAGTATTCCAGTCCTTCATCAATGACATTTTCCGGGACATGCTCAATAGGTGTCTAATCGTTTACATCGATGACATCCTGATTTACTCTGATTCCCTTGAAGAACACATTGCCCAAGTCAGAACGGTACTGAAGCGCTTGATCCAACATCAGCTATACACCAAGGCAGAGAAATGTGAGTTTCATCTAAGAGCAGTTTCCTTCCTCGGCTACGTCATCAGCCCGGAAGGGGTGGCCATGGACAGCAGCAAGGTCCAATCCGTCCTAAACTGGCCTCAACCTAACACTGTTAAAGAGCTCCAACGTTTCCTGGGATTCGCCAACTTTTATCGGAGGTTCATCAGGAACTTCGGTACTGTCGCCTCACCTCTCACTGCTTTGGATAAAAAGGGACAAACCAAACTTCACTGGTCCTCCGACTCTCTCCGGGCCTTCCATCAGTTGAAGGAGCGCTTTACCTCAGCTCCCATCTTACATCACCCTGACCCTGATATTCCGTTCGTGGTAGAGGTTGACGTGTCCAACACAGGCATTGGAGCCATTCTCTCCCAACGACAGGGTAACCCACCTAAATTATTTCCCTGTGCCTTTTACTCTCGCAAACTGTCTGCTCCCGAGCAAAACTATGACGTCGGCAACCTGGAACTCCTGGCTATGAAAGCCGCTCTAGAGGAATGGCGACACTGGTTGGAGGGGGCCAGACACCCATTTCAGGTCTTTACCGATCATCGCAACCTTGAATAATTGCGCTCGGCCAAAAGACTCAACCCCAGACAGGCCAGATGGTCCTTATTCTTCACCCGCTTCAACTTCTCAATTTCCTATCTACCCAGCTCCAAGAATGTCAAGGCCGACTCCCTTTCTCGACAGCACGAAGCCACACCTCAAAACCCCTCCGATGAGCCCATAATTCCTCCCGGACTGGTTCTCGCTCCCATCCAGTGGGACATCATGTCATGTCACCTCCAACCCCCCCACAACCCCCCCACCCGAATGCCCACCCAACCGAACATTTGTACCTCACAGTTTGCGGGAGAGGGTAATTCGTTGGGTACATGATACGTCACATTCCGGGCACCCAGGCACCACAGCTACAGTTCGCCTGCTTCAGAACCGCTTCTGGTGGGAGACTCTGTTGGAAGATACCACCAACTTTGTCAACAAGTGTCAGGTCTGTAACATCGCCAAGACACCCAAAGAGACTCCAGCTGGCCTACTGCAACCCTTACCCATACCCCAACGTCCCTGGTCACACATCGCCGTAGACTTTATCACCGATCTCCCCAGTTCTCCACATTACACCACGATCCTCACTGTCATCGATCGGTTCTCCAAGGCTTGCCGTCTTATCCCTCTACCCAAGCTACCTACTGCCCTCGAGACCGCTGAACAGCTCCTTCAGTACGTCTTCCGCTATTATGGTCTCCCAGAGGACATCGTTTCGGACCGGGGTCCCCAATTCACATCCAGGGTATGGAAAGCCTTCTTTCGTCTCCTAAATATTAATGTCAGTCTTACCTCAGGCTATCACCCCCAGTCCAATGGCCAGACAGAATGCCTGAATCAGGAAATAACCAAATTTCTCCGAACATACTGTCACCAAAATCAGTCGGACTGGAGTCGGTACC
Source organism: Xyrauchen texanus (assembly GCF_025860055.1). Taxonomy (NCBI): domain Eukaryota; kingdom Metazoa; phylum Chordata; class Actinopteri; order Cypriniformes; family Catostomidae; genus Xyrauchen; species Xyrauchen texanus. The sequence continues at coordinate 21,144,367 of NC_068298.1, read as the reverse complement.
TCCCGTGGGCAGAGTATGCTCAAAACTCTTTACTCAAACCTGCTACCAACTTAACTCCCTTCAAATGTATCCTGGGATACCAACCCCCCCCTGTTTCCCTGGTCCGGCGAACCTTCGGAGGTCCCCGCAGTTAACGACTGGCTTCTGCGAAGTGAGGCGGTATGGGACCAGGCCCACGTCCATCTACAACGGGCAGTGAACCGATCCAAGGAACAAGCTGACCGTCATCGTCGCCCTGGCCCCAACTACGCTCCTGGTCAATGAGTCTGGCTCTCCACCCGGGATCTCCGTCTTCACCTCCCCTGCAAAACACTCAGTCCTAGGTATGCGGGTCCCTTTAAGATTCTCAGACAGATCAACCCAGTTTCTTTTCGTTTACAACTTCCAACTAACTATCGCATTTCTCCCACTTTTCATGTCTCCCTGCTCAAACCGGCTGATGGTCTGAGGGCTGAGGAGGAGGTGAGTTCCAGGCCCCCTCCCCTGATTGTGGGCGGGAGGAAGCTTTCCTGGTGCGGACCTTGCTTGACTCCAGACGACACCGGGGTCAGCTCCAATATCTGGTGGATTGGGAGGGGTACGGTCCGGAGGAAAGATCCTGGGTAAATACCAATGACATCCTCGATCCCAATGTCATTGCAGAGTTCCACCGGACCAATCCGGAGAGACCGGCCCCTCGACCCCGGGGGAGACCTCGACGTAGGTCGCATCCTCGCATCCGGAGCCGCTCACAGGGGGGGGGCTCTGTCACGAACATCAAGAGCACCTCCCCCTCCAATCGTCAGAGATCAGATTCACTGGAGTTCTGAGTATAGACTACATTTCCCATGAACCCATATACTTAGGTCTGATTACTACGCAGCTGTGCCTTGTTTGTTATTCCCTATTTAATCAGCCTTGTTATAACACTCTTTGCGAAGTCTTGTTTTGCTCCGGCTACAATTCCAAGCGTTTGTTCCAGTTCTTTATCCTGTCTATTGTGTATCGACCCTGCCTTGTTCCAGTACCGTGTTTGTTAGCCGCCAGCCCTTTATTACCTTTGCCTGTTCCAAGTTCGTTGATTGTTTGCTGCCTGCCCCGATCTCCTGCCTGCTCTCACGTTGATTCTGCCTGCCTCCTATATTCCTGTTTGCCCGTGTTGACCATTGCCTGTACCTCTTCTGTGTCTTCATTAAAATACTGCTGATGGATCCCAACCAGTCTGTGTCTTCGTTACAGCATGCCGTCAATGAATGTAAAATACATCAAATAAATTTATTAATTAAAATAAATTCTCTGTCTAAGTAATTATGATGTTACCTTGAAAATGAAAGCCAAAAGTAGCTGTAAATAATTTACCAGATGTCATAACAAAATAATTACTCTGCTAGGGTATATATTAATTTATTGGCCATTCCCTATGTTATTATACAGCTTTATACTGGCTACCACCAATTTAGGTTCGGATGTAATCAAGGTTTGGAGTAGTGTTTTTAAAGCTGTTTATATATTTATAGACAGTGAATGCAGAAATCTGACAGTCACTAAATCCCTCACTTGATAGGCCTAGAATAGATTATTATGTAATATATTACAGTAAATGTTTGATATTGGATTAAAAAAAACTGAACAATTGACTACAGAGGTGTTTGTGCCATCACATTTGAAATATCTGGGGTATTTTTCATTTTTTGTCATCAGCCCTGTTCATTTCTGACCCTGATATTCAATATTAGTGATGTGCTGATATTACTCTGTAGTACTCATATCGAGCCGATACTGGGGGGTTAACGTTGTTGTCTTAAACACTGCGACTCCAAAAATTATGGGCCCTATTTTAAGAGCACCAGCGCTTTGTGCCATAAGTTATAAGCACAAAGGCAGTTGGCATGGCCATGAAGTTTTGGTATTTTAGTGCAAGCATGCATGATGTCTAGGTGCAGGAGGGTTTGGCAAAATCACTGGTGCAACTCACAATTGGTCTGGGTCAAGTCCAATTTAATTCTGAGGTTTTCTCTGGTTATTCCACCATCTGCATACTAGTCCATTCCCTCAAGCGCCAATGATATAAACAAAGACAGCACATTCATAAGAAGTTGGTAGTGTAAATGGACTGTATGCAATGAATTAGAAGAATAGAAAATTTCATTATTTTATGCATTAATTGCATCCTTGATGCTTGTCAGGCATATTTCTGTGACAGTGACACAATCCTTTTATATGCATAAAAACATACCAATTCCAAACATTTTACTCTCTCCAACTTCTTCTACCAACAAATTTTGCATTGACTTACAAGTCACAGCATTACAACAGGTGGAAAAATACCATTACAAATTAGATCATGAATACAATTGTAAATTTAAACATAATAATAATAATTGAAAAATAAACCATGACCTATAGATATTTTAACAAAAGTCTCATACATTTTTGTTTCATATAAGATGGATACAATAAGATGGATACAACTCTGATCATCATAATTTATTGTTCCACTGTATTTTCAAAGTTTAGACATGGACTTTATTAACACCAGCTGGTGGAATTTCAAATGCTGGAACTGAGTTTGAACTTAGCGCTGAGTTAAGACTCCGGAAAAGTGCTTTTCTCAGGAAAAAAGCTAATTGCGCTTTGCGCCTCTTCTTTATAGTACAATACACCCACAGTTTGCGTGTATACACCCATAATAGTGCAAACACTCCCACCCATGCCCACTTGCGATTTGCACTGGCATGAAAGTTGCAGTTAGAATTAGCGCTCTCACGAAAATTGGATAAGATGTAGTGCACAGTCACAGAGCATAGCGCTGCGCTTTGTGCACTCGCGAAAATAGAGCTCCATATGTGTTATGTTTAAAGAAGACACTACAAATGGGGATAGAATTTATTGTCTGTCATTTCTACTTAGCCCAACAACACAGGATAAAGCAATCAAACAAAAGTCAAACTCTGTGAGGCTCAACGCAGCAAACCCAGAACAGTGAATCAAAATTAAGGTCGGACTGTCCACTCTGTGAATACCTAGATAAGTATTCATAAAATATAATTTTGAATACTGAAAACACTATTGGCTATATCATGAAATCAAATATAAATAGAATGTCATACGTATTCAAACACAAAACTACTTGTATCTGAACTTTGTATCGGCCCATACCTAAAACTAGGTACTTGTATCTGTCTTCAAAAATTGGTATCAGTGCACCTCTATTTAATATCCTCAAATGTTGCATTTAAACTAAGTTTAACTAACCCCATGTAGGCCTGTTAAAAAGGAATTTATGTTTTATTCTAGGACACATGAAGAGGAGATGATGAGTATACTCGTGGAACATGGGCCTCTTGTTGTCATTGTTGATGCCATAAGTTGGCAGGATTACCTGGGTGGCATCATTCAACACCACTGCTCAAGCCACAATGCCAACCATGCTGTACTAATCACAGGTTATGATACCACAGGTATACACACACACATACAGACACGGACTGTTACACACTCTTTACTTGTGCTGCAGAGCATATAAAGGTTTAAAGCACTGGCCTTCATGGATAACATCCTGCCAGGACAAAATTAGGCAGACACTGGCAAACACTAGCTGTCTGCCAACATCCAAAAAAAAAGTGGCTAATGTTTCTGCGGTATAATCAGCAAGCTGTCCACAGATTTAATCAGGTTTAAACAAAGGCAGAGAAAGTAGTGTTCAGTGTCACACCATAAGCTTGATCAAAGCACACCAGAGTTATTTCAGTTATTCAGTTTGACATTTGGGATTTGAAGGAAAAGACTGACACTAAAATTAGTTTGATATTTAGTCTTATTACACTGCTCTCTCTGGAATACTGTACTTGAATCTGAGTGGTCAATGGCGCCATCTAGCAGTCTGATATTGCTCAGTAACAACCGCTCAGATTTGGCAAGTAATCTTGTAATTATGTAATTAGATTACTTGCCAAGATGCATAATCTAAATAAAAAGCAATCAGGTGTTAATTAATTACAAAATAAACACAAACTAATTCCGACACAAACCAGAGGTGGATTTCAGCTGTTCAAAGGTTTATTTATTGTCTTTTATTTATATAATTTCAATGCAATTCAATGTTTCATGTCCATTTATTTGTTTATTTGGTGAGTAGATATGTTTTTTACAAAATAAACACCAAAAGAAGTTGAGGTGGATTTCAGCTGTTCGTGGATTTATTTCTTCTCACATAATTACATGATTTCAGTGCAAATCAATATTTTATGTTCATGGATTTACTTATATGTTTAGTATCTGTGTAATAAGCACTAGGGTCCTGATCACACTGTCAGGGTTTTATTTTGCAAAAACAACCAGCTGACAGTACATCATCCCTTACTTAAAATGTTCATTGGTTCACTTGTTATTAATCATTTTCTCATTAAATTATAGTTGTTTAAGGTTGATACAATTGTAAACTCTGATAGATTTTAATATTTTACCATAGGGGAAGTGCCATACTGGATAGTACGCAATTCATGGGGAACCTCATGGGGTAACAGTGGCTATGTTTACATTAAAAAAGGGGACAATATGTGCGGTAAGTTCATCTTAATTACTCAAATTCAGTGCCTTTTTTACATTGTTGACGCTGACAGCCACAGTTTACCCATTTAAGCAATACGTGCAACAAAAAAAAAATTATAATTCTAAAATGTATATGCGACCATTTGGAAATTATGTAGTGAGATTATTTTGAGATAGCAATCATGAATGCTTATTAACATTTTTTATGGAGTTATTGATACTACTTATGTTCTTTCTCTTTTCCTTTTTCTAGGCATTGCAGAGAATGTTGCTGCTGTTTTCGTATAATTACTGTGTTGATAATCTTCGTACTTCAGAGATTAGCAAGTCACAAATCGACATTTTAAAGTATCAGCATCAAAACAGTAATCTGGCTTGATTCTCCAGTGTACTGTAGCTGTTGAGAATTCTAAAAATTCTCATGGGATATTTGGGTAACAAATCCTGTTGCCTCTTGAATGCAAAGCAAAATAGCTCCACTCTTTGAGCTAATTCCCCTATTCCTAATCCCAGCTACAACAGCCCAAAATAAACTCTGACTGTTCATGTTAGTTATGAAACACACCATAACCACATCATTTTATTAAGAATGTTTTAACGTCTCAAGAATAACAGAACACTTACTATGCAGTTAACTCTTTGTATTAGCATGACATTGCACTGACATATGACACGCAAGGGAATTCATAAAAGAAAATGTGAAAAAGATATAGAGTGGTGGCCAAAAATATTGGTACCCTTGGTAAATATGAGGGGAAAAAAAAAGGTTGTGAAAAAGAAATCTGCATTGTTTATCCTTTTGATCTTTCATTAAAAAAATGCACAAAAATCAAACCTTTACAATTACAGTAAAACAATTTAAAGAGGGGAAATATCTCATTATTAAATACATATTTTTCTCCAAAACACATTGAACACAATTAGTGGCACCCCTAGAAATTCTTACGAGTAAAATATATCTGAAGTATATTCCCATTCATATTTTAAATTTTTTAGTGCACCTGGGTGACTAGGAAAATGAAATTGTTCAGCCATGACTTCCTGTTTCACAGTGGTATAAATATGAGGTAACATAGGACAAATTCCCCTAATCATCAATCACAGTTGGTTTGACTAAAGTATGTAGTTCTGATGTGCTGCAAAAGGTTGTTGTGCTTCACAAAATGGGAAGTGGTTATAAGAAAATAACCAAAGCATTGAAAATGTCCATTTCCACCATCAGGGCAATATTTAACAAGTGCCAATCAACTGGAGAACTTAAAAATCGTCCTGGAAAAGGAGATGTGTCTATATTGTCTGCATGCTTGTTGAGGAGGATGGTTCAAGTGGCCAAAGAATCTCCCGGGATCAAAGCTGCAGAATTGCTGAAATGAATTGGGTCTTGTGGTCAGAAAGTCTAAAGAAAAAATATCAGACATCACCTACATCACCACAAGTTGTTTGGGAGGGTTTCAAGATAAATGCCTATGCTCTCATCCGACAACAAACTCAAGCATCTTCAGTTTGCCAGACAATACTGGAAGTTCAAATGCTACTGGTCTCTGTGGTCAGATGAAACAAAAAAATAGCTTTTTTGGCAGCAAACACAAGAGATGGGTTTGGCACACACAGAGATGAAGTATCTAATGCTCACGGTTAAATGTGGTGCTGGATCGTTAATTTTGTGGGGCTGCTTTTCTGCCAGAGGTCCTAGACATCTTATTTGGATACATGGCATCATGGACTTAAAATATAAACCTGACTGCCTCTGTCAGAAAGCTTACAATGGGCCCTGGTTAGATCTTCCAGCAAGACAATTCTCCAAAACAAAAACAAACATAAAAATGATTCACTGACCTCAAAATCAATGTACTGCCATGGCCATCTCTGTTCCCTGACCTGAACCACATAGAAAACCTGTGGGATGAACTGAAGAGGAGAGTCCACCAACTTAGACCTCTGAATTTGAAGGACCTGGAGAGATTCAGTATGGACGAATGGTCTCAGATCACTTGCCAGGTGTTCTCCAACCTCATTATGCATTTTAAGAGAAGACTCAGAAGTGTTATGCTGGCAATGGGCGGTTGCAAAAAGTATTGAATAAAGAGGTGGCAATAATTATGGCCAACGCGTTTCGGAGAAAAATATTTACTTAATAATGAGATATTTCCCAAGTTTCAAATGTTTTACTTCAATTAGAGTTTAGATTTTTGTGATTATTTTTTTTTTTTTTGTAATGAAAAAACAATATAGAAGGATAAAACCATGCAGATTGTTTTTCACATCCTTTGCTCATAATTACCAAGTATGTCAATATTTTTGGCCACCACTGTATTATTATATGTGAAAACTAATGGATTATAAAGGAAAGGCAATATGGTATTTGTGCAGGATATACCAGATATTCAGAATGTATCTGCTTTTGTAAATTTCTGTAACTACAAAGTTTACTTTTTTTTTTTTTATTGTCTGTCATTTCTACTTAGCCCAACAACACAGGATAAAGCAATCAAACAAAAGTCAAACTCTGTGAGACTCTATGTTTACTTTTTTTATTTAGTTTATTTGATGCAAGAATTATATGCCATTTGATTGAGAGTATAAAACCTATTATATCCAAGAAAATTTTGACAGGAAACAGACTCTAATTTTCCTTAATAAACAAGAACAATCTTTATATGTTTTTTATATTTATTTACAAAATTAACTCATTTAGCTTTGCATACAATTGATATATTATATCATATTGACAGTATATACGCAAGTGCAACAGTGTCACTGATTTAGCTATTATGGTGACACCATGCTTCAATTCACAAGGTTCGAGGAGTGGAATTCTGAAACATCCAAGAAATTAGCATAACATGTAGCTTCTCTTTCTATCATTATTTACTGATGATCATATACAGTATATAGCTTAAAAAAACAAACTGGGGACATAAATATTGGTAAGTAGGCTTCAGGTACATTTTGATCCAGTTTTTTCTCTTTCTCATATTCTGCAAACCACTTGCCCATCAATTTCTTCATCCCTGTTTAGTCTGAGTCGTCACTACTGCAGTAGGAGCTGTCACAGCATTCAGCGGTGTACAGAAAGCTGTGCTCATTTGGGTTCAGCTTAACCCGTTCCCTCGGCCAGGTTAAACAGATTCACAAACAACTTGTAACGATCACTGAAACAAGACACTCGTTGTCAAACCTAAGACTGAATAAGACTTGTCAGGAACTTTTTTTTACATAGTGCTGTACATTTCAGACATTGTCTGAAGCATTGTGTTTTATTTGGATAATTATAACAGAGATGCCTTAAGCCAAAGCATGCAGAGTGCTTCTGTATAAAACTGTTTGTCCCGGATTACTTGGCCTACCTGACAGTGGAGTTTTGTGTAAAACAGCAGAATTACCTGTAAAAGTTGATCATCAGGGCTCCCTGTAGTGCCTTATAGGACAGCTTCACCTGACCTGTACAGAAAGAACAACATATAGCTGTTATTTTTTGTAACAGCTAAAATCACTTGATGTACTGTTTATCTGCAGAGTCTCAAGAGATTTGCTCACCTGTACTTAGTAAGTGATCATGTCTCTTCTCATCAAAGAGAAAATATCTCTCTGCTTAATGAACTCTGCCATAATCTCTTCTTTCATCTCTGAGTCTGGTTTTTGCTGTTAGGCAAACATAAATTCTCTGGAATTAGTTGTTCATTGATTTACAACATTTGAAAATGTGTATAATTATGAAGGTATCCAACAAACCTCTATGTTTTCTTTGTCTTTTCTGAGCCCTTCAAAAATATTTTTTTGCAGTTTCCACCAGAAGTTAAAGCCATCTTCCTCCAAGCCTGGAGTTATCTCTTACCATTGCTAAAAAAAATATTGATTCAGGATGAAAATGTTAATCAGTCGTTTGATCCTGACCTGATGTTAAAAATGGTTGTGCTTTTAACTTTTTCCTCTATGAATACCAATAACCTGCAAAGAAGTCTGGTAAGTTCAAATAGTTATTGTGTATAATAAATGCACACTAAGATGCTGTCTTCTGTCAAATTCATAAATGCAATGTGTGGTATTCTTGACTGGACTGCTATAATGTCTCTTCAGCATTACTTATTGCAGAAATGTTGTTTATTTTCCTCTGTTGTAGATGCCTTATACCTTCACTAACTGAAGTAGAGTGGGCTCTAGTGTGCAGCTCACTAGAGTGAAGAAGCAGCTCACTTTCCTGGTCACAGAAATTGTCCCGGTAATGCCTTCATTTGTAGGGAACTCTCCCCAATCTTGTTTTCCAACAGTCAAAACTGCAGACTCTGGAAACCTGAGGCTGGCAAGAGATAGTCCCTATGCGCAAAAGCACACAGATCAATTGAGCTAAATACAATTAAGCTAAACACTGCCATTGCCATTGATTTAACATTTTAGTACCATCACATTTTATTTACTGAGTTTGCTAACCCTCGTCTCTTGAGAGGTAGTTAAAGTTTCCAATATCACTCTTGTCCAAGAAATGCTGTTAACTAGGAAATAGAATACTTGTTTGCAGTAATCGATTCGTAAAGGGGCATTGTTTTGTATCTGCAATAATGACAATTAAATACATTTTACCTAAAGTCAAAGAAGTTTAAGCCAGTCATGGTTTCTAGAAAAGGAAACTGGACCAGTAGTAGTCTAAATATAATCAGAATCCTGTTGATGCGAATGTTGTCTTTGAGCATGTTTCTCTCATCACGGACATGTGGAAATATGTAGAACATTTAGATACCTTTATTATGTCACCGAAGTGGAAATATCTTAAACTAGAGCGAACGGGTGGACAGTCGAGACCGCGATAAATAACAATCAAAAGGAATAGGCTGCAATGGCCCTCCAACTGTTTTTTGATGTTTAAAACGAATCGGTTACCTAACGTAACCTCGGTTCTCTCTAGACGAGGGAACGAGTATTGCATAAGCTAGCTTACGCTACGGGAAAGATTCATCTTTTCTGAGATATTGAAGCCAAAAAATTATCCTTAATTTTGTATCATTTGTCAACGCAGTGCAGTAACTGCAGACCTTGAGCGGGCTAGCTAGCGAGCTCATTGGTTGCTCTGCGGCAACTGCTGCAGCCTATAGACGAACTTGGCGAACTCGCGTCCAATGAGAGGCGTCCGCGCGCTTACTGCATCAAAGCCTGCCAAAATGGGCGTGGCTAGAGTGCATATAAGCGTAGTTCGTAGGCTGGAACCCTGGTTTTCATTGAATGAAGCGAAAGTCGCTCGTGGCGCGAGCACGGCCGGCTACGCCAAGCATCCACTGCATGAGCCCCGGGGGTGGGGGGACCCGGGGGAGCCCTTGTGAGTGGGGAAATAATATTTGGCCGGCAAGAGTGCGGGCCAGTGTGTGTGTGTAATACATAAGCACATTGTGGGAAGGGAACGACAGAGCGGCGGTGCCGGTCTGTGTGGAATGAGTCCCATCAGTGCAGCTCACCAGGGGAGCTGTAGCGTATTAAACCGCTAGTAGTTTTGCCTGCAGGGCGGGCACTTCCAGATTGTAAAATCTGACAAAGGTGGAGGGGGAAGCCCAGCCTGCTGCCACACATATGTCGTGAATGGAAATCCCGCTGGACCATGCTCGCGATGAGGCCATGCCTCTAGTGGAGTGAGCCCTAATGCCCAACGGGCATGGCAGGTCTTTTGACGCGTATGCGGCAGCAATAGCGTCCACTATCCATATAGACAGTGTCTGTTTCGAGGCGGCGAGACCTTTGGTGCGCCCTCCAAACGAAACGAAAAGCTGCTCAGAGCGTCTGAAAGAGGCGGAGCGCGCAGTATACAATCTCAGTGCTCTGACTGGGCAAAGGAGATTGGCGTCGCGTTCGCTATCGGATGCTGGCAGCGCCGATAGGAAATGACCTGTGCTCTGAAAGGAGTACCGATCACCTTGGGAACATAGCCGTGTCTAGGCTTTAAAATGACCTTGGAGTCACTTGGTCCAAACTCAAGACACGCAGCGCTGACAGACAGCGTGTGAAGGTTTCCCGCATGTTTGACTGATGACAGGGCAGTCAGAAAAACGGTTTTGAGTGAAAGGTATTTCAAATCCACGGATTGAAGCGGTTCGAAAGGGGGGGCTTTCATAGTTTCGAGAACTATAGAAAGATCCCAGATAGGAACCGATGGAGGCGCGGGAGTTCATCCTTCTAGCTCCCTGAGGAAGCGGATGACCAGCTCGTTTTTTCCCAGTGACTGGCCGTGCAGGGGTTCAGCGAACGCCGCGACGGCCGCCACATACACTTTGAGCATGGATGGGGATCTGCCCTTATCCAGCAGCTCTTTGTAAAAACACGAGCAGCGACGACACCCCACATGTCCGTGGGTCCAGGTCTCTGTCGGTGCACCATTTTGAAAACACAGACCATTTTGACGCATAGAGTCTTCTCATGGAAGGGGCTCTAGCGTGTATGATGGTGTTTATTACCCCTTCTGGCAGAGTGATGGGTAGTCGTTGATCACCCACGCGTGCAGCGCCCAGCGCTCTGGGTGGGGATAACAGATCGTGCCGCGAGCTTGAGAGAGGAGATCTGCTCTCACTGGGATGGGCCACGGCGCTGTCAGTGACAGCTGCGTAAGCTTCGGGAACCATGTCTGATTCTCCCAACACGGGGCTATGAGGAGCACAGAGTGACGCGTTTCCCTGATCCTCTGCATTACCTGTGGCAATAGCGAGACGGGAGGGAAGGCGTAAAGCGGGCGGTTGGGCCAGTCCTGGGCCAGCGCATCCTCGCTTTTCGAGAAAAATATTGGGCAGTGAGAGTTCTCTTCTGACGCAGAGAGGTCTATCTCTGCTCTGCCGAATATGCGCCATAACTTCTGGACTGTTTGAGCGTGCAGGGACCATTCCCTGGGGAATATTGTCTCTGGACAGTCTGTCTGGGCCGTCGTTCAGGTGGCCTGGCACGTCGCGTCGCCCTCAGCGGCGCAGGTGGCACTGGGACCAACTCAGTATGCGTTTAGGTCAGATGGAAGAGGTTCCTGGATCTGACACCGCCCTGGCGGTTTAGGTAGGATACCACAGATCTGTTGTCCGAGCGAACCAGGGCGTGGTGACCCTGAATGACCGGAGAAAGCGCCAAGCGTGCTACTCGACCGCTATCATTTCCAGACAATTTATGTGAAGGAGCTTTTCCTGAACTGACCATAGGCCAAAAAAAAAAAAGCGGAGAGCCCTCGCAGACCGCGCCCCAACCCGTGTTGGGCGCGTCTGTCGAGATGACTTTCGGCGAGATACAGCTCCCATCGTCACTCCCCGCTGATACCATTCGGCCACTGTCCAGGGCTGCAGAGCTGAAATACAGGTCTGAGTCACCTTGATCGGCTGGCGGCCTGTGGCCCAAGCCCGGCGAGACGCGCAGGTGTTTAGCCAATGCTGAAGCGGGCGCATGCGCAGTAAACCCAGCTGAAGTACTGCTGCGGCTGAGGCCATGTAACCTAGCACTCTCTGAAATTTTTTCAGAGGCGTGAGGCTGTTCATCTGAAAGGACGCGGCTAGTCGCTGAACACGCGCTGTGTAGATAAGCGAGCCGTCATTGCCACGGAGTCTAGTTCTATTCCAAGGAAGGAAATTGCCTGACTGGGCTGTAGTGAGCTCTTGGTCCAATTGACTTCAAGACCCAAACTGTTCAGATGGCTGAGGAGAACTGTTCTGTGAGACAGAAGCTCCGTATGTGACTGTGCCATAATCAGCCAGTCGTCCAAATAGTTCAGAATTCGCAAGTCCTGACTCCGCAGGGGTGCGGCGCCGCATCCATGCACTTCGTGAAAGTACGAGGTGCTAAAGACAGGCCGAACGGAAGGACGGTGTATTGATAAACCTGGCCGTCGAGGCGAATCTCAAGAATGGCCTGTGACGGGGATTTATCTGAATCTGAAAATAGGCATCTTTCAGATCGAGAGAGATAAACCAGTCCCCTGGCGCGTATGCGCGAGGAGTTTCCTGATTGTAAGCATTTTGAGCGGTCTTTTTGCAAGCACCTTGTTCAAAACCCTGAGATCTAATATTGGTCTGAGGCCGCCGTCTTTCTTGGGAACAAGAAAATAACGGCTGTAAAACCCCGACTCGCTCAGCGAAGGCGGCACTTTCTCTATGGCCCTTTTGCACAGAAGGTTTGCTATTTCTGAACGAAGCATGCAGGCTGCTTCCGTGTTCACAATAGTTTCGAGCCGCGCTCTGAAGCGGGGAGGGCGGTGATCGAACTGTAGCAAATAGCCCTGTTTTATTGTGCTTAACACCCATTTGGATATCCTGGGATAGCTTCCCACTCTTTGAAGCGTAACGCTAGAGGGTGAATGGCCAAATCGCCCTGATTGCCGCACACAGCGCGCTGAACAGAATGTGTGAGCACGCTTACTGTGCTTATGCATGACTGCTCGCAGACAGCAGGGACAAGCTGTTCTGTGAGTGACTTCCCGATTGAGGTGAATGGGGAAAGAGTCACATCTGTTAAGTGATGCGCGAGCATAGTCACGGGCACGGGACTTACATACAGAGAAGTGTTTGCTGGCCGTGTGACAGAGCGGGCAGAGAATGGGCGCGCGCACGTATTCGTGAGCACGTTTGTTGACTCTAACACTCGAGCGGGCTGTGTCCGCTTTATGTGAGTGGGCTCTGATCAGGACACGGGAAGTGTAATGCTTGTGTGTAGAGGTGAACACTGGATTGTGGGCACATTTTCTACACAAGGCTGGTCGTGTGACAGAGCGGCCAGAGAAGGGCGCTAGCACGGATTCGTGGGCGCGTTTATTGACTTTAACACTCGAGCGGGCTGTGTCCGCTTTATGTGAATGGGCTCTGATAGGAACATGGGAAGTGTAATGCTTGTGTGTAGGGGTGAACACTGGATTATGGGCACATTTTCTACACATAAGGCATGTTTGCTCTTTACAAGATTTCTTTGGGTTGCCGTGAAAATGGCGTTTGAGTGCAGGCAAGCGGGCAGTATCACCGGCTTGTTGGCTGCTGAATCCACCACTGCAGTAGCCTGAGAGAAGGGGACTGACAGAGGGCGAAGCTTTGACGGCTGTCCGGCTGCGGCGGGACTGAGCCGTCGTTTTCTCAACAAAGCTGAAATACAGGTCTGAGTCACCTTGATCGGCTGGCGGCCTGTGGCCCAAGCCCGGCGAGACGCGCAGGTGTTTAGCCAATGCTGAAGCGGGCGCATGCGCAGTAAACCCAGCTGAAGTACTGCTGCGGCTGAGGCCATGTAACCTAGCACTCTCTGAAATTTTTTCAGAGGCGTGAGGCTGTTCATCTGAAAGGACGCGGCTAGTCGCTGAACACGCGCTGTGTAGATAAGCGAGCCGTCATTGCCACGGAGTCTAGTTCTATTCCAAGGAAGGAAATTGCCTGACTGGGCTGTAGTGAGCTCTTGGTCCAATTGACTTCAAGACCCAAACTGTTCAGATGGCTGAGGAGAACTGTTCTGTGAGACAGAAGCTCCGTATGTGACTGTGCCATAATCAGCCAGTCGTCCAAATAGTTCAGAATTCGCAAGTCCTGACTCCGCAGGGGTGCGGCGCCGCATCCATGCACTTCGTGAAAGTACGAGGTGCTAAAGACAGGCCGAACGGAAGGACGGTGTATTGATAAACCTGGCCGTCGAGGCGAATCTCAAGAATGGCCTGTGACGGGGATTTATCTGAATCTGAAAATAGGCATCTTTCAGATCGAGAGAGATAAACCAGTCCCCTGGCGCGTATGCGCGAGGAGTTTCCTGATTGTAAGCATTTTGAGCGGTCTTTTGCAAGCACCTTGTTCAAAACCCTGAGATCTAATATTGGTCTGAGGCCGCCGTCTTTCTTGGGAACAAGAAAATAACGGCTGTAAAACCCGACTCAGCTCAGCGAGGCGGCACTTTCTCTATGGCCCTTTTGCACAGAAGGTTTGCTATTTCTGAGCGAAGCATGCAGGCTGCTTCCGTGTTCATAATAGTTTCGAGCACGCTCTGAAGCGGGAGGGCGGCGATCGAACTGTAGCAAATAGCCCTGTTTTATTGTGCTTAACACCCATTTGGATATCCTGGGATAGCTTCCCACTCTTTGAAGCGTAACGCTAGAGGGTGAATGGCCAAATCGCCCTGATTGCCGCACACAGCAGCTGAACAGAATGTGTGAGCACGCTTACTGTGCTTATGCATGACTGCTCGCAGACAGCAGGGACAGGCTGTTCTGTGAGTGACTTCCCGATTGAGGTGAATGGGGAAAGAGTCACATCTGTTAAGTGATGCTTGCGAGCATAGTCACGGGCACGGGACTTACATACAGAGAAGTGTTTGCTGGCCGTGTGACAGAGCGGGCAGAGAATGGGCGCGCGCACGTATTCGTGAGCACGTTTGTTGACTCTAACACTCGAGCGGGCTGTGTCCGCTTTATGTGAGTGGGCTCTGATCAGGACACGGGAAGTGTAATGCTTGTGTGTAGAGGTGAACACTGGATTGTGGGCACATTTTCTACACAAGGCTGGTCGTGTGACAGAGCGGCCAGAGAAGGGGCGCGCGCACGGATTCGTGGGCGCGTTTATTGACTTTAACACTTGAGCGGGCTGTGTCCGCTTTATGTGAATGGGCTCTGATAGGAACATGGGAAGTGTAATGCTTGTGTGTAGGGGTGAACACTGGATTATGGGCACATTTTCTACACATAAGGCATGTTTGCTCTTTACAAGATTTCTTTGGGTTGCCGTGAAAATGGCGTTTGAGTGCAGGCAAGCGGGCAGTATCACCGGCTTGTTGGCTGCTGAATCCACCACTGCAGTAGCCTGAGAGAAGGGGACTGACAGAGGGCGAAGCTTTGACGGCTGTCCGGCTGCGGCGGGACTGAGCCGTCGTTTTCTCAACAAAGCTAGGAGGACTTCGGTTGCTCACGTTTCAACGCAATCTTAGACTGAGGCCTTCGGGGGGGCGGCGGTCTGCGGCGGCTGTCTGAGCGCGACCTAGGGAAAAGTCTGGCTTTGCTGAGTTGGGCGCTGTGAAGAGGCTCGTGCAGGAGGCTGGTCACGTGGGCGGCCTGCAGAGGAGCTAAGCGCGACGAGGCAGGAAGAGATTCATGGCTTGGGTGGCTTTCTGGACTTCCGTGAAACGGTCAACAATGCCACTCACCGCGGAACCGAAGAGACCGGACGGAGAGAGCGGCGCGTTGTCCGTCGCGCTCCTTAGATCTGAAACAGCCTCTGGGTGTCCGCCTTTCTCATCCCATTCTCGAAGGAGGTCCGCTTGGAGGATCTGTAAGACGGCCATGGAATGCAGAGCAGATGCGGCTTGGCCGGCGGCGGCATAGGCGCGGCCAACACAGGCGGAAGTAGTTCTGCAGGCCTAGACGGGAGCACCGGTTTAGACCGCCATCTCGCGGAGGGCGGGCAAAGGTGTGCTGCTACCGACTCCTCTGGATTCCTGGGCCGAGGAGGAGGCTTGGGAGCCTGACCACTCCTCGCTGTCCGAAGCCATGATGGAACAGCAACCCTTATCCTCCGCCTCGTCATCCCAGATGGCAGCAGTGTGGCCGCTCGGCGGCAACTGCGCATCCCGGGGGGGGCAGGGAGGGTGAAAGCGAGACTCGAGGGAGAGGCTCCGGCGAGGCAGTCGCTTCTAACACCGGTTCCGGCAGCCTTTGGGAGCGGCACTTCTTATTGCGCGGCGAAACGAAAGGCGCGCGGTGGCTTCGGTTTTGCATGCTTCGAGTCGAGCCCGCAGGGTCAACATCGGAAGCTCCTCGCAGAGGTCGCATCCGCCGTCAGCGAGGGCGAGCTCTTCATGTTCCCGTCCCAGGCAGAGAGCGCAGATGAGGTGGCGGTCTCCGGTGCTGAGAGGAGCGCGGCATGAGCCGCAGGAAGTGTGAGGCATCTTTAAAAAGACGCTCGATACTCTTTTTGTGAAGTTCGCTGAGGAACTTAGCTTGCTCTAAAAAAGGATACGTCGCCGGATGGCGTAGCTCGCAGAATGGCTGAAGGTGGCGAAGACGGCCGGCTTCTTCGAGCGCTGTCCAAGCTTGCTAGATGCCCTTCGAACGGCGACGCGGCTTCCAGTTCAGAGATGCGAAGAGCTTCGCTGAAGAGATGAAAATCAGGGTTCCAGCCTACGAACTACACTTATATGCACTCTAGCCACGCCCATTTTGGCGGGCTTTGATGCAGTAGCGCAGGACGCCTCTCATTGGACGCGAGTTCGCCCAAGTTCGTCTATAGGCTGCAGCAGTTGCCGCAGAGCAACCAATGAGCTCGCTAGCTAGCCCGCTCAAGGTCTGCAGTTGCTGCACTGCGTTGACAAATGATACAAAATTAAGGATAATTTTTTGGCTTCAATATCTCAGAAAAGATTAATCTTTCCCGTAGCGTAAGCTAGCTTATGCAATACGAGAGAACCTCTCGTAAGAGAACAGCGGACACGTCACGTTCTACATATCTCCGAACCGGAGCGTGCGGCGATGAAATGTCACATCTCGGGTAAGCTCACGCCGCGAACGAGTCGAGAGTCGAGACCGCGATCAATAAAAATCACAAGGAATACGCTACAATGGCCCTCCAACCGGTTTTTTATGTTTCGAAACCGGACGCGTCGTAAAACGACGCCAAAGGTACACCCGGCGCGTCGATAAGCGACGCCAAGGGGTCCTGCCCGAGCGTCCGTATGTGACGAGTTGGGGTGTGAGAATGTGTTACAAAGAGTAGTACATATACACTATATAGTTTGGATTGTAATTTTTGCTTTTCATCATCGTCTAAAAATGCCCACACCTATAACTAGTGAACCTAATTTTCTCACATACATTGCATCCGGAAAGTATTCATAGTGCTTCACTTTTTCCACATTTTGTTAAGTTACTTATTCCAAAATGGATTAAATTAATTATTTTCCTCAAGATTCTACAAACAATACCCCATAATGACAATGTGAAAGAAGTTTGTTTTAATTCTTTGCAAATGTATTAAAAATAAAAACGAAATCACATGTACATAAGTATTCACAGCCTTTGCCATGACACTCAAAATTGAGCTCTGGTGCATCCTGTTTCCACTGATCATCCTTGAGGTGTTTCTACAACTTGATTGGAGTCAACCTGTGGTAAATTCAATTGATTGGAGAGGCACACACCTGTCTATATAAGGTCCCACAGTTTACAGTGCATGTCAGAGCACAAACCAAGCCATGAAGTCCAAGGAAATGTCTGTACCTCCTAGATAGGATTGTGTCAAGGCACAGATCTGGGGAAGGGTACAGAAAAAATTCTGCAGCATTAAAGGTCCCAATGAGCACAGTGGCCTCCATCATCCGTAAATGGAATAAGTTTGGAAGCACCAGGACTCTTCCTAGAGCTTGCCACCCGGCCAAATTGAGCAATCGGGGGAGAAGGGCCTTAGTCAGGGATGTGACCGAGAACCCGATGGTCACTCTGACAGCGCTCCAGCGTTTCTCTGTGGAGAGAGTAGAACCTTCCAGAAGAACAACCATCTCTGCACCACTCCACCAATCAGGCCTGTATGGTAGATTGGCAGACGGAAGCCACTCCTCAGTAAAAGGCACATGACAGCCTGCTTGGAGTTTGCCAAAAGGCAACTAAAGGACTCTCAGACCATGAGAAACAAAATTATCTGATCTGATGAAACAAATATTGATCTCTTTGGCCTGAATGGCAAGTGTCATGTCTGGAGGAAACCAGGCACCACTCATCACCTGGCCAATACCATCCCTACAGTGAAGCATGGTGATGGCAGCATCATGTTGTGGGGATGTTTTTCAGCGGCAGGAACTGGGAGACTAGTCAGGATCGAGGGAAAGATGAATGTGGCAATGTACAGAGACATCCTTGATGAAAACCTGCTCCAGAGCGCTCTGGACCGCAGACTGTAGCGAAGGTTCATTTCCAACAGGACAACGACACTAAGCACACAGCCAAGATAACAAAGGAGAGGCTACGGGACAACTCTGTGAATGTTCTTGAGTTGCCCAGCCAGAGCCCAGACTTGAACCCGATTGAACATCTCTGGAGAGATCTGAAAATGGCTGTGCACCGACGCTCCTCATCCAACCTGATAGAGCTTGAGAGGTCCTGTAAATAAGAATGGGAGAAACTGCCCAAAAATAGGTGTACCAAACTTGTAGCATCATACTCAAAAAGACTTGAGGCTATAATTGGTGCCAAAGGTGCTTCAACAAACTATTGAGCAAAGCTGTGAATACTTATGGACATGTGATTTTTATTTTTAATAAATTTGCGACGATTTCAAACAAACTTCTTTCACGTTGTCATTATGGGGTATTGTTTGTAGAATTTTGAGGAAAATAATGAATTTTATCCATTTTGGAATAAGGCTGTAACATTACAAAATGTGAAAAAAAGTGAAGCGCTGTGAATACTTTCCGGATGCACTGTGTGTAGATGTAAATTTGATGCTATGGATATACATGCATCACATAAAATGTTAAAACCCTGGATTATACACAACCACTAAAAAGTTTTGAATCAAGTTGTATGTTTTTGAAATAAATTGAGGTTTTATTAACCAAGGATGTGTTCAATTGGTCAAAATATACAGTAACAGCATTTATAAGGTTACAAATGACTTACTATTTCATTTAAATGCTTTGTTCTTCAAAAGAGATTCCACCACTTGTGGCAATAATCTTAAGATTTATTGCTGTCAGTTTAGTATATTCAAGTTTCATTCCATGCTTGTCAATCAAGATGTGACTGACTTGTAGATTGTTTCTAAAGGGCATTACAATCAAACTGTTCTTACAACAAATCAACAAATCAAACTTAGATTCATCTATCCATCCACAATACTCTTTTCTATTCGTTTATTATAAATGTTTTGTTCTTTTGCCCTTTTCTTCTTCTTTGCCAGTAACAGAAGTGGCTTTTCCCTGTGAAACACAGTCTTTTTTTACTGTTTTAGATTAAACTAGATTAATCTATACATATTTAGATTCCAAATTTTTAAACGGTATTGTATTTCAGTGAAAAACAGTGAGGTGATACTGAACAGCACAAATATGTTGATAAAATAAATACATTTCACCCTAAATATTGTCCCAACTAGCTTATATTGCAGCATGAATACATTAGTATGGATGGTGTAATTGGCATATTTTTTGCTGTTTGCAGACTTTATCTGTTCTGTTGTTGTCTTTGTTGTCACTGTTAGTAAATGGTTGTGTGGTGATGTTTAGAGCTCAAATTTTTATTTTGATGATGCTTTGCAAGACACTCAAAGGTTGTAGTTGTACTGTGTATTTGTGTCTGGGTTGTGTGTGTTTGTTTTTGTTTTTGTTTTTCATGTCTTTATTTTGAAAGTTTAGTTCCTGTTCCTGTTTCATGTTATGTTCATGTGACCTGTTCCCATTGGTTATAGTCTTGATATTAATTCTGTTATGTCACTGGTTCATGGTCATTGTCTTGTTATCTTGTTTATTAGTTCAGTCTTGTGATTGGTTTGAGTTGTTTTCTTGTTACCCATGTCTGTGTACAGTGGATATAAAAAGTCTACACACCCCTGTTAAAATGCCAGGTTATTGTGATGTAAAAGAATGAGACAAAGACAAGTCATGTCAGAACTTTTTCCACCTTTAATGTGAACAATTCAATTGAAAAACAAACTGAAATCTTTGAGGGAAAAAAAACTCACAATAACCTGGTTGCATAAGTGTGCACACCCTTAAACTAATACTTTGTTGAAGCACCTTTTGATTTTATTACAGCACTCAGTCTTTTTGAGTAGGAGTCTATTAGCATGGCACATCTTGACGTGGCAATATTTGCCCACTCTTCTTTGCAAAAGCGCTCCAAATCTGTCAGATTGCGAGGACATCTCTTGTGCACAGCCCTCTTCAGATCACCCCACAGATGATCAATTGGATTCAGGTCTGGGCTCTGGCTGGGCCATTCCAAAACGTTAATCTTCTTCTGGTGAAACCATGCTTTTGTGGATTCTTCAGCTTTCTAACAGACGCCTGAAGGTTTTGTGCATAAATTGCCTGGTATTTGGAACTGTTCATAATTCCCTCCACCTCGACTAAGGCCCTGGTTCCAGCTGAAGAAAAACAGCCCCAAAGCATGATCCCAGATAGCAAAAAATATCCACACGGCTTCTTTTTGCCGCCGTCCCTAAGCTGTCGGCTATATGTGCGTCCCATTGGCGGGGATGAAACGTTTGCCGCCGAATTCGTCACTCCCATTTCTTTTTGCCGCCGTCCCTAAGCTGTCGGCTATAGGTGCGTCCCACTGGCGGGGATGAAACGTTTGCCGCCGAATTCGTCACTCCCATTTCTTGCGAGATTTTCTCTGGCGGTTGCCTCGGGCTGATCGACCGCGGGCGGCTGGCGGCAAGCCGCTTTGAAATACAAGGATTTCTACTCTCAAAATCGACCAGCCATGTTGGCTATTATTATTTTTTGCTCCAAAGCCATTAGGGTTTATAACAGAGTCTTGACTCTTGATTCCATGATAAGGTAAGGTTTAGGAAATGACATTTAAATTACTTTGAAACTCTGAAGCGATTATACAGTAATATATGTAAAATTTATTGAATTACTTTATGCACTTGAAACTTGTTTACATTTCTTTGATTGCTGCGCATTTGAGACATGCACCAATAAACCAAAAATAATTCCTTTTGTAAAACTTACTTGGCAATAAATATCTTTATGATTCTGATTAGGTTTTAAAATAGATATTTAATTCATGGTATGGTAGACTTTTCACCAATGCCTGACTATCAGTGAACAGTGAAAGACATCTGCAACATGGCCAAAATCTCGGGTATACTTTAATTTTTTTTATTAATTTGCAACCATGGTGATATCTGTCATAAACATGAAAATCCCTGTTTTGACGTGAAAGATAAACTCAGTGAAAAAGCGAAATTATCCTCTGGTTTCACAGTTGCGCAGAAATTTCGTTTATGTCTACATTTTTTCCAACCTCGATTTTTTTTTTTTTTGTTATTTTACCTTTTACAGGTTTTGCAATTATGACCTGTACAAATGTTTAAGAAAGTGTTAAAGTCCCTGTAAAGGCAATAAAAAAAAATCTAAACGCATTATAAATGTTAAAAATGTATTGCTAAAACACATTACAAAGACTGAACTGTGGAGACATATCCAGCTGCAGACCCGCAGCACCACCAGTTTCAGAACCCCAGTTTCAGAACCCCAGCGCCAGAACCTGAAGTGAGGGGCGGAGTTATTGACAATGAGACAAGCATGGCGGAGAGCATGGTGAGTTGTGTAACGTTTTTGACATCATGTTGTGAAAAATTATCGCATATATTAAGTTCAGCGTTTATCTGCTAAATATTTAATTTGTGCATAACTTTATCATCTTAATGAAGCTTGAATATGTTGTCATACTTTACTGTATTAAAAAAAAAATTCTACGGATGGTTCGATACATTTTTGCGTGTTGTAAATGAGCCTTGCGGTGACGTTTTGAAGACATCTTGTGAAGGTGTTAAAGTGTTTGTTCCACGTTCCTCTGTTATATGCATTGTTTGTGAGTCAATGTTACCTTATAGTTGAGTTTTTTTTTTTTTACGTTGAGATTATTGTGTGGTGCTTTCATCTCTTGTAGAGACATTTCGAATGAATGAAGACCACAAGGAAAAGGCCCGCAACAATCTCCTGGAACAGTCAGAAGCTTCCAGAGAGCCCTTTCTATTTCATTTTGTGTTCAGGGATGACATGGAGTTATTTTAGCAAGAATGTAAGGACAAAATGGGCCTGAGAGTGAATTCCTCATTTGATACATTTTAAGTTTAATTTATACAGGATTGTCATGATAAAATGGGCCTAGGGGTGAATTGGTCATTTGTTGTATATATTTTTATTGTTTCTTTTAAAATTATGCTGAATTTTCTCTCTTTTTAGTTTTTTGACATGTTTTATTTTACATAAAGAAAAATGCATGCTGCACATGTTCTTGTGAAATAAAGTGTATTTTATATAAAATGCCCATAAGTTTCAAGCATTTTTTTCACCATCATGATCAGGAAGTAACTCTCATAATACAATGAAACGGATAAATATATACAATTATATTACACAAGATCAATGTTTTAAAATGCTTATTGTACTGTACCTTAAAGAATCATTATAACATACGTATAAAGTATGATGTTTCGTTTGTAATAAAAGCAAAGTACTCTCCAAAACGTTAGGTGGCGCTACTCGGTTTCGAACGTAAGCTCCGCCCCTCACTTCAGGTTCTGGCGCTGGGGTTCTGAAACTGGTGGTGTAGCCTACTCTCCTAAACGTTAGGTGGCGCTACTTGGTTTAGAACGTAAGCTCCGCCCCTCACTTCAGGTTCTGGCGCTGGGGTTCTGAAACTGGGGTTCTGAAACTGGTGGTGCTGCGGGTCTGCAGCTGGATACTATTGGAACTGTTAAGTTCCGCTGTTGTCATATCTGTTTCCGGTTTACTTGCGCGTCGCCCAGAATGTCTGTTTTTACTCGATGTCTCCAGAATCTTCCGAAAATACGCGTCAGCGATGTTCATCGCATTGTTGATGCCTGGTCCCCTGCTCCGACAAGCAAGAGGGACAAGGGCTTTAAACTCTACATATCGAGTTATCTGCACAACTACAAGGGTAAGTATTTTAATCTAATGTGGTGTGCCGGCAGATAGCGGCTAAGCTAGTTCGCCACGTGTTCATTTTTTATGTAAGGTTAGTATAGAAGCTTGTTTTTTCTTAGTTTTAAAGCAGACTGTTTGTTCATTTTTGTGATAATTGTAATATAAATTATATTAACTTGCTCTCCTCTCAGTTTCTAATAAAGATCAGGGCACAGGTGAAGTCACTGTCAGGGCATTGTGTTACAGGTCCATGAGGAAAACAGTTAAACCTCACAGTTTGAGAGTATGGTGAAGCTAGAATTGATAAGACCGCAGTTACAGGCTTGTTACTTTAATAGCCCGATGTTCCTGGGGTCTCGGCTAAGGTTATTCAAATGAAAACAGTTATTGTATGCAGGTAAGTTTCCCTAGCTGGTCCCCTCTGTGTAAAATGCGTTCTTATTCAAGTTTTCAACTCAGTCGTTCGTTTAAGATGCAATCTTGTGTTATAAGTATTAGGCTATCATGATTATACAGTGAGCAAGCTATATAAATAAGTATTTAATATAATAAAAGTGTAGAGCAACAACCGAGGGTGTAAGGTAAAGGCTGAATATTGTAGATTTATTAAAATACCTGTGGATATGCAGGAGCACACACTCTACAAAGGCCTGACTGGAGATTTGCCTGATCTATCCGTCTTTCAGGTGAGTAGGGATACAACAATAGCAAATTTCACTGTACAGTATGATATATCAACCAAAATCTGTATACCAATATTTCATTATTTTCTTTTCCTCCCCTTTTACAAACAAATATTCTGCTTCAAAAAAAAAAATGAAATTGATGTTATCATAAGGGTTCTTCATTATGAACTTGTATGCCATGCATAACGTACTGTGGATAGAAATTACAGGGAAAGTTACTGGTATGATAATTGTGGTTATATTATATTACTATTATATTTAGTGTATTGCTAATCAATATATTGTTACTTCCCAGGTGACAGCGGCTCACTTCAAGAGCAGGTGAAGCAAGTTGGGACAATGTTGAAGGCGTTTGCTCGCACTGGGCAATCAGGTACAACTTGCAAACAACACCTGTGGTTGTTGGTTTAATTCCCACTGGGGCCACCTGTACATGTAGTAGACCTAGATATAAATGTCATAGTTTAGTAGTTGAAGGACCAGGACTGACTACTTTATTCTTTTATTCTGGGAACCCCTGTAGGTGCAGATCAAACCCTAATGCTGCAACGTCTTGGAGTTTGGCGATGTTGTGCGTAGCATGGACAACAAAATGCTATGCTGCAACATTTCAGTGCCAATGTGTCTGTTGGAGAGTTATCCCTGCCAGGGGATCTGTTACTCCCCCCTAGACACCCAGGAAGATTTGGCGTTGCTTGACAACAGTTTGAGGCAGGATAAAGAGCTCCAGCAACGATTTGTAAGTGTGCCGATTTCGTTTATAACGCCATAGGGTAATCTAAAAAGTACAATTAAGATCGTACACTGCATATTCTACAGTCTGAATCCACAGCCTGTCACATTTAAAATTTATGAGAAGCTTCAGAGAAATGTAATTTGTAACATGTTTTTTTGTATTTTCAGCTTCGGTTTTTGGCACTCAAATGTGGGAGGGACCTAAAGACAACCGTGTGGCGAATGCTTCAGAGTATCTTCTCTAATCACCTTTCCATCAATACAACCTGGACTGGTGTAGGGGATAAAGCATGTTTTAGAGACATGTTCCTGAAGACCATTGTTCAAAGTAAGTTGGATATTTTTTTTATATTTAAGTAGATTTGTATGACCTTATGCCATTCAAATGGAATGACAGATCTTTATTTTCTACAGGAGCCATCCGGAAGAACCCGGCAACCCAGGATGCCACTGATAAGGCGATCCAGGTTAACGTTACATGTTACCTGAAAGGAGCATGTGAACATGAAGGTGGAGAAAGGCGCCGCACAGCTGAGAGGGACCCACAGCCGACCCCTTAAACCTAGGCTGGCTACTGACAAAAAGCCTGCTAAAAGTGTCAGACTACACTCACCCAATCCACACTGTTCACTGTTGAAATTGCCTTTTTTTTTTTTCATTTCTCTCGTGACCCTGCTTTGAGGGCAGCTCCTTGGATGAATATGGGATGGTTTGTCCTTTTATACAGGCGCACGAGGAATCACTGAAGATATGCCAATTTGCACTGCCTCATTCTGGAGGACGGGGAAAACCGGTGATTCTTAGCCCACTACGCCACGCAGTCACCAACCTCTCCAGACATTCTGATTGGCTGTGTTCTCTACAGCCAGATTTTCTGCTGTTAATTATATTTATTCCCACTTGTTGTCATGTGTAAGTTGAATGTCAAAATGTATATTATACCTGTTATCCTGCACATTCCTTGATACCAAAGAGATATGCCAATTTGCACTGCCTCATTCTGGATTGAAGCGGCTGCCGCCGGCGGTGCGCCGTCAAACATGTTTGCGATATCGCCATTCTGCCGCTTCTACTGCCGCCGGAGCACCGCCAGTGGCCCGCCGACTTATTGCTATCTGGGATGCTGCCACCACCATGCTTCACTGTGTGTATGGTGTTCTTTGGGTGATGTGCAGTGTTGTTTTTGCTCGAAACATACCTTTTGGAATTATGGCCAAAAAGTTCAACCTTGGTTTCATCAGAACATAACACATTTTCCCACGTGCTTTTGTGAATATACATGATGTATAAAACATCACACACAGTTTAAAGAGGTACATCAGGCTATAATCACTAATTGGTCAGTTATACAAGTTAACACAGTTCAAAGCAATTGTCAGAATTACCTAGCAAGACTAGTTATTGTATAAATCATGGATTTAAATGCATTCTGTACATTTTAGAAGGTTACATCGATAAAATACTGTAATATTAAAATATTTAATGTTAATCCAGGAACATTTTACACAAAATCAAAGTCGTGCATCTGATGGTCTTTTGGAAACCTTTCAAAGAAAAGTCTGCTTTAACTCTGTGTGGAAGTTCAGAAGTTCATGCTGAGGGGCCTTGCTGACCTATGACCCTTTTTGCTTTGAATTATGGTGTTTAGAGTGTCTTGATCATTTTATTGTCCAAAGACAGGCCTTCAGTAGGACTGTTAATGCTTGGTCCTTTAATTTATGATGTTGAGGAATTCCAGCTTTAAAAAGGTTGGGTTTTTCCTAGATTCAAACATGTTGCTGCAATTCTTCTGCATGTATAATACTACATAATCATTGAAACTTGAGTCAAAGCAAAAAGTCAATGCATTTCTTCACCAAAGCAAAATGTACCTTTTTAAGACAGCAGGTTTACATAACATTTTTAGTTAAGTGAACTTGACTAGGAATACTATCAGCTTGATCCGTCATCAGAGCCAAATGTAATATTCTCATAAAAAATTTACTTATTTTTTTATTTGGTGACTTATTAAACTTTTATATTCAAATATATATATATTCTTTTTTTAAAAACATATAACAGGCATTAAAACCAAGCCCTCTTGAAAAAAAGGGGCATACATCAGATAATTGCATAGGTGTTTATGACACCGTAACACAAATAGGAATCTAATGACATTGGTTTGGCACCCCCCTTTACTATTTAATCCATTGCCATTGGCCTAACTCACATGCCCACTGATGAAGATTTCATCCAGCTCCCAAATAATTTTTTCAACCACAGTTCATAGACTGCTATATAAAGAGTTCTTCATTTCTTCAGGTTAATTATAAAAAGTGATTACACTTAAATGTAAATGTAAAGAGGGGCCTTAAAGGGCAATGCCATTATACTCTTAAACCTTAAAGAGAGATACAAGTCTAAAGAACATCACTGCAATAATAAAACATTTTTTAAACATTAGATAGCTATTGAAAAATAAAATGACTTTAAATGTTTAAATGTGTCACAACTTTGGTGAATACTTGATAGTACACAATTGTTTAACTGATAAGAACATAAATAACATGCATTACATTATGCATTATGAGTGATTGATTTAGTCTTGCCTATTTGTGGTTGCATTAAAACTTAGGGAAATTAACTTTTTTTGCCGGCTGTGTTTTAGAAGCATTCTTTGAAGAGAGGCTAAGGCTGATTTTCCCAAAGGTTGTTTTGAGCATTTGTGTGGCTTGATGTGTGACGATGAACATATGTTTGTCATGGATCTTGTTTCCCTTCAGCTCACTTTGAAGCACCTGAGATGTCACAAATGTATCCAGCTGGGGATAACAAAAATTAAATGAATGTGTCAATGAAAGTAAACCAAACCAAATCTCAAATAACCAAGCTCAAATATCCATCCACAATAGGACAAATAATATTGACAATTTCCCATTAAAGTCCCACGAATCATGGAATACATCATTAATAACAAATTTCCAATGGTAATCTGTGATACAAGTTGAAACTAAGGAAGAATTACATGGGGTGGACAAACAGTCAATCACTAGTACATTTTGGTTCCAAAATTGCTCATTAATCATCTAATTAACACAAAATTTTATATTTGTATGCTTTTTGTTTAATAAAAGAAAACAATGTATTTACAATACACATCAAACCGTGTAGTTACCTGCAGATAATCACCATAAATAAGTCCTCCTTTGCTGGTCTTGTTAATTCCAGTCTGAGCATTATCTTCTGTAGAAGATTGTTGACCCGTATTTTCATTTTGTACATCAACATATTATAAAAGAGATATTGACATATAACATTTAATATATAGGTAAAATGTCTAACAGATTGCTGATATGGATCAGATATTTTAGTAACATTGTTCTTAACATTTTAGAGAGGAACGTGCCTTTGATGTTTGGATTTTAAAATCTCAAATATGTATCGTAAAATGGTGTAAGTTGAATATACATGAAATCATTTCTGCTGAAGATATGGACATCAACTCGTGGCTAAAATGATGTAGGGAGCAGTAGTGTTGTCTTTCCCTCTGTTTCAAGCCATTCTCCCTTCAGCCCATGTTCACTCCTTTTACTGGTGGAGTCTTTGTACTTTGATATTTTCTTATCTCCTCACATTGGTTCGTGCACCAAACAGTCAATTTGAGTAGTGTACATAAATTAAACATTTGTGACTCAGCACTTGGGTTCAGACAGAATTGTGCTGTAGAACTTCAAGAGCATTTCTAGATTCAGGATTGTTTTTTTACAATTTTGGCTTTAATTTTTGTAGCAGTGCTAGTTCATTTCTAGCAGCTGCTGCACTATAAATACAACTGGTTCTTACCTGTGCAAAAGTCTGCACCAATGCAAAGAACCTGGTGGTTGTCAGGGTGTTGCTACTCACTTTCTGTGTCTTAAGTGGCTTTTATATAGATACTAGTGTACAGTGACGTGCGGTGATGTCTTAAAGAGGCTAGGCACTGAGTTATGAAAGCCAGATTACCTGATTTATTGTTTAAGCTAATAATACGTAATAACAGTGAACGTTACACACAAGCGCGGCATATCAAGAAATGTACAAATCAGGATGTATATCGTGTACACTCTCTCTCTCTCTCTCTCTCTCTCTCTCACTCACGCACACACACACACACACACACACAAGTGCGTAAACAGTGAACGTTATGCATTTATCAGATCCTTCAAAACCTCTCGGTTTTCCTTTACCTTTTCATTGTGGTAGGTTATATTCAGCTTCCTTTGCTCGTCAAGTGCAAGGTCGATCCGAGATTTTCCAAAGGTTTTCAGTGTAATTTGACACTGGATGTGAGCTGACGACTTTTCATGCTTGGTTAAAGCTGCGGGCAGGTTGTTCAAATCACAATATCCCGCTGAAGTCCAAACAGTCTGACTGGTTGGAAAAAGCAGGCAGGGATAGCAGTACAGCCGCTTGTTAGCACAGCCACATAGCCAATCTTTTCTTACATACCAATCAGTTTGAAATGATCGGATACTTTTTGGGCCCTTTTGCTGTACTAGTCCATCTAAGGCTGGCGTAGACCTCCCTCTTGCAATTAACTCCTATTTGGAATTAAATCGAGCTTGGAAAAATTTCTTAATTCCGTGATTACGGCTGGTGCTGTCATTTTGAATTTTGCGGGGATTAGGCATGTACGCTAGCTGTGGTGTAATGACGTTAGCTACGCAAATGTCCAGGAATATCTCGATTTTAATTGGTCCATGTCTGATACGTAACGGAGATGATTACGGGCATAACATATTTACGTCAAAAGGCACAGCAGATTTGTGCTTTTTGCCGTACATGTTAAAGAATACAGGATCGAAGTGCGCATGCGCAACATGGGTTTTCCGCTTGTCTGCAATGAATGGACCGTAAAAGCACTGCTTATTCTACCATTTGTTTTTAGTTGATTATGCGTAACTGCTACATTTGTCATCATAACGTCTAAACAGCTGGAATAACACACATATTGCATGTATAAATCACAAGAATAAAAAGTAAAAATCCAAATACAGGTTTATTATTTAATAAACATTTTATTTTTGAATTTTGGCAGGGTAGGCAGTGCCTAGTTTGCCTACCCAGACCGCACGTCAGTGCTAGTGTATTTTATATAGGTGGTTGCTCACTGGTCCTTATCCATACCACAAACAATTAAGGATTCAAGTGCCCTAATATGAGCAACAGTAATAGTGATTAGCAAACACGACTAATGCTAGTTTCCCCATGAACTTACTTTCATTTAAGTTGCTACTCCATATCTAATAAAACTGTAATTGGAAACCTATTACCCAGACTTTTTCGTGGAGATTGGATGTTTTTTTATTATTGTTATTTTACAAGCATCTATATCCAGCGCGACGTCCTACGTCTACATAACTAGGCCATACGGAAATCGCTTCAATGTACATGAGCTCTAAAATGCGATTACTTGTTGAATCTGCAAGAATTAAAAGTGAAACCATGTAAGCGAATGTAATACAGGGTTCGGGAGCGCCTTTTTATTCGGGAGAGATCTGTCCGTCTGGTGCGAAGAGAACATTTGTCTACGTTCACAGTGTTTGGGATTGACAACTGTATTTACTTACAGGCTTGAGTCTTGAAATGTCCTGTTCAACAACAGTTTACAGCGGTAGTTTGAAATATTGTGTGTATGAACGAACAATCGAAGTCAAGCCCAAATTCTAACAGCTGTAACCATAGTGACTGTGACTAAAGTAAATAGCCAAGATGGCGACGTCCTTAACACCAACATGTCTAATCACAATGGACGCCGCGCTATTAAATAAACAAGTTCAATCGAGGCGCGAATTCATCCATCAGATCATAATTAACTGACAGCAGCTTTGAATGCTTTGCAAACGTGTGCAATGCAGCTTTTGTGTCGCGCGGTTCGTGCCCGTGAGCAACCGGTGGAAAACAGAGGCTGAATCTTCGGATGACATGCAGATAATATCAACTATTCCTTGAGTTATGAAACACACAAGACATGCGTGTAGAGTGCAGCGTGGCTTTCTCACATTAAATGACGTGACTGACAACTATCAGCGATTGTGAGTGCGGAAATAAATGATAGTGCCATATTAATCTAATATGTATAATGATGCTATGTGAAATGTCATGTCTGTCATTATTTTACTGGATAAGATGCACTTCCATTTAATATGTATTTTTGAAAATAATATTTAGGTGTAGGCTAAGTGACAATATTATTTGAGAAAAATACAGCTTTCATATATACTATTTTATATTCATGTAATCAGGGAGCAGTAAGCAGTACAGTATCATTATTCCATGTTTTCAGCTAAGCTAATTATTAGCTAATTTTTCCATGTGGTGTCACCATTGCCCTGTTCTATGCTGACTTTTAATGTCACTGCATCCCTGATGGATCATATATAACTTTTAATAGCAGTGCTAAATTTTAAATGTTTTGCATATGTCTTTAAAATAATAATAATAATAATAACTTGATTCAGGTTTAGTTTAAAGTATTGTAAACTGTAGCTACCAAACCGAATCGTTAGATGAGTGAACTGTTACACCTCTAATTAATATCATTTGAATAATAAACTCTCAGATTTTGCAATATTAAAAGGTTTGGGATGCAAGTCTGGGGACCTGTTATACATGTGTCAAAAAGACTGTATTTGTCGTTGCGTATTTGAGTGTCTTGTGTCCTTGTAAACATTTGCTGCTAGGAGTCTGTGACAAGGAGTGGGTGTCACTCTCTTCGAATTTTAGAGAAGAGTTGGCTAATCCATCAAACCTGTCATCTGGAACATAAGCAAAACAAAAACAAGGTGTTGGTGGCAACACTACAAAATCAAGTGACCTTCATAAACTAGCTTTATTGTTGGTGGAAGTATAAGCTTGTAATCTGGAAAAATTGGGGTAATGTAGTAAAATTTTGCAAAGTGCGTGTTCGAGGGCATGATTAATCAGAAGTTGGGGCAGAACCCTTCAGGGTGCATCATGGATTAAACCAGAAAACAGAGACTATGGCTAATACGGGTGAAACAGGGAAGGCTTTTCCTCTGTGCATTTGCATATTATTAATATTCACTGCACTGAGACAACACAGTGTTGTTGGTGGCATCATCAGACTTTAGCCTTGCATAAAAGAGCTTGTCTTGTTTTCCAGCATCACAATGCAGAGTATATGATGTCAATTTTCCTTGGAAGTCCAGTGTGTCATTTGAACAATTCTAATTTACACCATCATTGTTATAATTACTTTAATCATTAATAGGCCGATATCAATTAGCATTCCACAATATGTGCCTCCATCTCAAGTTCGATCAATAACACTGCACTGGATGCTTGTAACCTGTGGCAGAATGTAAACCAACATCATGTGAAGTAGGGGGAAAAAGAGGTTAACCCTAGATACCTTTCTAGATAAACATTGGTTGTCTTTTTATATGTGCAAAGGTAACTGATCATTTTGCTTACGTTTTACAGCTGAAATGCTGAATTTTAAAAGCAGTCACATTTTTCCTCGTAGCCTAAAGTACAGGTTTTTTTTAATTGATTGATTGATTTTTTTATGTTTATGAACTGTGAACTCAAACAACTTGTGAGCAAAATATTCAGACTGAGTGCTCTCAATATAACACATTCCTATAATCCTTAAATAACGATCTGTACAGACATTCATAAATAGTTGAACCTCAATGTTTTTACATTTTATTTGTGTACTGCTTTCCAACTGTACATAAACTGATCAAAATTCAGGAGAGCATTTCTGACCTATCTAAATAAACTGAAGTTGCCAAATGCACATCCAGACATTTCCACTTTGACTGACCATCAACATTACAAGTCTAAGAGCCTAAATAAATCAAGATTTGGTGCAGCTGACCAATTTATATTTTGACGCACTGCTTTAATCCACGAGAGGGCACTACAGTGTCAAAATGCTGGACTCATTCGATGCATTGCTTTTGTGTCGGTATGTTCCCTTTACATCCTAACAGTGAATCTAAATGAAAAAACATCTTTTGTATGATCTCTCATTTTAGCAGCAATTACACACTGCAATTACCATATCATATATAAATGTGATCAAGCACTTAAGTGGCACTACATCTTTAATCAGACTGGGCTACAAGTACGTGATTGAGGATGTACAGGTTTCATTGACTCAGAATGCAATTTTAACGCTGACTTTAATGCTCTGCTCTAACTCTTTTGACTTTGATCACTCATTAATCAGATTTGACACAGAAAGCAATTATAAATTTAAGTTAATATTTAGAGATTATCATTAATATACCAACTCTTGCCAAAAACAGATGAAAGTGATTTTTGCTTGCAATTCATGTGGGCTTGCTCTTTGATAAACTTTAATTCACATAACTGCTCACATCTAACTTCAAATGGCCTCTGTGTAATTCTTAGTTCATTAACAGACACAGAACTTCTTGTGGATAAAATCGATTTATTGTTTTGTCACTATTGTTTAGTTTGAACCTTGACTTGTGTTTTCCATGAAACTTGGCCTTTGCATCTTACATCAGGTCACGACTTGCATCCTGTTCATGGTGTATCTGAAACGGGGGCTTAAAAGAAAACATAATCTAAAAGTTCTTATTTCTTATAAGTACAAACAATTTTCATATATATTTCCCATGGGACCTGTAACCAAATGAGCAAATAATTGCTTTTAATTTTAAAAATATGTAGGTAAACACTCATTTACATAAATACAGACATTTACATATTCTCTTTGCTGTGTTGCCGTTTTATTCATCATATGTACAGTTTGTTCAGTTGCAGTATGACACACCAGGATGGATGTCAAATGTCATTTATAAAACAGTAAATGTCCGTGTGACCCTAAAGTATAATTAGACAAACTTAAAAAATAAATAACAAATAAATGGCCTACAATCGTATTTTCAAATTACACGATTGCCAAAATGTATGATGCTCTTGACACATACAGCACAAAGAGACAAATCTGAATAAATATAAAAATATTACAGTGTAAAGATTTAAGCTGGCTACAATAAACCACTTGACATCGTGTGTGGTATTTTTGCAGTGGTACAGTGATATGCATATGTAAACATTTTAATTTTTCAAAAGGTATGATGTCTCTTTAGGGGAAACCATTGAATAGTGCTTGTAAAAATGAATTATTAATAAATAGTTAAATAAAGATATTAACAGCTGTATGAGTCTTAGCCAGTCACAGACACTGTTAAGTTCATAATTTCATTGTGCTACTTAACAGTAACCTTGTTAAGGCCTTTAATAGGTTCTGAGAAAACACATTAATGTTTCACAACGCACAGCGTTGCTTTAATAGGTTTCTTTCCCTCTATGTTGTACTGCTCTTGTTAGACTAGGAGTAGTCTTTCATAAATCTGTCTTAAACCACTGAATATCCACTTAACTTATAGAGTGGTTGTTTCTAAGCATGGTGCATTCACTACCTCTTGCCGATCTCATTTTGTCTGAGGAACTGCATGTTGTTTACACTGTCGGCTAACTCAGGATACTGCTCTACTGACAGCATGTAGTATCCATCATAGCCCTGCACTCGGCCGCCACTGAGAAGCTGCCTCTTCTCTCCCTCATTCCAAAGTCTGGATCCTTCTTCTCCATTTCGAACCTGCTGCTGCTCACGTGCCCATGAGTTAGTTAGAGCCCTCTGTCTTGCCAGCTCTAAAACACGCACTCGTTCCTCATCCAGGGATGCACCGTAGCGAACATGCAGGGTGAGAGCCCCCCGCTGAAACTCCACATCTGCAAAACGCCGGGTGCGGCCACCTAGAACAGCTGTGGACTGTGACACTGTCACATTCACTGCATTCTCAAGTTCTTTCTTTCCGCTTGTGAGCCGCAGAGCAGCCAGGTCTGCTTCAGGAGAATTCATTTTAACGAAGTAGTGTGTGTCTCTGCCATCAACAATAAAGTGCAAGTCTTTCAAATAAAAGGCGCCATTGAGGATGTTGGCAACCTTGACGCAATCCTCATTCGCCAGGCTTAGTGCACGAGTTATCACAATGCCCTTGTAAAGGGCCAACATAATCCCACGACCTATCAATGAATTGCTAGAGGCAAACCACAGCCAGGGTTTTTCAGACTTCAGGGTATGGCCAAACTGAACCTGAGGCAGACTTCCAAATGTTAAAAACGCTTCAGCTTGACGGATGGCGTGCTGCTGGACTGCAAAGCTGGTCTGCAAAAGAAATGGACAAAGTCCCTAAAGTTAAACATGTACTGTAGCTCTAAATAAATGGAAAAACTACATGTAGATTCTTTATTAAGAAAAAAAAAAGTTAAATTATAAAATTTATAATTATTTACATTGAATATGTATATATTTATATCTAAACTTAGTATTTTAAAGATAATTTTGTAAAAATCCTAATAACTTTACAGATCTTTATTGTAAAGGGTTTAAACAATGTTTTCCATGCTTGTTCAATGAACCTTAAACAATTAATAAACATGCACCTGTGGAAAGGTCATTAAGACACTAACAGCTTACAGACGGTAGGCAATAAAGGTCACATTTATAAAAACTTAGGACACTAAAGAGACCTTTCTACTGACTCTGAAAACACCAAAAGAAAGATGCCCAGGGCCCCTGCTCATCTGCGTGAACGTGCCTTAAGCATGCTGCATGGAGGCATGAGGACTGCCTAAGACAGCGCTACAGGGAGACAGGAAGGACAGCTGATCATCCTCACAGTGTCAGACCATGTGTAACAACACCTGTACAGGATCAGTACATCCGAATATCACACCTGCGGGACAGGTACAGGATGGTAACAACAACTGCCCGAGTTACACCAGGAACGCACAATCCCTCCATCAGTGTTCAGACTGTCCACAATAGGCTGAGAGATGCTGGACTGAGGGCTTGTAGGCCTGTTGTAAGGCAGGTCCTTACCAGACATCACCGGCAACAATGTCGCCTATGGGCACAAACCCACCTTCGCTGGACCAGACAGGACTGGCAAAAAGTGCTCTTCACTGACGAGACACAGTTTTGTGTCACCAGGGGTGATGATCGGACTTGCGTTTATCGTTGTACGAATGAGCATTACACTGAGGCCTGTGCTCTGGGGTGGGATCAATTTGGAGGTGGAGGGTCCGTCATGGTCTGGGGCGGTGTGTCACAGCATCATCAGACTGAGCTTGATGTCATTGCAGGCAATCTCAACGCTGTGCATTACAGAGAAGACATCCTCATGTGGTACCCTTCCTGCAGGCTCATCCTGTCATGACTCTCCAGCATGACAATGCCACCAGCCATACAGCTCATTCTGTATGTGATTTCGTGCAAGACAGGAATGTCAGTGTTCTGCCATGGCCAGCAAAGAGCCTGGATCTCAATCCCATTGAGCACATCTGTGACTTGTTGGATCGGAGGGTGAAGGCTAGGGCCATTCCCCCATAAATGCAAGTGCCTTGGCAGAAGAGTGGGGTAACATCTCACAGCAAGAACCGTCAAATCTGGTGCAGCCCATGAGGAGGAGAAGCACTGCAGTATTTAATGCAGATGGTGGCCACAACAGATACTGACTGTTACTTTGTTCAGGGACACATTATTCCATTTCTATTAGTCAAATGTTGAATGTTTTTTTGCTCATACCAATATTTACACATGTTAAGTTTGCAGAAAATAAAAGCAGTTGAAAGTGAGAGGACGTTTCTTTTTTTTGCTGAGTTTATGTGTGTGTGTGTGTGTGTGTGTGTGGGGGGGTGGGTGTAAAGTTTGTAGAAATGTAATTTTTGAGTCCATGTTAGTTTGACACATTTTTGAAAAACATTTATATATCATTTTCTACAATATAATTAATTTAAAGACTTTAGAAATGGTGGTGTCACCATCAAGTAAAAGGTATTAAAATACATTCCTTGCCCCTAGAATACACGAGAGTGTACTTAATACTTTAAGTAACTTTTTTCAAAATAAATAAATATTCTGTTGGGCACCATGTCATTGACACAATATCCTGGAACCATTATATAAAATAGTTATATTTTTATAAGATACTTATATAAACCATTATATAAAATACTTATATTTTTATAAGATATAAAAAACAAACCCTTACTGTCAGATCATCCCACACTTGGCTTTTTGCCAGTTCATAAGAGGCTTGGGTCATCTCAGAAATGGGCACTGGGAAACCAGGAATGCTGTTATGGAGATGGAACCCAAATGTGACAAGCCAGCTATTCACATCTGTTGAAAATACCAGAGAATACATTTAAAATCCAATAACACATTTGTACAATGTATGGCAGATATATTACATGCAAAAGTTATTTTAAGATGCTGATTTAGACGATGCAGTGAATCCATGCCGTACCTGTTAAGTAGTATCTTACATTCTGCACTTTACTTATCGGGTTGTTGTTTCGAAACATGTATAGATTAAAAGGGCCCGGGTCCTTGCCGATTTTTTCCCACAACATGAAATCAGGTGCAGTCCAGCGACCTGACATGATGTCATAATCCCGGGCTCCAAAATGAAGCAGTTTTGTTAGAGGGTCATAAAGCCCTCCATGAAACCCAATCACCAACTGAATATCAGGATTGGAGTCTGAGTAAACCTCGCCATAGGCCGTGTACTGAACCTGCTTGAGGAGAACTCCATCACTGCCAAAGACAGCCAGTGGTGTCCCTATATTATCACAGGCTATGTAGTACTCTGCTCCACTGCTAATCTCCATTGCAAACAAGTGTCCTTGCAGATCATAGTATAGAGAGGTAATCTGTGAGTTTGAATGGTTGAATACATGTGTTATTCTGCTGGGGTAGGTCAAATCGGCATAGAAAAATTGTAAGTGCTGCCCTGTGCTGGACTTTATGGAAACTCTTCTTCCCAAACCATCGTAACGGTACTGGATGTTCCACCCACTGGACTTACTATAGACACGTTCCAGGTGACCATTAGAGTTGTACTGGAAGATCTCAGGGCCTCTCTGGTGGAGAAACCCATCCTCGTCCAACTCATACTGCAGGTCCCCAAGACGAGTTATACGGTCTCGTAGGTCATAACGTAAAGGCATGATCCGTGCATTGTTTGCTGGACTCAGAAGGTGTATGTTCCCATTTAAATCATAGCTATAGCGCCATGTCATTTTCTCATTGAGGTACACAGTCTGCAGCTGGCCATCCACATCATATTCATAGCTGTACTTTGTGGAATTAGCAAATGGGCCGATTTTCATCTCCCTTTTAGTGACTCGGCCCATGTCATCATATTGGATTGAGTGCCAGAACAGTAGAGAGCGGAAGAGCTCATACTGAATCTCTTGGATCCGGCCATGACCGTCAAAGTGCTTGGTGTAAGTCATAACAGAAGTGGAGATGATCTGATTGATGTCATAATAGATGACGCCAAACTTGCCAAAATGCTCCACCTTCCCAGAGATGTCATCATACTGATAGAGGTCAATTGGCAGAGGTGTCTCATTGATAACCCCTTGAATACTCGTCACACGTAGACTGCTATCGTAAGCATAGTCAAAGCGAGCGTTTACCATGCCATCCTCACTGAAGCGGTAGATCTGCCGGTCTATTAGTGGGCCAAGCTGTCTATATCTAATGGTGCAGATATAATCTTCACTCTGCAGATTGACTGTTTTCAGCACACCTGCTGTCTCATCATAGGTGAAGGTTACTCGAGTACTGTCATGTAGAACCTCTGAGAGTTTGTTGTGCCAGCGGTACCGATATAGGACTCTCCGACCTGTGCCCAGCTGTGCCACTCTGAGGAGCCTCCCATCCTCACTGTAGTCCACAGCAACAGAAGCATTGCTTTCAGGCATATGGTAAAGGTTGCGGTAGTAAGACACTGAGCGTAGGGTCTCCATGGTGTAGCGTGCCACACTGGGCATGGTGACTGCAGAAAGGCCTCCCTGAGGGTCATATTCAAAGACGTACTGCCGCTGACTGGCCAGTATTAGGACTGTGGACTAGAACAGGGAGAACACATTACTTAGACGAATCAGGATGAATTGTAATTGGCTAATTCTGTGTCAGTTCTTAACCTAATTGGTACCTTAAACTAGGTGTTTAACAAATGTACAAGAGGTTACAAATGCCTCAGCAAATTTCATTCTACTTTCCAATGCATACACTTTTAATTGCTTAATCGGTTATCAAAGTGCACTGAAGGCACCATGGTAATAATTTACTAGTCATTATTTTAGTAGGGGTGTCATTAAGCCTTTTTCACACTTCCACATCTCTCGCTTCCAGAGGTGGCCCTCACAGAGTAAACATACTTTCGGTAATAACAACAGGCATTGAAAAGTAAGCAAGATCTGCTGAAATCAAAGTCTTCAAACTAATTAAATAGCTTGTAAATGTTTGATCAGACTTTATGCATTTTTGACTACTCTACAGAGCTCTAAGATATTAATTATAGGACAAGAACATTCTGATAACTTTTAGAAAGGCATAACGTGACTGAATCCAGCTTATTCACAGAGATATCAGAGCTGCTACTAGTCCAAGACTACAAAAGTAATAAATAACTCATGAATTATCTGTCATTTCATTCTCTGTGTCTGGGTCACCTCTGCATTATTGCAGGTGAAAACAGCACATTGTGTGCAGAGAAAATCTTCGGCAGCCAACTCCGCTCCCTCACACACCTGCACAGCTCCAGAATGAGAAGTAGGGCAGGGAAAATCACATTTGATCGCTCGCACCCTGGACACTTTCATAAACAGGGACTCTTTTCGATATTTCATCTTATTCACATGCTCCTGACATCGTCATAAAACTGAGTGCAGTAAAGTTTGACATTTGGGATAATATTTATTAAACTATGTGTATATCATATCTTGAAGCAAAACCAACTCTGATATACAATACATCTATCTTTTACATAGCACAAGGCTCAAACATATAAATAAGATTTTTTCATAGTAATTTTATTATCCCTATAAATGAAAGAATGGAACTATGTCTGTGAAATGTAAAAAAAATACCCCTTTTGTAACAGTTTTTTCATAAGACAACCTTTTTACTTTTTACAACTTTTTAATAAAGCCTGTAAATCTGCACTGAATTATCTAATGTAGTGCTTACGTCACTTTACACACGTTAACATTGTTATAATTAGCATTAAATGAATAGTTTATTGCACAGTTACTCATTACTCTGTGCTGCATTGTTACTGGGATGAGAGGGCTAATAATCATTGTGCATATGTATCATTTATGAAAATAGGTAAATACATTTGAAGAGAGGCATTATGACTTGGTTTCATTAATTCATTTTTTTATTTATATATTATGTATATGCATTTAAAATTTTTAGAAGTTTAATAAAAGGTTCAATGAGACTTATTGAATTTTTTATATTCATTGAATATATATACAGTATATATATATATATATATATATATATATATATATATATATATATATATATATATATATATATATATTTATCAGTGCTGGGAGTATATATATCTTTTTAAATTAATCTCTCGTGATACAGTGATGCGAGGAGAGAAATGGTTCAATAGATATTCCTGCTAATGAGACAGGAGCTTGAGAAGAAACTACCCCAGCACTCCATTTGAGCATATAAACATACTGCAGCCTGAGTAGCCAAATCAGTTATGAAAGGATTAAAAATAATTGATGTATACTGTATTATATTGTGACTTGCTGGAAAGTCATTCCTCGAATAACACTTCTTACCTCTCCATACAGGAGAGGTAAGAAGTGTTATTCGAGACAAATGTAGACTAATAGCTGCAAATCCATAGAAAAATAAGCTTTACACTGCGGTGATGTAGTTTTCGGGAAGTATTTTTTCACAATTGATCTCATAAATTGTTTGTTGTAAACATTTTAAAATTTTTACAGAATCCAGAAAACTTCTCCCCATCTTCCATTGGTTGTACAATAAAAACTGGCAAAATAGTTGGCATACTGTTTTGGGCTGAACAGGCCACGTATACTGGATATGCTATACTTATAGTGCACTGCATATTAAGCTGGAATGTGTGATATTCACATTGAAAGAATTTCACACATTAGCTGTAAGACAACAAATATGATATCTAATGTTCATCACATATATCACTAAAACAATCTGACCATTACCTTCTCCAGATAAGTGTAGCTCCAGGTCTTTCCATCAGGGAATGTCCTGGACAGCAGGCGGCCTTGTCCATCATACTCTACCCTGTCTGAGACAGAGCCCCAGTGGACGGCACTTAACTGCCCATTGCTATTGCGAGTGAGATTGACAGGCAGCAACTTGCTACTTGGCATCCAGAGAGCACGCTGACCTGCTGTGTCATAACCAATCTTCAGCAGGAATTTACGGTGATCATCATAGATCTTTTCAATCCTCAGCGCTCGGTCGTAATCAACAGACAAAATGTTTCGTCCATTTACCTTTAAGAGCAGGTGGAGAAAAGACAAGATTGGTTTGGCAACAGAAAAATGGCATAAAATTTACTCGAATTTTGGCAGATTTTCCATCTACCAGAGCCTTGGTTGATTCCAAAAGGTTTTATATTCTTTCAGTGAAAATTATTCTTTTAATGAATAGCTCACTCCAAAATCTCAAAAGACCAAAGCACTATGGCACAAATTCACTATTAAATTATCTTCAAATGTAGTCAACATCAATTTTAAACAGACTTGTTTTACCACTGTTAAACTGTCATGTTCCTTTTTTTATTCTTAGTTAATCTGGGTGCTATCTTCATGCAAAATATAAACAAGACACTGAAAATATTAACCTCTATTTATAAAGTATAGCAAGAAATATTCCCTGATTCCCTGTCTCTTATGACTTAGGCAGTTGAACCTCAAGATAGATGTACATTCAAGATATAATTTCACACTGAAACACTGGTCTGTGGTTTCTTCCTACAAGCATGAGACTCAATCACAGG
The DNA here is from genome assembly GCF_025860055.1 of Xyrauchen texanus. Taxonomy (NCBI): domain Eukaryota; kingdom Metazoa; phylum Chordata; class Actinopteri; order Cypriniformes; family Catostomidae; genus Xyrauchen; species Xyrauchen texanus. The sequence goes on along the minus strand of NC_068298.1, from coordinate 21,102,936 downwards.
CTTGTATTACCTTTTTTCTATAATTAGAAAAAAATGGCTCTTTCCTCAATAATTGAGCTGCAGTACGTACTCGTAACTTGCGTCCAAACACTGAGACCTTGGTCCGTGTCTGCTCTTTACGAAAGCGCCACTCCACCAAGTTTTGCCCACTGTCATCAGGCAGGGTCATGTTTCTACGTGCCAGAATAGGGGAGGATGCACCAGATAGAGTGTGTGGCTCAGTCTGGTAGTGAGTGTTCATTCCATTGGCGTACAGAATCCACAACGACTGGTCATAACCGATCACATAGTTGTTCTTCAGTTGATCTTCAAAATAAAACATACAAGCGTACTGTATATGATGCAAGACGAATGCACTATGCTCATGTGACAATACTTTCTTAAAGAAAAACTTGGAATTCTTTATGAGAATGCAACACATTTTATTTGTTTGTTTTCAAGGATGTAAATAGTTACCTTGCTGCAGCGTCAGTACACTTTGAATTGCTGACTGATTTGTAGTGATGGTTGCAGCTTCATCTCGTTCAAAACTTTCTCTTTCTACTGCAGAGACAGTCTCCATATCATAGGCCAGACTGGTCACCACTCCGGTTGGAAACGTAACATTGGTCAGTCGTCCTTCTGTGTCATAGCTGTAGGAGTGAATGGGATGTTATAAAGGAAAATAATGTCTTGTGAACCAGTGCTATGTTTAATGCAATACACATGAATGAGCAATGGGGAAATTGATTTATTTATTTTATTTTCCAGAATACATTTACAGTATTTTGCTTAGCAGACTTGTCACACACACTGCATGACACACTTTTACAGTTTCATGTTTTACAGAGCATAGACTATGGCAAAATACACCAAATTATAGTAAAGCATTCAGCACCAAGGTTATTCAGTGATTTTATCACAGTTAAGGGGTGGTTTTAGACATGTAACATGGAGTGCCTAAAACAACCTTAATCATGGTTAAAGCTCTTTAATGAGTAGTTAAATTATATGATGTTCAATAAATGGTTACATTTATTATTGGTAATAATCAGAATAAACTATTATTTCACCAAGCTATATAGTTTATAAATATAGTTTATTAGCCTAAGTGTACTTTAGGCTGTTTAGAGATCCCAAGAAATGTAGAAACTGTTACATTAACATAGAAACTAAAGTGCTCACAAGTGTGCATATATTGTATTTTTAGTCAAAGCTATAAGTTTTAGGGGGGCGTTGCTGAGTTGCACATGTAGTAGACAAGTATCATGGAGCTCCAACACACAACATTTCTAAATAGTGAAATTATTCGCCATCTTTCATAATATGTTGTTCATTTATATTGACAGTTTTTATTGAATTCTTATCTTGCACTCAGATTATATTCTTCATGCAATAATGGCTCCAAAAGCAAAATCCAAGGAAGGTGTTGGTCCTCAGATAATGATTATCAATGACACAGCTAGTCAACTTGCTAGTTTGGACTGATGATGACATTGTTATGCCATTGATGTGGGAACAGACATCTAACAAGTTTATGGCAACCATCAATGAAAGATTTGAAAAATTTGAAGAAAACTTTCTGTCCTTGCAGTCATTGCTTCAGGCGTTTGCTGACAGAATAGAAACTATCAAGCATCAGACACAAGATCACAAGGCCTGCATATGCTCTCTTGAAGGAACTCACACTGACCTGCAGCAGAAGAATAAAGCCCGTAGAAAAGAAATTCAATTACAAAGGGGCGTTCTCGTTGCAACAATATCAAAATACTCTGCATCCCAGAGGGAGAGGAGAAGGGGACACTGACTGAATTTGTTGCTGTACTTATTCCTAAATTACTGGGCGATGCTCATTTAAAAGGACCATTGGTCATTCCTCGAGCTCACTGCGGGTATTTAATCGAATTTAATCAAATACCCAGCATTTAAGCAATATTTGAACACAAAAATATACAAGTTTCTTGAGACAATGGAGTGACTCAATGTTGAGATCCGGGCTCTGTGGGGGGCCATACCATCTGTTGTAGGGCTCCTTGTTTTTCTTCTATTCCATTTATTTGCAAAGGGAATGTTGAAATCAAAAATGTGTATTTCCTACTGACACATAAAAATCACAGGCCAGGCGGTTGTGACGAGCTAAGAGGACGGTCCAAAATCCCTCCTCCCCCCTGACGGCGAGTATATGGAGCAAGGTACGTGCTTCGAGTTTCCCCTAAGTGCAGCCACCTTAGGTTACGACAGATGCTTCCAAGCTAGGAGAATGCGCCATGTGCAACAGGCATCCAGCCGCTGGTTCCTGGCAGGACTACAACTGTGTTGACATATCAACAGCCTCATGTTGTTGGTAGTACTGCTCGCCCTGCAGAGGCTTTTGCCGTTGATCCAGGAAGCGCGTGTTGGCCCGGCCAGACAACACGGTGGCGTATATAAAACCACCAAGGTGGCATACGTCCGAGTCACATACCACAACTTGCCCACCTCCGAAGGAGTCAGCGACTGAGTTTGCTGTGGGCCATTCACATCCGAGAAGCCTCAATGCCACAGCGGACATGCTGTCGCAGCAGGCAACGCTCAGCGGAGAGTGAAGACGTGGTATCCCTCTTGCCACAACGCTGTACTATCCACTGAAATGGTTGGGAGTTTGTCTCTGCTCCTCAGCACAAAACCTGAATTCCAGCTCCTTTAATATCCATATGTCTGGGGGAGTGGCATGCAAATTCCACTTGCCAATTCTAATTGGCCTTTTCTCAAAGATTGGAGGTGTTTGGGGCTCCCAAGAGAAACCACTAGTGTCACTACATCGACACAAAGTCACATTCCCTCCATCGGGGAACGGAGGTAATAACAGTAACCGAGATGTTATTCCTAAGTATTTCAATTAATTTACTACCTCAAGCTTCTGTACCTGGACAAACACTTGATCGTTATCATGCTATGACCCTCAGGTGGATTGTCCCTGCAATAACTGCTTATTACAGGGATTATCCCTGTAATAATTGCACTCTGAGTCGCTTTGGATAAAAGCGTCTGCCAAATGCATAAATGTAAATGTAGAATTGTCATGGTTACTTTTGTAACCTGAGGGAAGAAACGAGACGTTGTGTCAAATGAAGTGACACAGAGGGTCTTCCTGGGACACCAAACGTACCTCTAAACCTGAGAAAAGGCCAATGTCAAGTTGGCAGACAGAATTTGCATGCCACGCCCCGGACATACGGATATAAATGGAATTTCAAAATAAAGTCAGGATTTTGCACTGTGGAGCTGAAAATAAGGTATGGGCATTTACAGTGGTAGGTCTAGTGCTGTGGCAGGAGGGACACAACGTCTTGTTCCTTCCCTCGGGGAACAGAGGTTACAACAGTAACCATGACATTCCCCTTCTGTCACTCACTCGACGTTGTGTCGAATGAAGTGACACAAGGGGTCCCATATAAAAAAGCCATGCACTGACCGTGTTACATGAACTGCCGAGACAGGTGCAAGCAGGCTACTGCATGCTAGAGGCAACTGTGTCGGCTGCACATAGCCATCCCCGACGCCTCCAAAGAGGTGTCACATACAGACCTTAGGTTCCCTGCACCCCTGAGGGGGGGAACAGGTGCTACATGACTAGCATGGGAACTGGCCCGGCAGCCGCACCTTGGCGCTATCTTAACGCTATGAAATGTGTCGGGGAAGGCGGTGCGGAGGCCACATCCTGCCCAGTCTAGGGGGAGGTAACATGTGGCAAAATACAACACGAGGGTTGTGAAGCCGTACGTGGGAAATGGCGCAGTGGTAGGTCCAGCCTAATGAGGGGGGACTCTACAAGCACGGCGACTTGGGTAGCGGGGCTGTCCAAGGGAAACGCGGGTCCGCTGACAGGGGCACCGTACCACAGGAAATACATCACGGGGAGTTTGCCTGAAAAGGGAACTAAGGACGTGGAGCCCAACCCCAGTACAGAGCACCTGTGACTCGTAGTGGGTCTTGACGCAAATTACTCTGTTGAATTTGCCGGCCAGAAGGCTAGGGAGAAGAACATCCAGGGAGTGACTCTTAGTGGCTAACCTGGGATAGAAGGCACACTGGATCAACTTGGTGAAGGGCGCTGTGTGCAAGCGGAACACCCGGTCGTTATTGCCGCACTACCGAGTTCAACCGGCTCGGACATGACAAAACTGACTCAACCCTGAGATTGTAAATTCTGGCAAAGGTATTAGGTTTTGCCCAGCCTGCTGCTCTGCAGATGTCTGCTAAGGAGGTGCCATGGACCAGTGCCCATGAGGATGCCACACTTCTCGTAGATTGTGCTCGAACCCGCAAGGGTTCTGTTTGGAGACGGCGTTCCCTTTCTGCCTTCCGCCGATGCAGACAAAGAGCTGCTCAGAACATCTAAAGCTCTGCGTGCGGTCCAAATAGATACTCAAAGCACGTACCGGACACAGCAACGAGAAGGCTGGGTCTGCCTCCTCCTGGGGCAGCTTGCTTGTAGGCTCACAAACTGGTCCCTGAATGGGGTCGTAGGATCCTTGGGCACGTAGCCCGGTCACGGCCTCAGGATAACGTGAGAATGTGCCGGACCGAACTCCAGGCAGGAGTTGCTGACAGAGAACGTATGCAGGTCCCCAACCCTCTTGATGGCGGCTAACGCGATCAGGAGGGCCATCTTCAGGGAGAGGGCCTTGAGCTCAACTGAATCAAGAGGCTCGAAAGGGGGTCTCTGAAGGCCCGAGAGGACCACAGAGAGATCCCAGGAGGGGAAAAGGCTAGGCCGGGGAGCGCCCGGTCTCTGGGCGCCTTTCAGGAACCTGATAATCAAGTCGTGCTTACCTAGGGACTTGCAATCTACTGCGTTGTGGTGGGCTGTGATAGCAGCTACATACACCTTCAAGGTGGAGGGGGAAAGCCTCCCCTACAGCCTCTCCTGCCGGAATGAAAGCACTGACCGAACTGCGCACCTCTGCGTGTCTTCGGCTGGAGAAGAACACCAATTTGCGAACAAGCGCCACTTTAGGGCATAAAGTGGATGACCCAGGGAGTGAGGAAATTTCTCTTTATTGAGAATGTGGGAGAATGAAACAAGGATTCTCCTCCCGGCCCTCCACCGGGGAACGGAGTGGTCCTGGTACCAGCTTCGGAGCGAACCTCTGACTGCCTGGGTCGCTCATCTCAGGAGTGCTTCGGAGTTTTTCTGGTCCTTGAAGTGGTCCTGGAGATGGGGGGGCGTACGCCGCCTTCGAGGTGCTCGACGTTGAGGCTGAGAGCTGGGCCCGGGTTGAGGCGGAGCTACCTGTTGTTTTGCCGCAGGGGGATGCCCTCGGCGAGCTGGGTGAAGTCGTCGACGGTGTCGCCGAAGAGGCCAATCTGGGAGACGGGGGCGTTGAGAAAGCGCGTCCTGTCAACGTTGCGCATCTCGACCATGTTCAGCCAGAGGTGACGCTCCTTGACCACGAGGGTGGCCATCCCCCACCTGAGTGCCAGGTTGGTGGCAGAGTGCAGTTCCTGCAGCATGTCGGGGTCGGAACTACCCAGGTGCAGATCTTTTAGTGCCTTGGCTTGGTGAACTTGCAGGAGGGCCATGGCATGCAGGGCGCAGGCGGCCTGTCCGGTGGCGCTGTAGACTTTCGAGGTCAGTGATGACTTCATTCTACAGGCTCTGGAGGGGGCGGTCCTGCCAGGTGGCGGCGTTCTCGGGACACAAGTGGATCACAACCACCTGGGGGACCTCCGTGTACCCGTGGGTCGCCCCGCCATCCAGGGTCGTGAGAGCGGACAAGCGGAGCGGTCGGTTCCAGGCAGTAAAAGGTGCCCTCCACGACCACGTCAGCTCTTCATGCACTTCCGGGAAGAACGGAACCGAGCGGCGCCCTGACCCGAGGAACCGATCGAGTAGCCGGGGGGGGGTGAGCCTCCGGCCCGGGAATGCATAGCTGTGATGATCTCTGATGCGGCGGCGATATCGTTGGCGATATCGAGAGAATGCCGGCTGGCCGCGAGGAGAGCTGCACTCATTCCAAGCTCGGACGGAAGCAAGCAAGCATTACCCGGCGAAACCGAGCCCGTCGTCATCCCCAGATCACCTTCATCGCCATCAATCCCGTGGGAAAAAGGAACGACGTGGGGGTCGGCTGAAGTGGTTTTCTCTCATGAGAAAAGAAAGCCGCGACCGCAATGTTGCCATGGGTATGTTCTCGCACTGAAAACAGAGAAAGCTTTTAGTAAGAGGCTAGCTCCCCTTATGCTCAGAAGAGTGAAAGATTCATGTAAAAAGAAGAGACTCCTTGACTTTCTGTATGAGGCACAAATCTGTGTATTATAGAAAAGAGGGACAATTGATACTGACTCAGCAAGTAATTGAGACATAAACTTACATGTTAGCACAACATTCTTCAACACTTATCCATCTTGATCAAACTGAGTTTATCCCAGGAAGGTTTTCATTCTGTAATGTTCATCTGCTTCTTACCATCTTATATACAGACTGGTGGTTACCTGACAAATCTGTAGCTATCTCATTAGATGCCCAAATAGCATTTGACCAGACAGAATGGCCATATTGATTCAGGGATGATGTTTTGATTCGGGGATAGCTTTACCTGGGATGGCTTTATTGAATGGAACAAAATCATTTATTTGCGTCCAACATCCGTATTGACTAATGGTGATAGATCTGGTGCCTTTGATTTACACTGTGGCTTGCGACAAGGTGACCCCCCTATCTCACCTTCTTTTTTAAATTGCACTAGAGCATTGGCAACAGGGATCAGAGCCCATTTGAATAGGCTGCACGGAAAGCCTTGTAAATTTATATACAGATTATTTGTGTCTATGTATCACTGTCCTGTTGTTTCTGTCCCTAAATTAATGGATTGCATTGACTCATTTAGTAGACTTTCAGGATGCACAATTAACTGGAATAAAAGGGATTTATGCCCCTTACAGATAATGTAATCACTAATTGTTGTTTGTTTAACAGCATCGCTCTTAAATTAGTAAAAGATAATTTCACATATCTTAGCCTTACAATTCCAAGCAACTTTAAACATCTGTTTACATTAAATGTCTTTAACTTGATTGATAAACTTAACTCAAACATTGAGAGCATTCCTTTGTCAATGATTGGCCATGAGAATACAATTAAGATGGTTACACTCCCAAGGTTTTTGTATCTCTTCCAAATATGTCCTTTTTAAAGAACTTGATATAATTCCGAACAAATAAATAAATAATTTAAAGACACCTCGTATAGCAAACACGTATCTAAAGAAACCCACAGAGTCTGGAGACCTTGGTCTCCCAGTATTCAAACATTATTACTGGGCAGCAAATGCCAGAGCTTTCACTTACTTACAAAGGGGCATTCTGGATGAAATGTTGCCTGATACTTGTCAGTATGGGTTAGAGCTATGTCAGAGCCAAAATCCTCTCTCCAAGCTTTATTCTTTTCAGAAGGAAAATCTATTTGCAAGTTATTGAGTGATAAATATGTTCTAAAAATTATAAAAGTATTTTAATAAGAAAATCTTTTTTTTAAATACCAAATATCTTAATGCACTTATATCACACAGTCATTAATTTGTGCCTTCTCATATTGATGGGAGTGTTTTCTGCATGGAGAGGAAGGGGGCTGCGCTGTATAGGTGATCATTATATAGAAGATTACTTTACTCTTCCTCAGTCCCATTTTTTCTGTTATTGGCACACTATAAATGTTATAAATAAAGCTGAGAATCATGTTATTTGTATCATTTTCTTTTGTAATCTGTAAACTTGGTAATTGGTGTCTTGCTTTGTTTGTGCTTTTACAACATCTGTGAGCACAAGTCACCTTAAAGCAGCCTGGTCCAATCAGCTGAATGATGAAGTGTCTGATGAGATCTGGGAAGAGGGCTGGTCACAAATCAATAGCTGTTCCATAAATTCTAGGTATAAATTAATTAAATGTAATGATATGCACCAACTTTATTACTTCAAAACTAAATTAAGTATGATATTAACTTAAGTATCCCAGCAATGTGACAAGTGCAAGGTGACAGAAGGGACATTTATTAGCATAGCACATTTATTTTGGTCCTACCATACATGATTTTTGGTGGCATATTGTTGAATGTATTTAAAAAAAATACAGAATAGACATCTAAATTATATATTTTTTTTTTTGCGATTAATGGTGGGCATGATTGCAGCCAAAAAGGTAACACTCCTTACCTGGAAATCTCCACAAGCTCCTTGTTTTAAAGGGGTCCTGAAATACTATTTTTAAAATAACTGTATTATCTTCCCTGAGGTCTACTGATAATGCCAGTAATAGTAATAAATGATCTTTTTCCACCCTGTTTCTGGCCCTCTGTCTAATAAAAGTGCTCAGTTTTGGCCTCAGCATCTCCTTTAAAGGTCAATGTAGATGCCTACTGTTCTGATTGGTGAACATCATACAGCCCCTCAAATACAGCCATATTTGAATCCCAATTGGAAGAGAATGAATTAGCTCCACAACATTATAAAAGTAAATATCACAGTTTACATATAATGCATGTCCAACACACTGCATCTGAATATATTAACTGCTCACTTAAGCACATCAGCACCATAACTATCAAACATTCATGACAGTTGAAATATTCATTAAAGAAACTGTTTACTTACGGTTTTGCGGTCAAGTCCAAGTGTCTTTAACCCCCCATTCTTCAATAAAAGTTCCTTTGCAAAGCTTGAATCGTATGATGACTGGTTCACAAGCAGTCCACGCTTATATTATCAAAAAACGCACAGGCGTAGTCCAAAGCACGGTAAAACATGACACACACTCAAACAGCTTAATCATGCAATGATACGCACATTGCCGGAGACACATTAAAATGCTCAAAGGTGTGATTCTAGTGCTTGTTTACATCCACCAACAATAAAAAATAGTGCAGATGGGTACAATAACAGAAAGACACAGAGCAGCTGAATGAAACTGAACAGCATCTATGTTTCTAAGTTGCTCTCTCCCTCTCTGTTTATGATTCGAACTGAGCTCCAGTGAGCGAGGCCAAGGGTACGATGAGGCATGTTGTGGGCCGTGTAAATACAACTGAACAACTTAAATTAACATCACTTACACACAGATTTCAAAAAAGACATTTCTGATGGGCTGTGGTGGGCTGTGCATGTCTCCCGAACAGACATTCAAAAATCATCATTATATTCATATGATTAAAAAAAAAAAAAAAGTTAATAATATTTTCGATTTAAATGTTGCACATCAAATTTTGTTTCGTCAGGGTACACGGTTGTGTTGCATTCTATTCAAGTTGGATGTGGGATATTCCTACTTGATATCTCTGCCCGTAAATGCATTCCATTCCCCGATATTCGGAACTGCAATGCTCCCGTTAGCTTAGCAGGGGTTTGACTCTCATTAGTAATGTCTCCAAGCAACCCAACTGATAAACAATGCTGCAGCGCTAGCATTTGTGCTTTAGGTGTATGATTATCAAAAGAGATTATAATTTACCATGTTTTATACACCTGTTTCTGCAGGCGTTTGTTAAACAAGTTTTAATATCCTGTAATATGGAAAAGAACTCATTTGTCAATATTATTTCATAAAGTGAATGTTTATCACTTTGTATATCTCCCTGAGTGTCTATATGTTTGTGTGACATCATGCCCCTGCATCTCAGAGAAATCAGAGTTGAGCATTTCTGCACGAGCCTACACGTTGTAATTCTGATATCAAGATGCATTCCATTGCACTTTTTCTAGTAGGAAGTTGTAAAATCCGACTTTCCGAGTTGAATGGAATGCTGCATTATTTTTCAAAACTTGATCTGACACTGAATTCTCAAGCAGCCTAATTTACACTCAGAAAACTCCTGATGCTGCTTTTAATGCAAAAAGCATTTACCAATTAGCTTGAAGTGAAAATCAGTCCTCCTTTCGTGTTTAATAAATTAAGTAACCACACGGTCATGCAGAACATCTCATGTTTTTAAATCCATAAGGATCCCTTTTTCTCAGTGGTGATGTGGCAGTATGACAGTCGACTCGTCAGCAAGATCTCGCACTTTTCGCTCTTGAATTACTTAAATCACTTAAAGCTTGTGTGGCAGGGCGGAGGGCAGGGCGGAGGGCGGGGCCGGGTCGTGATCCTATACACCCGGTCCTGTATTAGGCTAATCAAGCCTCCCGAGAGGGACAAAAGGTCGACTGCAGAGGATCGTGCGGGAGAGAGAGAGATCGTTTACGGACATGTCCGTCATGTGTGTTTGTCTGTTAAAGTTTCAGTTTATTATTAAAACTATTATTTATATTATCAAGCCGGTTCTCGCCTCCTCTTTTCCATTGATCCCTTTACAGCTTGATTTCGTCACTCAAGGCCAGCTAGAAGGCCCCGACTGCTACACATCATAAAGATCACACCACACAAGAACAAATAAATCAATCTGTTTGGCTGATGAATCTGACAATCTGACTTTAGTTCCTCAATGATTTGCACTGTTGAGCGATTCTGTGGAAATTCTGAAGGCCTGAGTGGGTGGAGCTCAGACTCACCACGCTTCGGCTAACAAGCTTGGCTAGTGCATGCGATTTGTGAAACAGTTGTCACACTTTGCTCGTAAGTATCAAGGAATAAATTGTAACTGGATAAACTTTTCATTTTTCACTATTTGTTTGTAAATTAATTAATAGTGGAAAGTGATTAAAAATACATAGGCAAAAAGGTGATGGAGTATGAAAGGATGAAAACGATTTATTTTTTGGCATGTTAGGCCAGCAGAGAAGGCTTTGCTGGCCCTGAGAAATCACCACTGCAAATGGGTGGGAACTATAAATACTCTTTTTAGACTGGGGAGGAAGTTTTGAGATCTGAAATGTACAGTATGTTTTTATAGTACAGTTACCTCTTATGTGTCTAAATATCAAGGAAAATTGTATTCTTCGTTTCATGACCCCTTTAAAAGATGGTTAAATTAGATGCTCTATAATATTATTCAAATGGAACAGTGAATTTTAGTGTATGTAGCTCACAAAAGTGATTTTAAGCCATACAGGGGCCTCTCCTGGATTGTTTGGAAGAAGCTTAATGTTTTTATAATTGTTGCAAACCTTTTTTCTTGTTTTAATCTGTATTGTAGAACTATCTGATCTTACATCTTTTTATTGTGAATATCTTGTATTTTCACTACTTTCTTTGTATTGGTACACAAGGCAGTCCAGCTGTTTTTTTCTTATATCTTTTTTCACGTTTTTTTATTTTTATTTCTTTTTGTTTTTTTGTAAATTGTAAACAAAATTTAAACACATAAATATATAGTAAAAAAGGTTTTGTAAATCAATAAATAACCAGCTGAAACTCATAGGCCACGTCTGCACTAATACGTTTCCTTTTAAAAATGCATTTATTTTGCCACTTTAAGGACTCTCCTTCCTATTAGAACTGCATTCTCCTCCAACGAAGATGGGGCATTTCGAAAATGCTTTCCATTACCATATACTTTTGAAAACAATGACGTTAGAAGACTGATTTTGGATTATTATGGATATGGCCTAAAACATACTTACTCATAGAATGTTGTCCATCCATTAGCAGTGCTCTTGGTTGCCAGGAGGCCACTGTTGCCATGGTAAGTTAGCAGCACGTGTTCATGCCCCTGTGTACCAAGGGTCTTCAGCCCACCACTTGAGCCTACAGTAAGCCAAATAACCTGGTTGTCAGGTGCAACGATGCGTACGGGAAGTCGACTTGCATCTCGGCGAATTCGTAGCGTGTTCCCATGACTGTCAGCCACTGAGGTCAAATCCCCCTCATTGCTATAGCTGAAGTTATATTTGAAGTCTCCAGTGATCAAGTTTGCCGTATGCTGGTGCGTTCCATTACTGTCAAACATGTACACTTCTTGCTCAGCGGATGAGGCCACTTCATACAAGCCCATGCTGTTAAGTGCCGGCTTGTTTTTTCCAATCATGCGAATTCGAATGTTTCCCAGGTCAGCGACGTACAGGGTTCCATCCGGAGCTACCACAAGAGAGGACGGTGCATTCAGCCGAGCGTCTTTAGCAAAGCCATCTCCTGTTTGGTAACAATCACAGTTGACATCGGTTTTGCAGTCACAGTCTGAAGGCGCCCCCGCCAGGTGAGTGATCTCACCATCTGCTGCCACGGAACGTATGCGGCTCATCTTCCTCTCATCCGTCTCTGCGATGTGCAACACGCCATTGAAGGAGACAGCAATGGCGCTGGGGGATTCCAGATGGATATGCGTGGCTCGCTGTGTTTCTGTCACTGAGATGTCTGCCGAAGGCATGGGGCAGTGCAGGGGCCTGCCCGCCGCCACGCTGACCTGCCCTTCCTCAGTGATCCGCAAAACCACGCTGCCATCCAGCACATACAGAGAGTTATCCATTGGACTGACAGCCAGGTCAGTCGGCCATTCTAATGACACCTAAAGACAAATAAATAAGAAATCATGCAATGCAGAGAAATAATGCAGTTAAACAAGCAGCTGTTCTGTTGTGAGATACACAGCTGTCTTGGATAAGATTTAACCCTCCACTGTCTACTATGTTATAAATAAACAGCAGCATGAGATCTAAAGCAAATAAATAGACCACAACTCATTTATTTAATTAAATGTGTTAATGATAAATTATTCAAGTGTTTGAGTATTTTTCACTTGTCACCTGATGGATGTCCATAACTGAGTCACAACTCAAAGGTCGAGCAGATGCAAGGTCATTGGACCCCAGCAGGGTTGATATGATACCGTTCTGTTCCACCTTCCGGATCATGGTCCCATCCACGAAGTAGATCAGTCCATTCTTGTCAACGGCAATCCCTTGAGAGATGAGAGGGAAAGAACGAAATGTGCAGGTCACACAGCTGTGCTCCTTGCTTGCCTTATCCAGACAGCGGGTACATGTGTCATGTTTGGCTTCCCATTATTCAGGTCACTGTAGAAAGCATCGCCCTCAATTATTCACATCTTTCTTCCCACTGCTGAATTATTTCTTAAGGAAAAAGTGGAATAGGGTGTATTAGAACATCTCTCCCTCCCTCTAGCCTTTCTGTCTGTGCTCGCTCTCTGTCTCTCCCTCGCTCTGTCTCTGTAGGTCTGTATGTCTTCTCAGGTATTTGACAAAAGCATGAAGTGGGAAAGCATCAAACCCACTTTTAAACCCAAATTATGAAAGTGTGGGTTGCTATAGTAACTGCAGCTGGGTACATTTTATGTCTAGCTGAGTGGTAGACCTGGGTTTGTGTTTCTTAGGAACTCACAATAAAGTGAACTGATGGTTATGGAACAAATCTCTGTCGCAGGGATGGACCAGTGCCTTACACTTTTTTTTGTAGTTATGACAGCCTGTATGTAGAGTTCTGCACAGTGTAAAATATGTCACTTCAATGCATTACATACTCGTCCATATCATAGTACTGTACAGTATATGATACCTAATGTAACCATCATTCAGTGTGTGTATTCATGTGTAAATTACAGATAAATTAAATACAGCCTATTCAAAAACAATGAAAACAACTCTTTTGAGCTCTGCTAAGCTTATATGCTGAAATATGCTGTCTGCATTCTCCAGACAAGAGTGACACTTTATAATTTATGTCTGCGAAGCCACGATTATTTCATAGCAGCTTCATCAGTCTACTGTGTCTGGCTCAGTCAAATAATTTAGTACCTATCCTGGGGCTGTCAGTTTCCATTTCCCTCATTGAAGTGCCAATCAAAAACTTCAGCACATAATACAGTGTTAAAAGCTTACAGTGCTTTGGGATGATCTTTCATGTCAATCACAGTCCAATTGGTGCCTCAGACAATTAATTTCAAGCACTTCAGATGTTACCAAGTTTTTAAACCACCACTGAAAAAAAAAACACTGTTACTCGGAAAGCAAACCATCAATCACTGCTATGATTATCAATTTACAATTACTATTAATAATCCTTCTTTGGACTAATGGCTGAGAATACTAGTTATTGCTATTTCCATACCTTTGGGTCCTGTGAGAAGAGCCTCTGTTGCTAGCCCTCCATCTCCACACTGAGCTTCATCAAAAGGCAGGCAATGATCTCCCGTTCCCGCCACCACCTCCACGTTTTGCTGGGGCACTGTGCTGCCCGCGAGTGCCCGTGGGCTGTAGATGCATCTAGAGTTGGTGTCTGACACGTACAGCTGCCCGGTCACTGGATCCGTGGTCAGGTAATACCGGTGAGCAGGGTTGTTACTTGGATAGACACATATAAACAGTAGGAGTTATGAGAGAAGACATTAGTCTGCTGTCAAACCCAGCTGATGCGACTCATAAATTATTGGTTTGACATTGCAATTGGAGATGGCAGATGAAATGAGAGACTGATTAGAATATTAATATCATTAAAGACGTTCAGAATCGCAGCATGTTTTTTCACATCTATCAAAGGGTGTGAGCTCATGACAGATGGGAAGAAGGAAAAAAAGAATGTGTGAAAGGGAAGTAAATGTGATGTGACTGGAACGTGTTTGTGGGAGCTGTGATGACGACTTCAAGACTGCCAGATCATTTAAATCATTTTCATTCCCTTGCAGGAGAAGTTTCTCTGTGATGATATGCATATCTTAATGACTGTCAACAACTGATGGCTTTTCATAATGCTATGCTTATTTGCATTCATTAATTCCATCTCCCAATCAGTCTGCTCCTTTCTGAATGAGCTAGTGTGGCCCCTCCAGACATCCATTAGTGGCTAAATGACCAAGAGTCGAGACTTCGTTAAGGACGATGGTGTAGAGATCTGTGACCTTCTCTGGGATCAGATAAATCTTTTCACTTCTAAAGGAAAGCCGTTTTATGGGTATTCTCACACATGACGTGCTCTACTCAATCAATATCCTGGACTGTTTGGAATCCAATTCACATTCCGAGGCACTGGCCTGTGTAAAATCCAAATGTGAAAATATGAAACAGTGGATCTTCTTTCAGCTAAGGCCCTGAGCGCCAGCCTTGGAATAAAGTGCACTTGAATGGCTTGATTAAATCTTTCTGTATGGTTACAAATGTTGTATGCAAACATTTGCCACAATATGTGCCTTGACAACAACTGGTGTTAAAAACATTTTCTTTAATAGCATTCAATTTAGAAATCGAATTCCATTAAGAAATATAAAAATAAAACTTCTGTCCAAAAGTGTCATGGGCAAGCCTGTGAGGGACTGTTGTTGATCTAAAAAGAGTTTTACAATCTTGGATTAACTGGATCATTCTTAGACACATGCATGGATCTCAAAAACCACTACAGCACAATTAATTATATGATTATTATAATATTACTTACCTATGCCTGAAATCCTTATTTCTTTGGTTGGTTTGAAAAGGGAGGGAAAACAAATATAGTTAGGCAAGTTTAGACACAGCTATTCCATTTAATTCACATTACCCTTCATCTGTCTAGTTCATGCACTAACCTCTTAGATCAGACCAATATTTTAGTGCTGCTTAACCACTGGCAACTATTTATTCTCAACAACAACCAAACTGTGGCTCTAAAATGAATCCCTGACACTCTATTTGAGAACATTTGTGTTTAAAGACAGAGTTATACTTTTATTTTGTGAAATTGTCTGTTAAATTACAAGCATGAAAAATGGGAAGAAATCCCAAGGGATAAATACATTTGAAAAAAAAAAAAAAAAAAGGATATAGAAAAGTGATTAAGATCTATGGTGACACAAATCATGCTGGGAAGAAGTAGCGGGTATAGCTAGGAGTGGAGGGCTGGTGGTCATGTTTCAGTCACGCAATGCTTCTAAATCTAATTGTGACATGTCGAGTGTATTGCACAGAGACAATCTCTAGATGCTGCCACTCAGGATCCTGTGCTTTTTCAAATAATTTCACTTCAAAATCTCTCCTCAGGTATTCTGCAGGTTTTGTGCGTGTGTCTGTGCTGTTGATGTTCAAATCATCTATCCAGTTCCACTCACTCACCTGAGTTCCATGACACTGCTGACATTGCCTGACGGATAGATGCGCCTGATGTAATTGAAGTCACCAACATACAGGCTGCCGTCAATGCCCCATGCAAGAGCCACAGGAGCCAGCAGTTTGTTACCCTCCGCCTGGCCATTACAGCTCGGGCAGGAGATGCTTCTGCGTCTGCCATTCCCCATAATGGTGCTGACGATGGGAGGAAGCTGGGAGAGGAACACATTCTCACCAGTTCCTTTATACAGGATCCCTGAGATAACCGTGGGAGTGAGATAAATCCTTCATTAACAATAATAATAATAAAGGATACATACAATAATTTATAGATATACATTACTGTATATTATATAATAAATTATATGTTACAATATCAATGATTGAAACAAAAATCTAATTTTGTCAGAAAAAAAGTACTTTTGATTTGAAAAAGAAATGTAAATCGTATCTGACTCACAAGCTGACATGCTCATGTAATCTATAAAAGGGATGTGGAAAAAAGGGTTTTCCTTGCTGTCTGTAATGTCTGGCCTAAGCATATAGCTCGACTCAAGATGAAAGTTCCTGTCCTGGACATCACTATGAAAAGAGGGCACTTAGTGCTGTGATCTTTCCGAACTTTCTTTAGGAGCTCCATTTATGTAGATATAGCACTTTGATGAGAAAGCTCCAAAAATAATTAATTTGCTAAAGGCAGCAGAACTACCATAATGAACATTTTCATTAATATGGATGATTATACTTCAACTTTTGAAATAAATTGCATTCCTTCTTCTGTAGTCTAGTTTTAACCAGAATGGCACCTTTTCTGCTTTGTTATTGGCCTGTGTTATCCATTATCCACCATTAGATGACATTAATAACAGGCATTATAAGACCTTATCTTAATATACCAAACATTAATATTTTTCCATTGTCGAAAACACATGCATTGCCAATGTTTCAGCACATTTGTCTCAATAGTAGTTTAAACAAATTATTATTATTTTATTTTTTTCATTTAATAACTTAAAAGCAATGCTTTTTGACAAAAATAAAGTACAAACTTTTTGACAAGAGAATCATTGCCATTTTGTTTTATGGATATTATGCAGTGTGTTGTTTCGTGCTGTAGAAGCAGAGAAAAGCTGTCGCAAATGTGCAAGATCCAAAAGGCATTAAGGCATTAAATCTACCAAGTGGAGACATTTTGATCACCTAAGAGGTGATTGTCTTCACTGCTGTGTGCTTTATTTTCCCATAGATCTCAGCTTCCATCCTAAAACCTTTGATCATTTCAATCACTTTAAGACCACTTTCAGTCCAAGACTGTGCTAAGAGCTTGGGTCATCACAGATTAATATTTCAGTCATGTGAAAATTTAACTTATTTCTTTTTGGGGTTGGCTTCAAAGAGGATCTTCAAAGGAATGTGCCATGCCCAGGGCCATAAATTATTCATACCAAGCAACATGTTAGACTTTCAACACTAGCTTTGGCCTATTAATCACTTAAATAACACTGCAATAAACTGTGCTCTCACTGGCTGGCCACCACATTTCTAGCTCAGTAACAAGCTACCTCAGTGGCTACACACCATCACCTTTTTAATTTATAGGACTGAATCCGCTCTGTTTGAAATATTTTTTCAAGGCACCATCTCTGCTTGTGCATCTGAAATTTCATGATATTTGGTGGAGTAAACAAGACAAAGTGGCTGAAGCAAAGTTGAGCAAGGTTGGTCTTAGATCATGGAAGCTCAGAGAATGCACAAAAGCCTGTGTCTCCAATCAAGTGCAGTGGCAAGTTGAAGTGATGAATCAAGTATTTCCAGTGCCAAGCCTCATTGGGCATTCCTCTACAGTGTGATAACTGTCACTTTAGCTGCAAATGTTGTATACTGTCACTGGCTGATATCAGCTGTTAATTCACACAGTGCTTAAATTACACCAAACCCTCTGCTTTTCTGAACTGCATGTGACTGATGGCAAATGTTTTCCCATGTGCAGTAAAGCAGGGTGCATTGCACATCATCCCTGCTTGATTAGGCCCTGTCATTGATTAATTGATTGAGAGGAGGACTGGAATGAAGACATGGTTAGAGGGGATCTTGTAAATGCCTGGGCCAATAGAAGCTTGCTTTCTCATTCAGAGTGCTACGATGTTCCGTTAAGTAAGATGAATTGGTCTGGGTGGCTGCTTTTAAGTGTGACTCAACAAAGTCATTGACCTTGATGGCAAGACAAAACAATGACACTTCTCACAAACTCAAACTGTGAAATTACTGCATTGTGTCGCTTTTAATCTCATTATGCACCACACACTGTGTGTATGAACTGCTGTTCAAATACAGGAATAGGAACCTAGATAATAATGAACTTCCTACTTCAACCTGTACACTAAGATTTGTATGTCTGCATCTGTACAGACACTGACATGATTAATGGATGCTGGGTTTGAATATTTGTTTTGACTCTTAAAACAAACATTTTGGAGCAAGAAGAGTGCAATATATTTTTTAAATAAACACATCTGCCATATTGATTGGAATAGCATTTTTATAATAGTCAAAAAGTGTCCGTATTACGTTAAAAGGTTAATTTCATGAGAAATCACCCTCCTTGATTTTTTTTTTTAAATTAGTTGTACTATGTACTATGAAAATATTGTGTTACTTTCAGAACTCTCCACTGACCATCTATTTAAACTAAACGCCTTTACACACCAAAGGCGACCTGATAATGAGAGGCGAATCGCAGACGAATGGCCTTTCACTTAGAAAGAAACGCGAATTATTGCCATTAACACATTCACGTCCAATAGGGTGAAAATTAAGTTTTCCTAAAAATCGAAATCAGCTATTGTACTCAGGATTTATGTGACAATGATTAAACTACCCAGTTGTTGTAGTGCCTCTAGTGTTCATTTCACCAGGAAACTGCAGTGAAACATACAAAGAGGCACGTACAAGACAGTTTGTATTAATGTATTTAAAGTTAATTCTATGAGACCAGGTTGGTATTGAAACTAAAGGCTGTGCAAAGGCCTCAAGATGCAAAAAGACTAATTCCCTAATTCTTGAATTACTGATGGGATTTGACCACCAACATTTACATGTCAGTGATGCTTATTTGGCATTCATAAACCTGGCCTGCCTAGTACACTGTTAAATGTGATTAGTTGACTTTAATAAAAAAAAGTGTGGGAAAAAAGACTAATTTAAGCTTAAATTACAATTACAGAAGAATGTTAAGCTTACTAACTTAAAACTAATGAGTTTTTCTGAGTTCTATCTACTTAAATTCAGGAAACCTGTTGCCTTGAGAAAATTAAGTCAATACAACTTAAATGCTTATTCATACCTTTAAGGAAAATAACTTATTCACACTTAACAGATATGACTCTGTAACAGTTCAAGGATGGGCAAGGAGGAGGCGGGAACTGGCTGAACAGTCAACATAAAGTTTAATGTCAAACTCAAAGCAACATAAAACATAAGAAAAACACAGATACACATGCAGTGTGTGTCTCTCTCTCTCTAGAACTGGCATCTCCGTCTCCCCTTTATCTCGCTCTCCCACTGATCAGCTGATTGATGTGGCCCGGCCACACCCTCGTCCTAGTCGCACTCCTCCCCCAACCGATTCAGGCCGGGGCACCACTGGACTGACCTCAAACCAGAAAACTCATCCCCAGCAATGCCCTCCTCCTCATCAGACACATTTCATCAGTTATTTCAAATTCTACACTGAAAATATTAATACTATTCTAAAAAAAAAAAGACAACACTGTTTAAAGTCAACACAGACGCTGATTTATTCCTTAAAAAAGCTCTTTGTATAAATTGTATGCAAGACACTTCTCTGAAGGATTGCTAACACATTTCAACATGCAAACAGACAGATACATTTCATTAAAGGGATAGTTAACTCAAAATGACAATTCACAAAAAACTTAAGTGACTTGCCAAAACCATGTTCCAAACCATGGGACAAAAAAAGAAGTTATCTAGCAGAATGTCCAAGCTGCTCTTTCATTTTATAGAAAAGAGCAGCTTGGACATTGTGCTAGATTACTCTTTCTGTTCAATGTAAAGAAACAAAGTCATACAGGTTTGGCACGATATGAGTGTGAGTAAATAGTGACAGAATATTCATTTTTGGGTTAGGGTGAACATTTTTACTCAACATTTTCACTGGCCAGCAGTTTTGGACTGATTTTGTTCTGGCCTATTGCAACATCACCCTCTGCACAAAGTGAAAGTGTTCTTCATGCCTGCTGGATAGTCCATGTGCAGTCTGTATGCGAGGCCAAACAAAAGACATGTGCGTTTAGGTAACTTCCCAGGTCATCAAGAACAACATCTCCTTAGAATACTTTTGTGATGAAGACGGCTGTATGTGTAACTGGGCTAATCCAGGCCTTGGACATTCTTCAGGAATGACTATTCCCAAATGCATCTGAGCGAAGTCCTCTGTAACAGCCCTGCGTGTGAACAGTAGAGTTGGAAGTTATATTTTTCTAAGAATCAATTTCTTTGCATTTCCTGTTATTTCAACTAGTGACTTCAGTAAACATTTCCTTCTTGTAAAGCACTGATTCATAAGGAGGCTAAAAAGAGCTGGCTTGCCTTCTCACATCATCATCATCATGTTTAAAAGATGCATCCTCAAGAGTGGACTTCATCTGTCAGAAATAAAAAAAAATGCTCTGCATCGTTCAGGAAAGCAATGGGGTTGTGAAGATGGAACAATACAACCATAACTCCACCCAATTGTGCAATAATCATTTGTGTGTATGAGTAATATATATATATATATATATATATATATATATATATATATATATATATATATATATATATATATCCATGCTGGGAGACCATCTTGGACCAGCTACCAGCTGGTTGGTCATAACAGCTCAAGGTGGTCAAGCTTGTTTGCTTGGGCAAGCACATGACCTGCTTGGACCAGCTCCCATGTACCAAAACACAGCTACCAGCAAAAGCTGGATTTTCCTGCTGTCTGCATTTACTGTCTGTAGGTTTACTGTAGTAGTTTGATTAACATTTCTTACATCTGCACTGTAGTTTCCAATCTTGATTTTCCCCCACTGTTCTGCAATGCGTTAAAGGAATAGTGCACCCCAAAATTACAATTATCTCATTATTGCCATCTCAGATGTGTTTGACTGTCTTTCTTCAGCAAAACACAATAAAGATTTTAGTAGAAAATGGAGCTCTGTCAGGTACTTATAATGCAGTAAGCAATGTAAGTAAATGGGTGCCAGCACTTTTGGTCCAAAAGTCACATTTAGGCAGCATAAAAGTAATCCACATGACTCCAGTTGATCAATGAATGTCTTCTGAAGCAAATGTTTGTGTAAATAATAAATCGATAATTAAAACGTTATTAACATTTAAAAAGCACTTTCTGCCAGCAGTTGAGGTTTCACGTAGCTGTTGTGTGACGTATGTCGGTGAGTTCACGCAAGAATATGGAAGCTGCACTAATTTAAAACAGAAGAATGAACATGACGTGAGAGTTCAGCCATTTTAAACAGCATCAGAGCCTGGGACGTAAGCACAGAATTAAAGCTAAAAACGTTTTAATTATCGACTTTCTTACACAAACCTATCAATTTGCTCCAGAAGACTGGAGTTGTGTGGATTACTTTTATGCTACCTAAATGTGAGTTTTGGACCGTGAAAGTGCTGGCACGTGTGTACTTGCATATATAAAATCTTAATTTGTGTTCTGCTGAAGAAAGACATTCACGCATCAGGGTAAGTGAATAATGAGAACATTTTCATTTTTGGAAATTTTAACAATAAACCTAACATTGTTTTTAAGCAAATCAATATATTCAGATATTAGATCCAACATAATTATATACACTTACAAAACTCAGGTGAAAGAATCCGGAGTCTTCTTCTCCAAGGATAATGGGAAGAACATGAACCACAACGGTTTGCATTGCAGCGACATCCTGTGTCTATGAAAATGGAGATACAATAACACATTAGCTTTATAAATTAACTTTAGGGAGTAATAAAGAGTCTGTGACAGAAGACTTTGGTTAAACTTAAGGCAGAATATATATTTACAACTCATAATTTTGTATGGACAGCATCAAACATTTATTAGGTAAAATAAGTCTATAAATTCAATTAGTAGACATAAAATGTAAGTTAATTATTCACATACCTTTGTATTAGCGTGGTGTAGAAAGTGTAGACAAGAGTGTTTTGTCAAGCATTCCCTTTTCGGATTTAGAAAATGTCAATAAACGTGGAGTATGGTGGTCCAATGACCCAAAGGAAAGCTTCAGTAGATTTTTTTAGATGCAACTCTTTGGAATTCTTCAGAAATCTGAAGAAATAAACCATCCAAATCATGCAAGGGACAAACCAATTCAAGCCAAACTTCAAGCAGTACCACAATGTGTTGACAATTTGTCATTGACCAATGAAATTATATGTCTCTGTTATGTGTCTCTCATATCACTCTGTGCTATTTCTTCTCACATAATAAAATAATGTTTACTCCAAACAATGGATCATTTAATTTATTTATTAAAAAGCTGTGAAATAAGCAGTATAAATGTACAGTTAGTTGGTCTTTATCGCAAAATAAACCCCTTCAAGTGAAGCTCTTATCCCGAGTTGGGCAAGCTACTCAAAACAGGGTTTCTGCAGAGTTTTGGAAATCAAATTTAAGAGTTTTTAAGACCTTTTTCAAGACCTGAAAAAAATAAATGTATTATAGTGTATACCCTTATCAAAACAAAACCACACGATCTCAAAATAAATTATGTATCACAGAATCTTACTTAATCTTATGGCAGTTAAACAGGGTATCTGTAAGTTTAAAATACTCAAAACATGTTTTACACACGCACACGCGCGCGGTTGGTGCGGCTATCCTTATGAGGACTCTCGATAGACAAAATTATTTTTATACTGTACAAACTATAGATTCTAACCCCTAACCCTCACAAAAAAACTTTCTGCATTTTTACATTTTCAAAAAACTTTGTTTAGTTTGATTTTTTAAGGGATTTGAATTATGGAGACAATAGAATAGTCTTTATAAACTACATTTATAGTAATTACCAGTTTGTAACATAACAAAAATGTCCTGGTAAACCACCTAAACCTGCCAAAACACACACACACACACACACACACACACACACACACACGCGTGTGTGTTTTGGCAGTTTAGGTGGTTTACTAGGACATTTTTGTCACTTTTTTTAACACATAAGGGAAATAAAATGTGCACTCCTACAATAATCTGCAACATAATACAATATGATTAAAAGTAATAATTAAAAGTAAACATAGTCAATTTCATCAACACTACAGTATATTATCATCATCATCAACAATTGATCATTTGTGATCGCTTGTCATAAATTTACGATATGGCTGGAAATATTCACAAGCCACCGCGTGCTAGGAGAAAATACAACAGTGCCACATTTTCATTTAGAAGGAAGCAGCACATGCATTTATATTAAATCTAATTCTTTTGAAGTTTGATAATCACATTAGGTCATATCACAAATACTGTCTATTTGCCCCAAATTAAGACCACTTTAAATGATAATTGATACATTTGTTACATTGTTTAAGATATTTTAGACTTTAAGGATCCACAGGAACCCTGTAAAATTTGGCTAGCGAACCTACCATCTTCTCAACATACAATTTTGTTAACTTCTAAGGCCACTAAGTTTTTTGATACTCTTTGGGTGATAAAAGGTAGTAGGGCTGCAGGTAAAGATGTGCTGAACTTAATAAAGAACTTCTTCGTCACTGGCAAATGACAGGATGCATTTTCAGGTTTGGTTTCCATTGATTGTAGATAAATATCCACTGCAACCAGTGTTATTGTTTTCTGTGTTTTAAAATATTCCGTTAGTGTGCTGGAGGTGAGAAAACGCTTCAAATTATTCAACAGCGCGTACGCTTGGTTTACAAATCGTTGATATTGTGTCGCAAACCGATTCAGAGTGCTTTGCTATCATGTGTGTCCAATTCATTATCAAGAACCGACTCAAATTAATGATTCAATTGTGAATCGGACATCTTTAATTCTGAATCAAAACTGGTGGCGACAGTAATCACCGGGTCCACGCAGTTTAGCTTCTGTCAACGCTACGCAACAAATAAAAAAATGCTACTGAAAAGCTAATTATCTTAAAGCAGCCAACCGCTTTACAGAAATCATGCTCCAATATCTTTAGAATAAAACAAGATCGTTTCACTTCACGTCCGGGGCCTGATCACCCAGTTGGAGTATATCTTGTGATAACGATCAACTGACTACACATTATTACATTTACTGCAGTTTTCCTTTATATATGTATGTACTGATGAAGTTGGTGTAAAACTTACGGCCGTTTGACCCACACAAAATGGGAATTTGGGAATGGAAGTCCCAGACCGTCCAGTGAAGCGAAGTTGCTTTTGAACACGTGGCATGAGCACATGCTCAAAAACGGAAGAGAGCCTCTTCTATTATTCAAAATAATACAAATAATTAAGTCCAGTAAACTTAATTATAATGCGTGAAGAACCAGTTGCATCTTACAAAGTGGGAAAAACATAATCATACTGACTAATGTCAACAGATTAGGGACAATTAAGTTTTATTAAAATAAAAATAGTTTTACTTAGTTAACAGTGCATAAACTTTTACAGTGTAACAGTGAGATAATAAGGAAGAAGAATAGATACTATTAATCCTATTACACCAGAAAATCTAACTAACATTACCATTATGTGGTAGCATCAAAATTAACTGATTTTTTTTAAATTCCAAAATGTTATTTAACCTGATTAAATTACCTGACAAATTTAGTTACATCAACTCAAATACATTTTATGGATTATATTATGTACATATTGATCCTTGAGCTAATGCAACAATTGCAGGTTACCCCTTTTCAATGTAGCACCTGTGGCTCTGCATATCCTTCCAAAGGATCAACATGTATACAGTCCCTGAAGAGGTGGGAAGACTGTGAATTTTGTTGGTGTAACTTAATGTATTCAACATTGATTAAGGGATGTTAAAAAATATCTTTACTTGAATAAAAACTTGTGTTATCACATTAACAGTTACTGAATTTTAAGTTAATATTTTATTTCAGCGTAAACGGAATCTCAGAGAAAAATAAAAAATAAATAAATTATGAATTATGATGCAATTTGGCACACATACTTGACAAATTACTAATTTTAACCATCTTAATATTAAAAGTGGACCTCATGGAAAAATAACAAATAATAAAAACATGTATTATATGATCCCTTTAGTATAATTAATAACAAGAACAATGCATAATTACAAGCAGCATCACAGAATAATTAAATTTAAAGTATCATGTTCATTAGTATTACTCAGTAATTATGTAATTACACACACATGATTAACCTGAACAATATTGGCTCATTATTCCCCTCTAGGTAAAAGGCTTGATTTGTTTTAGCCACTCTCAAGAATGTGTCAACATCTATGAACAAAATGGAAATTGTATCCTATGTCAACTACAGTAATGCTATGCTTATGCTTATTGATTATTCACCAAGCAAATATGCTGATCAAATAGCAATGGGATAAATACAACTATTTGGTAAATGTCAAGTAAACAAGCAGAATGTCCAATCATCCAGGTGTTCTTTGACATTCCTAAAAAGCTTCAGACAAGGCACGCTGCCCTATTGGAAAAATGTATCTCAGAAAAAAGATTGAAATAAACACCAATATAAAGGGTATGATAAATAATTTAAATCACCTAGAGAATGGTTGTTATAAGGACAGATAAAAGCTCAGCACTAGGGAGTAACACTGCAACATATGCTCACATCCAAAGTTTGCATGGCTGTTGACTGCTGATCAGACATGTAGGACACAATCTGGGAGCACATATGAGTGTCTCTTCATGCAGCGAGACAAATGGGATTGTCAAAGAAGAGCCCCCTTACGCAACTTGATTACATTTGTGACATGTTCTCCAAGACAACATTTTTTCCTCATCTCATGCATGCTGTCTGATGTACAGAAATGCACTAATCGTAAAGGAGGAAAAGGCAGCATGCAAAAGCTTTCATCTAATATTAGATGAAATAACCAGGGGGAGTCAGATTTATGTCTTAATCTCTTTTAAGAGCCATTCTTCTCAGAGTAAACCTATAATATGAATCTTAAGAAGATTTACAGCATGTGGATTTATAATAAGTCACCTTGTGTAAAATTACCTAACCACAAATCTACTGCTAACTGCTAAAGGCCTCAATATACTTCTTAAGAAATTGAAGAACAAATGGGTGTGACGTCATTTACAACAAAATCTGGCCAAAAAGAAGGTGTACTTGAGTGCGTTTCGGTAGTTCGTAACAGCTCGCTGGGGCAAAATTTAGGAAACATTCTTATCGGCTGCTTAACAACTTCCTGTCATTGGTCCACATCATCGGTAGGTGTGACCTAGAGCTCCACCTACCTTGAGGCAGATGGCTAATTTTGAACATTGTTCAGTGAGTCAAAATCAGTCAACATGAACACATCGATGTGCAGAGTTATTAGTGAGCTGGTGCAAATGTACCTGCATCTGTACGAACGTTCAACTAGAGACATTTTCCAAGACCAAGTCATGTGATTTGTTTAATTATTATTATTTTTTTTTGTCTACTTAAGGAATCAAATCTTCTCAAATACTCTCTAGTGCCATTCACTCATGTGCCATCTGCATCAAAAGCCATTCACACATCTGCCCAAAGTAAGATATGTCTCTATCATCATTGTTTTATCTTTGTTCTGCACATTAACACTTTTGTACACTCATTGCAATGGTATCAGTGACTAATAAATTACAATAACCTCATGTGAATTCTACTCAGAATGATTGATAAAGTTATTGATAACACAGTTTTAAGGTTTTACATGTAGCATACTCATATTTAAACCACATCGGTGTGGCGGGTGTCTGAATGTTTGGAAAAAGTACACCATTGCTCGGCTGTTTTGAAATTCTATGGAAGTATATTAAGGCCTTAAGAGTTATGAGTTGTTTTAAAAAGAACAGAAGATCATGTTATGTTATATATTTAACAGAGCTGAAAGCTCTATGACAGATGCTCAATGCCTCAGTGCTCTCTATTAGAATATGCAGTTCCAAGTCTTTTATTTCACCACTTTCAACTGTGTCTGTGAGGTTTTTGACAGATTTAGTTCACAGAAAAAGCAAAAAAGAAAAAAGAAACAATGCAGTTAACATTTAACTAAAAGATTATGCACTTTAGCAGCTAACAAAAAACGAAGCAGTATGACAATCATCAAAATATAATGGTTATTTTTGAATAATGGAAATGGACATTTACTAAGTACAATGATATGCACAATGCATCCTTTTGGATTTGGCAAAACAATTAATTGCACTATTAACTGATGATAATCAGTATAAACTATTACATGTTATAATTTTTTTATTTTTTTTATTTAACCTTTATTTAACCAGGAAAGTCCCATTGAGGTTAAAAACCTCTTTTTCAAGGGAGTCCTGGCCAAGAGGCAGCAAAAACACAATCAATTACATTTATAAAGGTTATACAACACAAATAATTAAAAACATTTACAGTTTAAACAGGTCAATTCAGGTTCTCTCAATCTGGACTTAAAAGCATTTAAGGAAATGAGTTCAGATAATTTCAAGTCTTTTTGCAAAAAGTTCCATGCAGAAGGAGCGGAGTAGACAAAAGCCCTTTTCCCCAGTTCTGTTTGGGCAAATGGAACAAAGAGCAAATTTTGGGGTCAAATTTTTACAATTCGTAATAAATCTCAGAGACGCATGATAAACAGTGTCAATCTTATGCAGACATTGTGCTGAAGCGGTCCTATACACCAGGTCACCATAATCTAAGACAGATAAAAATGTTGCAGTGACTAGCTGCTTTTTTTTGCTTTGAAAGAAAAACAAAATTTATTTCGAAAGAAAAAAGACAGTTTAAGTTTGAGTTTCTTCACAAGGTTGTCTATATGAGGTTTAAAAGTGAGAGCATCATCAAGCCAAATGCCAAGGTACTTATAAAAATGAACCACCTCTATGACACTTCCAGTCAAAGTGAACACAGAAGGAGGAACTTTATAAACCTTCTTAGTATTACTAAACAGCATCAGATTGGTCTTATAAGCATTGAGAACCAGTTTAAGCTGCATAAGCGTGTGTTGAACCACATCAAAAGCTTTCTGCAAAGACTCAACCGCTTTAGCTGGGGACGATCCAAAACAAGAAATAATCGT
Organism: Xyrauchen texanus; assembly: GCF_025860055.1. NCBI lineage: Eukaryota > Metazoa > Chordata > Actinopteri > Cypriniformes > Catostomidae > Xyrauchen > Xyrauchen texanus. The sequence continues at coordinate 21,074,726 of NC_068298.1, read as the reverse complement.
GTCATCAGCATAGAAATGCATATTAGCATCCGACACATTTTGGCCCAATTCATTTATATACATAATAAACAGGAGAGGACCCAATATTGAGCCTTGTGGCACCCCCTTGTGGACCTTCACTAATGCAGAACATAGACCATCACATTTAATATACACTGAGTCCTGTCACTCAGATAATTCATGAACCAGGAAACTGCACAATCAGACAATCCCAAACAAAGAAGCCTATGCTTTAAAACAGCATGGTCCACTGTGTCAAAAGCTTTCGACAGATCAAGAAAAAGTGATGCACAGAATTGCTTTCTATCAAGGGCGACAAGTATGTCATTAATTACTTTTGTAACAGCAGTGATGGTACTGTGCTTTTTCCTGAAGCCTGATTGCAGTTTAGAGAGAAGTTCATTTGAGTATAAAAACTCTTTTATTTGGTCTGAAACAAGGGATTCTAAAATTTTTGACAAAACACATAAATTAGATATAGGCTGGTAGTTAGTTAAAACTGCTGGATCACCTCCTTTAAACAAGGGAGTAACAAAAGCTGACTTCCAAACTGATGGTATTTCATTATTTTGAATTGACAAATTAAAAAGAATTGTAAGGGGCTCAGCAACAAAATCAGCCACCTTATTCAAAAAATAAGGCTCTATTAAATCTGGTCCAGGAGGTTTTCTGTGATCTAACGCTTTAAGAGCTCCATGCACCTGCTGCACAGTAAAAGAAACAAAATTAAAAAGCTCTCCAGAAAACACTGGGGAGTATGTGCATGGAGTGACAGCGACTACTCCTGTTGACTCGGACAGAGAACCAACTGATACAAAATGCTCATTAAAGCAATTTAAAACATCAACTCTGTCGTAGACTGGGAGAGAGTTTTTTAAGACAAATTTTGGGAGGGCTTCATTACTTTTATTCACAGATAGAGACTTGATGACTTTCCAAAATTTCTGTGGATTATTGAGATTTTCACTTGTGACTGATAAATAATATTCTGATTTAGCCTTTTTAATAAGAGAGGTACATTTGTTTCTTAGTTGTCTGAAAATGGACCAGTCAGTGGCAGAATCACTATTTCTAGCTTTAGCCCATGCCACATTTCGCTGATGGATAATGTCTGACAACTCTGGAGAAAACCAAGGGTTTTCCTGTCCCTTCACTCTGTGCTTTGTCCAAGGAGCAGGTTTATTTAAAATATTCTCAAAATTCTCCTTAAAAAGTGTCCAGGCAAGTTCAACATCAGGCAACAGGCCAAGCTGTCCCCAGTTAAGCAAAGATAAATCATGATGATAGGCTTGTTCATTAAAATTTTTCAAATTTCTCTTTCTAATAATTTGCGATTTACATTTGGGTATTTTACTGCCTCTCGAAGTAGCAATAACACAATGATCACTCAGATCATTACAAAAGACACCCATAGATAAAAATTTATGAGGGACATTTGTTAAAATCAAGTCAATTAAAGTAGATTTGTCAGGATTTTTGAGATTAGGCCTTGTAGGTACATTTACCAACTGGCTAAGACTGATAGAATCACAGAAAGATTTAAATTCATCAGAAACAACATTTAGCCAGTCCCAATTCAAGTCCCTGGCCAATAAAAGTTCCCTATAGTTTAGTCTGGACAAAAGAAGCCTCCCTGGAGGCCTGATAAAGCCTCCCTGGAGGCCGATGGAGGTCTATAACACCCCACAACAGTTATTGAAAGGGACTTAAATATTTCAACATTTATGGCCAAAAACTCCATTTGCCTACAGAGAGACTCAGACAAAACAACTGATGCACCAAATCTTGACAAGATCCTTGCCATTTTTGGGGATTTCCGCCTGGATTTGGCCTACCCAAATTAAAAAGCTTCCCATTCCCACATACTTTGGCCTAAATACACAGTTTTGGTGTCATTTTACAGGAAACCCTTTGAAGTTGCATAAAACACTGCTAAAAAAAAAATAAAAAATTAAATATATGTTGTCTGAACAGTAATAACCCTCCTAAAAAAGAGGCGCTTTTTGATTTTTTTTTAATATAAATTCATTTTTGAAAGTGTATAATTCAAGCCCTGTAAACCCTAGCAGCAAGCAGACAGTTTTGGCTGTTTCCACTAGATGTCAGCAAATACCTGAAAAAGGAATTTTGTCTGTATCATGTTTTATTTAATATCTATTTCAATTTATTTGAAGGGAGGAATATTACCTTTTTTTGGTGTACTTTCCGCCTACCCAAATCTAAAGTCTCCCCATACCCATATTCAGTGCTATAAATGCAAAATCCCAGTGTAATTTTACAGAAAACCCTTTGTCATTACATAAAACACTGTTGAAAGTGGTAAATATGCGCTCAGGTGTCTGGTGAGACGCGTCTGTGTGTTTTGTGACGTAACCTACCAAGTGATCACTTCACAGTCAGGATGCAATATCACAGCCCCTGATTGGTCTATTTGATCTTGAGAGACATTGCCGGAAAGCGGAGGGTCTAAGCTTTACGGCAATATATGCTTTATCCGGATCGGATGTTTACATATTTTCCTGGATTGTTGAATATCATATAACATTACTTTGTGGTGTTTCTGCACTCGCGTGACATATCGAGGGATTACTTGGGCACACAACCACAGAAAACACTGAAAAACGGCTCATTTTGCAGAGAATAACCTAAGGTAAAGGATTATGTAGCATTTGTGGCTAACTGTGCTGTCTAGTGCGAGTAGCACGGCAAATATTCAATAAGTTCACTTGTATGTTTACAAATGTTGATTGTATACTTCATGATTCATTCGAAGTGTATTAGATATGTGATTATACCTCAATAAAAAGACTTATTGGAACTTCTTACTGGCAATGAGAGCTTTCATTTGATACATGGTTTGTACATGTGCGTCATATTTGAGCTGATATGAGAAATATGCGTATTCAAAAACGCACATAATTATGACACGACTTTTGATGGGTGGAACTATGTAATTTATTGTAAATAAGTTACTTAGTGTAAAACAAATGCCAAAGTGATGCATATCTCAAGAAAGTAGACATTCTAAGCTTTCAAATGGTACCAGATATGAGCTCATAACTCCTCCGCATACATTTAAAATTGGAAGTACATTATTACTGACGTAATTTTAAATCCCGGATCCGGGATCGTGGATTTTAAGATGTTTTAACATAGATAGATTCTTCAACCATGTTTCCGAAATTATCGCTATGTCTGCATCTGTAGATTCAATCCATATTCTAACCATGTCCATTTTGGGTTGTAAACTGCGAACATTTAGATGAACAAATTTAAGTCCAGGCATTGATTTAAATTCAGCAGGGGTCGAAACACATTGCAAACAGGGGCCAGGATTGGGCTGCACATTTCCAGATAGAAGTAGGAGTAGTGTAATAATCAATCTGCACCTCACAGCATATTTTAAAGCTGGCCTATCATATGCTGAAACCACGTAATGCCTGTCATTAATTGAGAAAGACAAATTATACAAAGCAAAAAAATTTTGCAATTTAGGCAAATCCCAATACAAATCCATCCAGAAGTCCAGGTTCCAACAAAAGTGTAATGGTTCCTGGTGCATGTCAATACTGGTTTTTGTGCCACTATAGTAGGTTTCCTGTATGCCCACCATATTATTAAAACAACTCACCCTAGGATCAGTGCCTGGTTTCAAGTTCCAAGTGACCAACAGGGATAATAAAATTAGAATTAAAAAAGATGCCATCGTCATGAATTTACTAATAGTAAAGATGACTAATAACAGTACCAGTTTATCTTGTCGAGTATGGCCCAGCTTCCAAAATGATGTTTCTGGCTTAGGCTTGTTAACCCAAGCTCCAGGAGAATGTAGTAGGCCAGGCCCGTTAGCCTAGCCTCCAGGATGATGGGTGAGACTCAGGCTGGTTTGCCCAAGCTCCAGAAAAATGAAGCAAGCCAGGCCCGCTAGCCTAACTCCAGGAGTATGTAGCAGGCTCAGGCTGGTTAGCCCAGGCTTCAAAAGAATGTAACAAGCTCAGGCTGGTTTGCCCAAGCTCCAATGAGGATGTAGCAAGCTCAAGCTGGTTAGCCCAAGCTCCAAGAAGATGTAGCAGGCTCAGGCTGGTTAGCCCAAGCTCCAAGAAGATGTAGCAGGCTCAGGCTGATTAGCCCAAGCTCCAAGAGGATATAGCAGGCTCAAGCTGGTTAGCCCAAGCTCCAGGAAGATGTAGCAGGCTCAGGCTGGTTATCCCAAGCTCCAGGAGAATGTAGCAGGCTCAAGCCCGTTTGCCTAGCTCTGTTTAGCCTGGGCTAATAGGATCAGTAAGATCAGGCTCAGGTTAGCAAAATTAGCTCAGAGCAAAGGTGTAGTGTCATTTTTAAACTCATAGTAGTCCACAATCTTCTTAAAAGTTCAAGATGAAATTTCCATATAAATGACTTGTACAACTTGAAAACTACAACTTAAAAGGAATAAAGTACTATAAAATCCATTTAAATGAAATCAATCCAGAGAGAGACACTGAGCAGACCTTAGACTAGCTGCCATCTTGGATTTTTTGTAACATATGCAATCATGCCAAATATCAATAAACAATAATGCCAAAATCATTCATATAATAACTGTATAATAAAAAATAATATAATGAATTAAGCCTCTATATTGTTGAAAATCTGCAATTGGTTTAATCCACTCTGGCGCTTGAGGTGTAAAATGAGGATTTAAACTCATATTGTGCAGGAATGGTGCTTAGACAAGATAAACTGTCTAGAGGTGCAAAAATAAGGGCTGAGCAGACAGCCATGACCATTTGTTCGGCAGGTCATCGGATTAAAGGGTGTGGAAATTACAAGGCCAACTGGCATTTAGCCAGCAAGCAAAAAGAGGCTTAAATTCTTCGTAAAGCATTGGTTCAGGTAAGGCAAAATCTGATGGTGTCACATTAACAAATTCTAGAATAATAACCTGAGACAACTGCACCTGAATAGTGTCAGTCTAATCTTGTGTTGTCTTTAGGATATTATCATGTGCAGCAGAGCTGAATTCTCTTTCAATATGTGCAGTAAAATAAGACTGCTGGATCTGGTTCAAACTGTGTATATCACAATCATTTAAAATGAATAAAAAGATGGCATTATGTACGTGAATGTTTTAAACTGACAGAATGGGCTTCCTTGTCACCCAGTTTCATTATGAAGACAAGGGAACAGGAAACATCAGGTGGAATAATTTAACATTTCCATACTCGCAGTTGTGTTTAAATCGCTTTTTTTATAGAATTAAGCTATAAGTATGCATTTTCTGCCTGAAAACTGGCTAAAATTAATTCAGCCAAATCATGCCACCCCCCAGTATGTTGGAGAGCACAGCTCTGACTTGGCACACTGTGTTAATGATTCCGATTTAATCTGTCATCGCTGTGAGCGATTAGCCCTTTCAAACTCTGCTTTATTATGTGCAAATGAGGCAATGAACCATATTTCACGCTAAGATGAATATTTATGGCGATGAATCTAGGTAGAGGCGCTGACCCCTGAGTTGGCAAGGGGACATGGCCCATCTGAACCACCTCACGGGGAATAATAAAGAGATTCTCACCTTTCGGCACATCCAGGATGTGATGCTTATCCATGGTCCAGCCACCCAGGTTGGAGGCCTCCAGCTCATATCCCTGTAGTGTGGCTGTCTGCTTTTCCCATAGGATCACATTCAGGCATGATTCATATTCAAAGCCCACAGATACTACAGCATAAAAAGCAGGGCAAAAGTTATCTATTATCCATAAATATCATTTTTTCCACCTACCTTGAATTTACAATTGAATGAAAATCATCTCCATAAATATCTGGAGATATTTCAAGATTTTATGACAACTATTTTAAACATTTTAATTCTATATGTGGCTTTTTGAAGTATTTCTTACTAGCACAGTTTATGTGGCATTGACAAACAGTATAATCTGTCTTGTCTATTCCATTTATGTAAATGGAAAACTGATGCAGTAACTATGTCAGAGCACCTACAGCATCATTAGGGAAGAAATACTTTAGCAAACCATATACTTTCAATGAGTCCAGTCTAAGCAATGTATTCCAAATGGGACAGTGACCTTCTGAGAGCTGGTGTTCCTTAGTTTATATGCAAACAGTCAGCAATATATAGATGGCCTTAAAAAATGCAGACGCTTATGGATTTTATTTATTGCTTAATCGTGATCCAAAGTTGGTATTGCAAAAAAGGATTCAGACCTATGTGTATTTTTAGCAATGTATAAATCATTCATTTTGTCATGTGCAGGTATTAAAATAAACCGTAGAATTTTCCTTAATTTTCTGTCTTATATACCTTTAACAACAATCAGTTTAAGTTCCTGGAATATTCAGTTCAACCTTATAGCCTTTATGATCATAACAATAAATTAAGTCTTCTTGGTGTAATCAGCTTGACTTTAATTTTCAGTTTGTAGAAAAATTCATCTCGCCAGTGTCACAGAATTATCTGGGTGGAAAAGATTAATTGTCTCTTGGTTTAAATCAGTCCAAGTTAATAATATATTCATACACAGAGGGCTTTATATAGACCTCAGTTTCCTCTCATTGTTCCACCACTTACCCACAGCCTCTGCTAGACCGTAGACTCTCTGGCTGTACGCATCAGTTTTGTCCCAGATAAAGGTGTAGGACAGCAGGGGTGAAGCCGGGAACTGCTTCTGAAACATTCTGCCCTCCACAGCCACCATCAGATGGACCTTAGCCAAGCCGAAGGGAACATTGGACTGGGTCATAATGACCTTCAGAACTGGTTTGTAGGCTGAGGCACGTGAACTCGAGTAAATCAAAACTAAGTCACTTCCAGGAATTGCTGTCTGCTCATGAAGAACCTGTGATTAAAAGAGTTTGCACGAGAGAAAGTTAAAAGATTGTAATGTAAATTCCCTTGGGCATCCAGTAAGGGTGGTGAAAAAATGTACAGCACTAAACTAAATAAACCAATAAAGTATTAATTATTTAATTCTTATTATCATTCTTACAATACTTTTATATTTTAAATTTTTATACATTTGTCATCATTTATAACAAAATGCATTGCTGCTTCATAAATTCAATATATATATGCTTTTTTGGTAACAAATTCTATAAAGACCATATTTATAATGCATTGTAAAGGCATTATACATGCATTATAATGCATTCATAATGTCTCATAATACACCTTTAACCCTTGTGCATCCTTGTGGACATTTTTGGCTTTTTCAGTTTTGTTTTTTTGATAACTTTGTCTGTGTTAATGCTAACTGCATAAAATTTTCCACAGGTGTGAATTTTTATTTGAATTTAAATATTTCTCCCTATTTTCTTTAAAAAAAAATATTTTTTGCACTAGTTACACAAAATACTCCCTCTTAGCGTCGTTTTGGACAAAAATGGCACATTGAAACCCATTAAAACTGCGATTTTTAATCCCAGTGCCATTTAACTATAAAATTATGCAATCTTGTTTAACATGCTTTCATTATGTTGGCAAGGCTTCAAAATTTACATTTTAAATATTTTTTACCAGATCGTGCCATTTTTTCAGGTTTGGCATATCATCGCTTTTGTTGTTGTTTTCTGCTGTTTTTGGCTTATGCATATTATAGAGCCAATTAGATACATTATGAATATATAATTGTGTGAGTGTGTTGGTATGGATTTCAGAGTGTGGTTTGTATGTGTCTGAGGCTCTAATAATAAAAATAAAAAAAATTCTGTTTAGCATTTATTAAATTGAAAATAATTATAATTATTATATTTTTTATAAAAAACAACAGTGGCATTATGTAAACAAACCGGCGTTTAAAGTGTTAAAATAATGTAATTATGATTAGAACTGATGCTGGTTAAAATATAAGTCAGTGAAAGTAGAAAAAAATATTATTCTATAATATTTTTATGACACTTTTTTGACATGGCCATTTTTGTCCATTATGGACCTGAGTGGTAGCTTTTTTTTAAATCTGATACTGCATAAAAAATATGAAAGCATCAAAATGAATGTTGTTGTTAATCATTGACATATCCGAGGCTCTAATAATCAAAGAAAAAAATTCTGCTTAGCATCTATTAAATTGAAAATAATTACTATTTTTAATTTTTTCCTAAAAAAACAACAGTGGCATTATGTAAACAAAACAGCGTTTAAAGGGTTAAAATTCTAAAAATGAATGAATGTTTGGTCATTATGATTAGAGCTGATGCTGGTTAAAAAAATTATGTCAGTGAAAGTGGAAAAAAATATAAATCTATAATATTTTTATGACAGTTTTTGGACATGGCCATTTTGGTCCATAATGAACCTATGTGTAACTTTTTTTAATTGATGCACAAGGGTTAAATAAGTTATAACGTCTCCTAAATAATTATAACTACAGTTATAATACATTTTAAGTCTTCCTCTATTCATAGTTATACTTTAGAGTATAATGCATTCCAACACAAGTAACATGCAGTTTTAACACAGCAGAAGCTAATAAGTTAATCATATAAGTGCTGTCATGCAAAAGCAGCATAGTGTAAACAGTCAAAAGGCTTTATAACATGATCATAATATAAGTGGTTTTGCCTGCTTTAAGTAAAGTTACTTCAGCAATATCACACGTGCAAGAGTGCGATATGGCCCTACATCACTGCTGTGATTCGGCCGCAGGCTGGGTGCCGTAGGTAATCACAGCATTGCTGATTTAGGGCCATATAGCATGATTGGGAGTGTGCTATTGCTTACATACAACAGTTCAATGAACAAGTACATTTTTAAAATAAGGAAAAACTGAGTACGGTCATAAAAACGCATTTGTGCATGAAAATACTTTTTTAAGTGATGGATCAGAATCTGATGGTCCTGGAGGAACGTTGTCTCGTTTTGCTGTGTACTGTACTAACTGTATATGGTTGAAACGACAATAAAAACCACTTGACTTGACTTGACTTGGTTCAAACCAAATGATGCATCCAAGCCTCCGTTAGTAATTAAAAAATGTCACTTCAGAAATAGTATCACGGCTTGTGCTGTTTTAAACAAGTTATTGGATAAACAATGTGTGTGTGAGAGAGAGAGAGAGAGAGAGAGAGAGAGAGAGAGAGAGAGAGAGAGAGAGAGAGAGAGAGAGAGAGAGAGAGAGAGAGAGAGAGAGAGAGAGAAAGAAAAGTTTTTCAGTGGAAAAGTAGCCATCCAAGCAGGGGTATTTCTCCCTATTTCTCGGTAGCCGGTGCACAAAAGTCTTTCACTATAGAGACCACAATCTTCTCCATCATTTAAACAGTATTTCCTCTCCAATGTGGAAAGTCCAGTAAGAGGTAAGCGCCTTGAGTTCTGTAATAAATCAGTCTGTTGTGTCTCTCAGCTGTGATGAGCCTTAATGCTGAAGTTTAAAACCTGCACCAAAACCTTTTAAAGCTATTTTCTAGCTTTCGTAGTGTAGTAGTAATAAGAGCGATCACAGAGTGCTGTTGTATGTTAACAGTGGCTGACGCGGATTCACTTCACATCACCTAACTGGTTCATATTACTCACAAAAATTATCTTTTGCCACCACCTGCTGGCTAACATATGTAATGTAAAAAGAAAATGTAAAAAGACTCACATACAATAGCTTTTAACACATATGCACTGTTCTTACACTTTAGTTTAGAACGGCCCATCTCTCGTCCAATCAGATTCGAGGACCAGAACTAGCTGTTGTATATAAAAGCAATATCTTCTTATAAACAGCCATAACATAAACTTGTAACAAACCCTAGAAGATTGGCTACAAGATTGATCAACATACATATTTTATGAATAGTTTCTGATAGATTATATTTTAACCTTGAAGCGTTACAAGTGTTTTTCATAATATATCTAAAATTTAAACTGAATATGAGTTATTTTGAATTTTGTGCATGTGTAATGTAAATAATTTCCAGCATAAGTAATGTCTTATAACCACTTAAAAATATCTTATGGCTGTGTATAAGAAGACATTGCTTTTATAACTTTACTTAAAGCATACCTATTATATACAGTATATTACAAATATATATATATATATATATATATACTGTATATATAAACATTATAACTTCTGCAGATAAAATTGGATGTTGCTGGTGTTATAATGCATTATACTGTAAGGCAAGTTGTCGGCAACCTTTTTGACATGGAGTGCCATTTTTTATTTTCCTGTTCAATGGCTGTGCCGACCAACCCCATGTATGTGATTTTCCAAAGTTTGAGTCCACTTGTGAAAATCTTTCTATTTTGCATTTTTCTAATTTAATCATTTATTTTGCATTATAAATGACATTATCAGCATAACAGTTTGGGTGAAACAATTGTGCAAAATCTGATGATTACGATGCATGTGAATTTTCACAGAGCATCTATGAAAGTGTACAAATATTAAAGTGCTTTAATAAAAGAAAACCTGTCCTTTTGTACAAAATGAGTTAACACAGTTAATGTCACAAATTAGCTTATTTGATTACTGATCACGAAATTGTGTGGAATCTTAAATAATTCTTATATTATGTCATTGCATTCATGTAATCTCTAGCACCCAAGCAACAGCGAGAGAGGAGCAGGCTATTTTATTTATTTAAGTTTTTCGTACATGCATTCCAATCTACATCTTGATCTAATCCTTCCTCATGATCACACAGCACATTTAAACACTATTTAAGTGTGACGAGACGCGTGCAAGCCATTCGAGCATCACAAGCTGATCAACTATTTAGCCGTTTTCGGTTATCGCAACTGCAAAATCCTAAAAATGTATTTCCATGTTTAATTTATATTGTGAATTGTCTCAGATTTTTTTAACCCCATGATGTAGGCTAATGTTTTCTCTTTAATCATTTAATGTAATTTTTTGTGTTTTCATTATTACATCACGTGTTGTTCTGAAAGCAAAAATAAACAAACGAAACATTGAATGTAGGCTGTCACCCGTACAGACTGACTGAAGCAAAGTGGGAGCGTTTACAAAAAAATTAAATAAATATGGCTTGTGATGCGCAAATAACTTGCACACGCAGCATGAGTCTGTTGGGTATACAGCAGTCTAACTTTTTGATTAGCCTCCCATTCAGATTGGAACCCAGCTGTGTGACCATGAGGAAGAATTACATCAAGTTGTAGATTGGAATGCAGGTGCGGAATTTACATAAATAAAATAGTCTACTACTTTCTCACCATTTCTGGTGTGCCAGTGATTACCCCTCCATGTGCCAGCATTGGTGCCATAGATTGCTCACACATGCTCTAAGGTAAAACTATGAATAGGTAAGTATTGTAATGTATCATAATCGTGGTTACAATTATTTATGAGAAGTTATAACATATTATAAGGTGTCTTATGAGACATTACTATTGCATTGAAATAACTTTACAATGCATTATAAATATGGGCTTCATAGAAAGTGTTACCATATTTTTTACTTCACACATTTAGATTGAGTTTGGGAATTTCATGTTTTGTTTTGTTTTAGGTAAAAATGCTTACTAATACACTCAACTCCTTACACATTACAGCTGATCCCTGCTGATTTCCACATAAAGTATTATAAGAGAATTTACAAGTAGGAATGGATATGTCTTTCTGCCAAAAGATCAAGATATTGTATGCCATTGAAATGATTAATACAGAACCAAAAGCTGCATGGCGTTAACAATGTCTGGTATTCCTGACTGTACAGTATGTGAATAAAATCAGAGAGCTCTCTCTCATAATCAAACTTATTTTTATTCTTAGGAATAATGTGCAGAGACATATTTGACTCTCAGATGTAATGCAGTATGACTCACCTGTGTCTCAGGAATGATGGGGCTGGCCTCAGGACTGGAACGGTAGAAGGTGGATATTGGTGATGCTATGATTCGGGGTGAGGGTCTGTCAAGGCTGTTGACTTCACAGGCTGGCATGTCTCTTTCTTCTTTCCTCATCACCAACGTGTCCATCACATAGAACACTCTGCATGACAACCATACCGTGCGATATACAGCAGGGTATGGAGCCCGCATGAAACTTAACGTCAATGCCACGCCACCATTCACCAATAAATCAAACCTACAGGCAAATAAAAACATTATATTCAATAATCACAGAGCTTGTGTGTGATTAACAAATACATTGTACTCTTCTTTAGAAAAAAGTACTAAGACAGTACCGTGATACAGTGATTGTAACAGGTAGTTCCAAACTGATAATGAGTGTACCATTGTAATGAGCGATTACTTTATTCATATACCATGGTATTTCCATGGTAATTCAAATTACTTAAAAGAATACTATGACTGAGGTCAACCAATTGTGGATTTTGCTGATTCCGATAAATAAGGTGGTGGGAAAGGCTGATATCGATTCATCGGCCAATAAAAAAAAAATCTTAATCTTTCCTTACTATGACAGGCACAGACAAAGAGTCCTAAATGAATAAAATCCCAGATGTAGTTTATCATTCCCAAAATCCCAAATATAACCAGAAAAAAAATGGTTTGGTGCATAACGTAGGACTTCTAAGCATAATCAAGCTTGAAACACACCGGAACTCTTATTATGAAATGCTGAAATTATGAAAAAAAAAAACTATCGGCAACTATCGCCATAGACACCAAAAAGCTACTCTCGGCACTAGTTAATTGGCAAAACCTATATACTGGTCTACCTCTATACTTTTAGACATATCCAAAAACCATGGTAAAACATGTACTTTTTTGTTGCATGCACAAGAAACAAGACGTTTATCAAAGCCAACAGAAGTTACGTAAAATTATATTTGAACAATATGATGATTGCCACATTTTTCTCCCAGCGTTGAACGGGGTCGTTCACAGAGGACTCATTTTTGCGTCAGTCTGCACTTGTTCGGAATTGTTTTCTATTTATGCACTAGATGGACATTTTTGACCATTGTGATGCATCTTGCTCATTCCATGAGCACAATGTTTTAAGATGCTGTGTCAAGGATTTTTTTTTAAGAATCCAAATACACCTGCTTTTCCATTCGTTAAGCTGCCTCTAGCTTTTTTTTAAATGCATTAATGCGTTCTGAATAAGTGGCCCATTAGTAAGCTATTTATAGTCCAAGCACTGTTTGATGACTTTTGCAAATGGTAAAATTCCAGTTACTTGACATTTGCTTTCAGTCTATTTCACAATTTGTATGAGCTTAAAAACAGTCTATGCCAAAAAACTCAGTGTTGTTTGTGAAAGGACAGAGGGCATATGAAGGCTAGCTGTGATCCATAATTTTCTGTCATCACACTGTCAAGCGCACAGGTCCTCTCCAAATTAAACGCTTTGTTAGCTTCATCACAGCACTTAGTTCATAATTTCTTCCACGTTTCATATCCTCCGCCAAGATGTAGCTGATTTATGTGCTGGAAAACTTTAATAAACACAGCACTTGAAAATAACAGAGCTAAATAACAAAGCAGGAATGCACTTCACTCTCTTTTATCAGTAGTTTGCTGGCACACTTAGATGTTCTATTAGTTGATAAGAGGAGAGGTAAAGATGTAACTTTTGACATTTGTGGGATTTGGAGGAGTTGGAAGTAGCAGTTTTAATTAGCATGGCAAAGCGAGGAGGTAGGCACAGATTTGGAAATTATGGGGTGTCTCTTTGAAGTTGTGCTCTATATGAGCTGCAGACTCCCCTGCCCGTAAGGGTACAGATGAACATTACGGTGGCTTTACACACATACTCGCACAAACATTGCACAGAGACCAACTTAACATACACACTGATATGCTATAACACTCAAGCATTCACAAGCATACATATCCTTGCAGTGTGCTTCCTTGAAATTCTCTCTAACTGCTTTTGTCCCTTTTTCAATCTGGGCATAGCTGGGCCACCGTTCCAGACCATCAGCCTTTGAAGCTGTTCCTTCTTTGCCTCTGCCTCCCCTCGGACACGCTCACTAACCAAGCACAGATACTAGCACTGAACAAGCATGATTATCTGAAGCCCGTTCCCCTGTGTGCAGGTTTTTAGGACGGATCTGGAAATATCAGATAATCCTACTCCTTCCTAATTTATGGATGTACATTGTACAGTATTACCGTATATTGGGTATTCCTTTCTTTTTTTATATCTAGTGAACAGAATATGCATTTTTAAAAGGAATAGTTCACACAAACATTTTACTTCATGTTGTTTTAAACCTGTATTACTTTTTTCTCCTACAAAATGAGATGTTGGGCAGACTGTTAGCCTCAGTCACTTTACTGTCATTGTATGGAGGGAAAAAAAAGATGCAATGAAAGTGACTGGTTACTAAGGCTAACATTCTGCCTAATATCTCCTTTTGTCAGGGTGAGTGAATGATGACCGAATTTTCAGTTTTGGGTGAACCATCCGTTTAATGCATATGTGATTATAGTCACACCGCATTGAAAGGCATGGCACGTGGTCGCCAAAAACACATATACAATCTCCGACAAATACAGTATATGACATTGAGCAGTTGACTCACATTAGCTGCCAGTCTGTGTGATGGTTGATAATGTTGGATAATGACCAAATGGATTATTATAAAGGTACAAGAAGGTCTGTTAGCTCCAGAATGGGCTCAGAACTGAGTTAAACTACTCCTGACTCTGAATGCTTAAATGTTCTGTAACTAGACTTGGGGGTTCACAGTGCAATTTGCATGCGATTTTCATCTTTTTATGTGTGTCACCCCTGTGATGTTACATCCAAATTGGACCAGATAAGGACATTCTTAGGTCAAGTTGTTATTTGCAGCCTGCGAGTCACAGTAACATTGATATGGGGTTGGGGGTGAAAATGTGTGTGCATGTAGGTGGCATGCAGTTAAATGTAAATGGTGATTGTTATGTGTGTGTATATATAGAGAACGTTTGCATAAATCTATGGTAAATGGTTCCTCACTGACTATCTTAGGGATGTATATTAGCATAATTATACTGCATACATACTGTGGGGAATGCATGTGCTTGTCTGTGAAACATAAAACATATGTGTACGTACATGCCGTCCTGTCTGGTAATGGTATAACCCTGTTGGGGATAGTGCAGAAGGGAGATGTTCACCCCAATCAGTGGAGTGCCATCACTGGTCACCACCTGTCCTCGCACTACTGACACAAAGCTGTAAAATAAACACAAACAGAAAACATGCATTCAAAAACAGCTTAAACAGCAGTTAATTTCACTGATTTAAAAGGTCAGCAGGCTGCTTGTTAAAAAAACAAAAACAATCAGCAGCCTTGCATGAGGATTACAGTATATACATAAAATGTCCAGATTTTAACATTCTTCACTCTCTGATCAATGTGCCCCCTGACTTACCTGACCTTTCTTTGCTCTGCTGTTTTGATAGTCTTAACAGGCATAATTACTGCACAAATTATTTCCCTAAGCACTGCTTAGTGGCTGACCTGCAATCTCACGTCTTTGGACTAATTTCGCTATAATTTCTGAACATGCAAAAAAAACAAAAACAAAACAAATATCCAGGGCAGATGTGATGGATGAGACGTTTTCTCATAAAGGCATAATCAAAAACTTAATCAGCCAAATACCAGGAGATTCAAGCAAATCTTTCTCAATAGGTCTTGCTCTAAGGAGGTGAGCACAAGCAGCAGTGCTCATATTGTTAACTTTGTCTGAAAAACACCAAAGGGCATAGATCATTTTCACTCAAGAGTCCAAACTGAATCAAAGGTGAGCCACTCAAATTCTTAGCCGGAAAAATTAATCATTTTCGAAAGTGCATTCTTTGTTAGCTTTACGTATGTTTATCTGCAAACATAAAGGCAGCAGAAATTAGATAGTACAATGTAAATTTTTCAAAAGGGGAACAAGGAGTTCTGAATCAAAGTGGAAGAACCCTATTGTTTATTCCGAATGTCTGTGTGAGGCTTGCTCTATTTTCCCATGCTGTTAGATCTACAACCCCAAATCATTAAAAAAAAAAAAAACTAAGATTGTTGGAAATATTGTGCAATACATCAAACAGAATAACAATTACTTGCATAGCCTGAAGGACTTCTATGCATAGGCTTTACATTTTAATACGTTGTATCATTGATTATAAATAAAACATGAAATAGAGACATTATGGTGAAAGCAATGACTGGAAGTCATTGAAAAGCTTGGCATTAAGTGACTTGTAAAATTTAATGGTGAAATAAAAAAAAAAAACGTTAGTTTCCTAATGCGGCTAAACTAGCCATTTTTATGGTACTATGAAACATAAAATATGCTGTAAAATGATATAAAGTCATATAAATAAAGCTTGTGGGACAACTATAAAAACGCTGCTTTGCTGTACTTGTATAAAGCCACACAGCAATCATGTACATTGTCTGACTAAATCCAG
Source organism: Xyrauchen texanus (assembly GCF_025860055.1). Lineage (NCBI taxonomy): Eukaryota > Metazoa > Chordata > Actinopteri > Cypriniformes > Catostomidae > Xyrauchen > Xyrauchen texanus. The sequence goes on along the minus strand of NC_068298.1, from coordinate 21,058,401 downwards.
GCTTAGTTCAAAACTTTTTGCAGCTTCAAAGCTTCTAACCTGCTGTTAAATGTGTTTTCCCCTGGTAGGGTATGAGTACCCCCTGGAGCCACCAAGAAGCTGACACGCTGATAGAAGCCCAGAGCGTCTGGAGTAGGCGAGCTCTGGTGTTGCATTGTGCTGGGATCTGTAGCCCCGCGGCAGTATGCCTGACCCTGACAGGTGCTGTGAATGCAACAGTCTGGGTCCATACAGTCGACCATGCCATCTACAAGAACAGCAGGAGACTTCAATGAAACCTTTAAGGTAGACTGCATTTATTTGGATGTTTTTATGTTATGCAGATGATTTTCGAAAGAGCGTGCAAACAGTGTTTAAGGGTTAACAAAAACATTCAGCTCTTGAGTTCCTGGCAGTTTCTCACCTCCCTCATTGTCCTTGCCGTCTGAGCAAAGGGTTTCCATAGCGACATCACACCCCACCCCTCTCCATCCCAACTGGCAGAGGCAATACCATCCGCTCTGGTCCAGAATGCACCTGCCATTGTTGTTACAAAGCCCTGGACAACTATCTACTGGGACAAATTCATCAGTTACACGTAAAGAACAATCAGCAGCATAGGATGTGTCAAGGGGTTGAGAACGCTAACTTTTTTAACATAAAGGGGGAACATGGTGAATGTGTCATACTCAGTCAAACGTTTAAAACTTGACATTTTTAAAGACATCGGACAGAACTCAGGAACAGTTGAAATTTCACATGAAACAATATACAGTGTGCTTCATTAGTTTCTATTCTCCATTTCTGAGGAAATAGATGAATACATTAAACTAAATATCAACCATATAGCTTGGCAAAATGATTTGCATAAAGTTAAATATTTATCATGTATCTGAGCTGTTTAAAAGTTAGTCTTTATGGTAATCTAAGTTATTTTGAATAATATCACATTACATCTATTTGTCCATGTGAATTAACAGCATGCTGAGTTCAACAGCACAAGTGCATAGTGAGCTCATCAGATGGTATACTGAAGTTCTCAGTACTGAAGTCATATCCTTTGTCACGGAATGTGTGAAGTCAAAGGAAATTACAGAGGCCAAAACCTTAAGGAGCTTAGCAACTGCTAAATATTACAGTAAGAAACAGTGAGATGTAAAACAATGGGGATTTGGGACAGTAATACGAATGTGCATGGACTGACTGACAGCTGTGTGTGTGTGTGTGTGTGTGTGTGTGTGTGCGTGCGTGCGTGTGTGTGTGTGTGTGTGTGTGTGTGTGTGTGTGTGTGTGTCTTTGTGTGTGTGTGCGTGCGCTCGTGTGTGTGTTTGTTTCTTGGTGTTTGCCTATGGTTACATTTTAAGAAACAGGAAACCTGAAACTGAACAAACAGAGGGACACATTAATACACCATACATAGACATAATGAAAGTCATGCTTGAGAGACAGAGGGGTCAAAGCCACATGCTCTCATCAGGGCAGCATGACCTTTACCTCTATATCCTATCCAGTCTGCTATCATGAAGAGTCATTCAGGGGAAAAAAAATTAAACAGTGGTGTTATACTGCAGAATGCAGTGATTTATTGTCACCCATTTCTATACACAATCTAATATATGGTGGCTTACCCTCTCCTCAGTAAATATGACATTTTATGATATTTGCATTGTACTGTTCAAGAGCTCGATTAGAGAAAGGCAGAGATGCTTTTGATTTTTTTTTTCTTTTCTTGCAGAACCAAGGTCTATGCCTCATAATCTGCTTTTTGATTTAAGAAAAGTTTGAATTTGAAGATACAATATTTAAAAGAAAATTCAAGAAATCTGTAAATCAAATGAAAAAAAAACATTATTCCACACATAACATAAAACACAACATGACTGATGAAAGAAAGCACTGTACCTTTGATTTTACTGTCTAGGAAGTGAGCTAGAGTGATGAAAACAATGAAAAAAGAAAAGGGGAAAAAAGAAGCCATTAAAACTCAATTGAGCATAACAACTCTATTTATTAAGCTTTTATATAATGCTTACTATGTAATACAGGCACATATTCAGTGTTCGCAGATTGACAACCTGTGAGCTCTCAATTTATGGTATTTAAATACAGGTCCTTCTCAAAAAATTAGCATATTGTGATAAAGTTCATTATTTTCCATAATGTAATGATAAAAATTAAACTTTCATATATTTTAGATTCATTGCACACCAACTGAAATATTTCAGGTCTTTTATTGTTTTAATACTGATGATTTTGGCATACAGCTCATGAAAACCCAAAATTCCTATCTCAAAAAATTAGCATATTTCGTCCGACCAATAAAAGAAGTGATTTAATACAAAAAAAGTCAACCTTCAAATAATTATGTTCAGTTATGCACTCAATACTTGGTCGGGAATCCTTTTGCAGAAATGACTGCTTCAATGCGGCGTGGCATGGAGGCAATCAGCCTGTGGCACTGCTGAGGTGTTATGGAGGCCCAGGATGCTTCGATAGCGGCCTTAAGCTCATCCAGAGTGTTGGGTCTTATGCCTCTCAACTTTCTCTTCACAATATCCCACAGATTCTCTATGGGGTTCAGGTCAGGAGAGTTGGCAGGCCAATTGAGCACAGTAATACCATGGTCAGTAAACCATTTACCAGTGGTTTTGGCACTGAGAGCAGGTGCCAGGTCGTGCTGAAAAATGAAATCTTCATCTCCATAAAGCTTTTCAGCAGATGGAAGCATGAAGTGCTCCAAAATCTCCTGATAGCTAGCTGCATTGACCCTGCCCTTGATAAAACACAGTGGACCAACACCAGCAGCTGACATGGCACCCCAGACCATCACTGACTGTGGGTACTTGACACTGGACTTCAGGCATTTTGGCATTTCCTTCTCCCCAGTCTTCCTCCAGACTCTGGCACCTTGATTTCGAATGACATGCAAAATTTGCTTTCATCCTAAAAAAGTACTTTGGACCACTGAGCAACAGTCCAGTGCTGCTTCTCTGTAGCCCAGGTCAGGTGCTTCTGCCACTGTTTCTGGTGCCTGTGCACAGTGGCTCTGGATGTTTCTACTCCAGACTCAGTCCACTGCTTCCGCGAGGTCCCCAAGGTCTGGAATCGGGTCCTTCTCCACAATCTTCCTCAGGGTCCGGTCACCTCTTCTCGTTGTGCAGCGTTTTTGCCACACTTTTTCCTTCCCACAGACTTCCCACTGAGGTGCCTTGATACAGCACTCTGGGAACAGCCTATTTGTTCAGAAATTTCTTTCTGTGTCTTACCCTCTTGCTTGAGGGTGTCAATGATGGCCTTTTGGACAGCAGTCAGGTCGGCAGTCTTACCTATGATTGCGGTTTTGAGTAATGAAACAGGCTGGGAGTTTTTAAAAGCCTCAGGAATCTTTTGCAGGTGTTTAGAGTTAATTAGTTGATTCAGATGATTAGGTTAATAGCTCGTTTAGAGACCCTTTTCATGATATGCTAATTTTTTGAGATAGGAATTTTGGGTTTTCATGAGCTGTATGCCAAAACCATCAGTATTAAAACAATAAAAGACCTGAAATATTTCAGTTGGTGTGCAATGAATCTAAAATATATGAAAGTTTAATTTTTATCATTACATTATGGAAAATAATGAACTTTATCACAATATGCTAATTTTTTGAGAAGGACCTGTATATGCTATATTAATGTCATGACAGTATTTAATTTTGTCTCGAGATCAATATGAACAATATGACCTTGACCTGGCCATGAAGATTTACAGTTTTTGATAATTACTGAATAAACTTTTTTAAATAATACAAAAAAATCATCAATTACTAGAAGATGAAATATTTATGAACTGAACTTAACTAGAAAATATTGTAATCACTACAGAATCTTTCAAGATTTTTCCATGACTTTTTAAATTTGCATTAATTCCCATGACTCATGCAGGCTTGAAAATCACGATTTTTAAATAAAAAAAGTCAAATAAAAGTGGTTTTAATGACAGTGCGAACTCTGTGTTATACTTTTCAAAATTACACTTTTTTAGACAAACAAAATACAAAGTGTGTAACCTGACAAGCTCACCGATATTGCAGTTTTCTCCAGTCCAACCTTGATGGCACTCACACTTCCCCTTTCGACACACACCATGCTCCCCACAGTGAGGCTGACAGTTCTCCTGTTCGCATTCTGCCCCCGACCATCCGTCTGCACACCGACACACACCTCCAATACAAACGCTATGAGGACTGCAATCTGTTGTACACATTTCTGAGACAAAAGACACTGAATTTGAGTCATGACAGACAAGTTTGTAGTAGTGCTTGTAATTAAAATACATTGTAAAGTGATCAATGGAAAGGAGGAGGCGAGAACCGGCTTGACGATATAAATAATGGTTTAATGATAAACTTAAAAGACAACATATACACACACATGACGGACATGTCCGTTAACAATCTCTCTCTCCCGCACGATCCTCTGCAGTCGACCTTTATACATCAGAGGCTTGATTAGCCTAATACGGGACCGGGTGTGTAGGATCACGACCCGGCCCCGCCCTCCGCCCTGCCACATACATCTTATAAAACAACTGTAAAAACACAGTTTTCATTGATGGACTCTCAAGAATAAAGATTTAAAGCCACAGCAATCTAGCCCATTAGAGGATAGCAGTCATAATAATATTATTCTCTTCAGCCTATGGTCTTTAGCAATGCACGTGTAGCATGTGGTTTACTTAATGGAAACAGAGAATAAGACTGAGGGACAACAATCTGAATACAGTATCTGACAACTGTGTGCTTTATCTACAGGTTTTTGCTTCTGTTTTGGAAAAAGAAAAATACATTTCATCTCCTTTAAGACAGCACCATACTGAATTATAACCGCTATGACTGACTGCATATTTGGCACTCTTACTCACACTGATGGATTGTGTTTGAATGTTGGGGTTTGGCATAATTGGCAGTAATCCTTTGATAGTTTTGTGCTAAAGCAAATGCACAATGGCTCTGAACTTGTCATCCTGCAAGCTGTGACTGCTAACATTTCTGGTCCCAAGAGCATCCATAAACAAATACACTCATACACATTCACATTAAGTGTCAGACGAACAGATTCACACAAGATTTTCAAGGGCAAATGGCTTTTTCACAAAATTGTGTTAAATTTAGTGCCTTTAAACATGAAAAAACAGAACTGCGAGGTTTGTGTGTAAATACTTTACAGAAGTTAGGTTATTGTATCTTGCAGAAAGTGTTGCTAACAAAACTCGGAAGAAACCATTTAGTGGAAAGGTTGAAGGTCAAGGATGCATGGGAGGTTCTCAAAAATAATTAGATTTTATAAATATGGCTGAATGCCAATTCCTGTTTTGGGGGGTATTTATATATAATTACATCCACAAGGCATGACCATATTCTGCAAGTCAGCAAACACTATGCACTCTGTTATTCTTGAGAGACATCCTAAATTTGGAAGACCTTAGTCCATAGATGGTGCTACAACAACTTCATTACTCAGTTTTTATTATACATTCAATTTACCTTCATCTTAAAATTTCCCAGTGGGCTGCAAACCATTAATCTCAGTTAATTAACATGCACACTGTAGAATTACATCTGCATGTCTGTTTCCAGTCAGACACTGATCTGCATTTATAGCCTACAGGTCAAGATACACATTGTTAGTATTTCAAAGATTACATTTGCATGCAACAGACAGCCCTTTGCTTCTGTGTTTTAAAGGCATTTTCACTTTCAGTATGTATTCTTTCATAAATTCATATAAATCAGGTAATGTCTGCTCTGAGTTAGAGATCCAGCTGATTTCAAGCTGCATGATGCAAACAGAGAGCAGGACATAGACATCTAAGCACACCTGATGCCAGATAACAAGGAAACTTAGAACTGGCTTGCCCCAATCCACCTTCATTTTAACAAATCATTATGACCTTACAACTAAAACCCTCCAAAATAACAAAGCCCAGGGCTATTTTGATTTTATAAGACCATGCTGGATCCAGTTTATCAGTGCAGATATGACAGTACACCTGTCACTTTTTTCAAACTTCACTGTTGCCTAAGACAACATTTAGAGGGGAAAAAGTCCTCTTAACAAATAAATAACGGATAACAACTTAAATTGAGAGAAACGTAAGTAAAGTCTCTCTGATGTCTGTACACAGGAGCCATTTCTTTTTTCAATTTCAAGACCTTGGAGGGTCTGATTAGGTTGTGTTGGCTCTTTGGAATATTAAATTTCTCTAAAAGGGTGAAGGGGTGGCTGAATCATTCAATCTTTTTTTTCTTCTTTTAAATGGATTTCTTTTTCCACAACAGTCGATGTAATACATTTTTCATTAGCGGCAAGGTGTTTATCTGTTTTTAGCACTTCCAGGTTCCAGCGGGAGGCAGGTTGATCTACAACACACACCCGTTAATTAAAGTTTATTTAATTGAGGTGGAATAGTGGTGGTAATGAAGAGACAAAACCCCAACTGTGCAAGCAAGTGCACTCCCATGGCTCTCATGGCCAGAGTCAGCTACTGTAGAAGTGGCCCTACTCTAAGCTCACAAACATTCAGGAAAAGGAAGTACTACTACACTGTAAACCCCAGGGTATTACTGACAAAAATATTTTGAGCCAGATGTACTCAAAATTTCTCAAATGTTTTATCTAAATAAAAAACTTAAGAGGTACTGACTTAAAACTTGGAAATTACTTCTAGTTAATTCTTGCTTCTAGTAAGTGAACATGACTATTGGCAAAGTATTAATAACTTGTTTTTGTCAGTGAATTATACACAAATACGTTTGTAAGTTCAACACTAAGTTCAGGTTTGTAAGTTTTGTTCTTTTAGACATAACTTTTACAACATGAACAACATGAAATACTTGTATTTGTAAGTAAAATTTTCTTCTGTTTGAGTAGTTAAACTTGAATTAGTTCCGCCCATTTTACAGAAAATGTTACCTTTTGAAACTATAGTTCTATTTCTCAGCATGCTTTGCATGGCACTCGATAGGGAGAGTAAATATTCAAATTAAGTGTTATATAATATGTCTTTGTGCAAGACAAAGGGGGAGACTTGATAGTGTTTTATGTCTTGTTGTGTTATTTAGAAGAGTTTCTGTTATGCTTGAGTTTAGGGGTTTTCTTTATAGTGAATTGTGGAGCTTGAGCTTAGGTGGAGGACAGGTACAAATTACAAATGTCCTATATTGCTTTAATCATTGAGCAATTTCTATGTTCATCAATGCATAGTTTTATCACTCAACATGCATTAAGCATGCAAGCATTCACTGTACTAGCTAATACTAGCTAGTACTGACTAGGTTTCTTCTTCTTGAAGAATTTAATTTGATATTACTTGTTAATTTTAAGTTCATCAAACAGTTACATTTTAAGTAGAGTGCCATCAAAATGTATGATATAGCTTACTAAATATTTCAGGTTAAGGGCAATCATTAGTTAAAAATCTGACAGTTCTGCTTACTTAAACGTGTAATTTATTAACTTAAAAATTATTAAGCACATATAACTCTAAAGTAGGGATCTGTAAACAAGATTGTTTGAGTTAATGAAGCAACATTTAAGAAGTGCAATTTACATTAAAAAACTACTAAATCAAATTAAAAACTCTAGTTAAATCAGAATAAAACTTTGATTTATTTGGGTTCAATTGGCAAATAATGGTTTGAGGAAGACAAACATTCATGTTTTGAGTAACTTTACTTAAAACTTGGTAGTGTATCAGGTTTCAATAACAATTTTGAGTAATGACTAATCCGTAGGGATTACAGTGTGCAAAGGTATGGTTTAGTAGCTGAATTGGTTTAGTAGCTACTATTTTATTTACAGTATATTCCAAAAAATCTAAAAGTTTAAATTACATCATTAAATTAAAATTTTTTGTAAAATGGCATTGCTATTTTGTTTCATCAGATATATTATATTATACACTGAATACCAGTGGCAGCCCGTGCATTTTAAATCTTGGCCTTTGGTGTGATTCATGCCATTAAGAAAACACTGTTTCACAATAAATAAGACACTCTATGCCTATGGACATCATACATCGCAGTCAAATAATAATACCAATTGACATTTAAAAAAAATTTCCATGCATGAAAGCCAAAACCAAGAAGGTCTAATACCAGGAAAAAGCTATCTAATAATATTTGCGATCTAAATGTTGCTTGCAATACATTTAGTTTCATCAGGGTACACGATTACTTTTCAAAACTTAAACTGACACTAAATGCTCTAGCTGTCAGGGTAGAGACCAGGAGATCGGAGGTAAGTGATTCAAATATAGTTTTATTCAAGTATAGAAGGTGAAAGGTAAGTATCAGGTGACTTTTCAGGTGCTGGTTTAGTGAAGATAGTTCGTTGCACGGAGAACAACTGGAAATCCAAATGACTTGGATCGTAGAACATTCACTCTGTATCAGTTCGTTAACTCCTTCTCTTTTCTAGGAGCAATCGGGCCGGTTTCATCAGATCTCAGACAAGGGTTCAGGAATCGGATAAGTGATCTGGAGATGCCAGAACAACAGTGCATAGGGTTAGTATGAATCAGGTAAGAAAACGGAATACTCAGGTTTTCAGGATCGACGGAGATATCAGGACTCAGGGAGAAATGGTCTGTTCCTGTTGGAGGCTTGACAAAGACTGGATACAAGGTGAGTGTTTTTATGAGTTGGCTGATGAGGTGATAAGTGATGACCAGGTGTTTGTGATTTAGAATTCTGGGGAGAGTGATCTTTGAGTGGTGGACTGCAATGAACTTGACTGATCTCTGACACTAGCCAGCCTAATTTACACTTAGAAATCTCCTGAAGTTACTATAACAATGCAAAAAGCACTTACCAATTGGCCAATCAGCCCTCCTTTCCTGTTTAATTAATCAATTGCACGATCATGCAGAACATCTCAGGTTTTTAAATACATAAGGATCTCAACATCAATCACAGGAGTGATGTCATCCGACTCATCAGTAAGATCTCGCGCTCTTTGCTTTCAAATTACGTACATCACTTAAAGCGTAATTGCGTCACTTAAGGCCAGCTAGAAGGTCTGGACTGGGACATAACATAAAGACCACACCCACAATAACAAATAAATAAATCTGATTGGCTGATGAATCTGACTTTAGATGCCTATTCATTTACAGTGTTTAAGGATTCTGTGGAAATTCTGAAGGCCTGACGGGGTGGAGCTCAGACTCACGTGCTGCTTCAGCAAAGGAGCATGGCTTTGGGCATGTGATTAGTGAACCAGTTGTCATGCTTCGCTTGTAAGGATCAAGGAATAAATTCTGATTGGATAAACTATTCGTTGTTTGGTATTCACTAATGTTTATTTACCGGTACAACAGAAAAAAGTGCTGTCATTCATTGTGCAATTGTTTAAAGGAATGTTCCAGGTTCAATACAAGTTAAGCTCAATCGACAGCATTTGTGACATCATATTGATTAACACAATTTATTTTTGACTCGTCCCTCCTTTTCTTTAAAAAAAGCTCAAATCTGGGTTGCGGTACGACACTTACAATGCAATTGAATAGGGGCCTGTGGAAAGGACGAGACAGGGGGCTGTGATGTGGTCCAGTAAGGCTCTTTATTTGTTTACCTTTTTATGTCTGTGCAGTCCTCTCCAATTAAATCAACACGTGACACAAACTTTGTTAACATAAACTTCTTCAGCTTCAGAGTCTTCAGCTTCACAACACTATAAATTTCAATATAAAGTCTTCAGCTTCACAATAAACATTTAATACGACACGCCAGTCACTGGCCACTCGTGTCTTTCTCTCTCTCTCTCTCTGGCGTTCACGTGGCCATTTATATGCCGCTCTCCCCATGCTCACTGAAATTAGATAAAGACGTTAGACATAATTTAGCTCAGACCTTACCTCTTTCTCTCTCTCCGGACGGATGTTTGACCATGCCCCTGCTGCCACTTGGCCAATTTTTGAACTATAAAATATTCTGTGGAAAGTTACAGCTAATTTTACAACTTACCATTAACGTTACCATGACAATGTAATGTCAACAAACACAAAAACCCTAAAATGACAATTACAAATGTAAAAATGTTATAGCTCACATAATACATTTGTTTTAACAGAAGAATTAATGTAAGTGCTTTTATAAAATTATAAGCTTCACATTTCTGTGTTTAAACCCTCCAAAAATTGGTCCCCATTCACTTCCATTGTAAGTGCCTCACTGTAACATTTATTTTTGCCTTTTTTTTAAAGAAAAGGAGGGACGAGTCGAAATCAAGTTTTGTGGTAATCAACATTATGCCACAAATGCTGTCGACTGAGTTTAACTTGTTTTCAACCCAGAACATTCCTTTAAGTTTGGCTTCTTCCATATTTTGTTTCCCACATGAATGCATAACATGCCATTGTAAAGAATGCCCAACTTGGAGGTATGAACTGCCTAGGTGCGCTTGAAGGCAGCATCCGATTTCGCGGAGATGCAGGTGTGTGAGGTCAAACAAACTTGTCGGCACCAAGGGAGATATACAAAGTGATAACATTAACTTATATTAAGTAATATTGATAAATGAGTCAAAGTTCCTATATTGCATGTTATTAAAGCTTGTTTAACAAATGCCTTCAGAACCACAGCTGTATAAGACATGGTATTGAGACAGGTGGGTCCAGGTAGCGATTTTACACACCTGGCCCCTTATCAGGCTAATCAAGCCTCAGAGAGGGATAAAGGCCGACTGCGGACAGTGGTGTGACAGAGAGAGAACGTTTATGGGTAGCTGTCCGTCCTATGTGTGTGTTTGTGTCTTGGTTTTAGTTCTTTATTAAAAATATTATTTATATTGTCAAGCCGGCTCCTCCTTTCACAGAACTGCTTTAAAGGTATAATATACTCTCTTTTGATAACCATACACCTGCAGCACAAATGGTAGCATTGCAGCAATGTTTATCAATTGGGTTACTAGGAAACATCTCTGGTGACAGTTGAACAGTTGCTAAGCTAACAGGAGTGTTGCAGTTTTGTTTCCTTACACATCATCTTCTGAGCATCTGGCAATGGTGACATCATTTATGGTCGGAGTTCGGTAATATCAAGTAGGAATATCCCACATCCGATTTAAATGGAACGCAGTATGACTCCATATTTTTGTTTTGTAGGCACAGCCATTGACCAGGAAAATAAAAAATGGCACTCCATGTCAAAAAGGTTGCCAACCCCTGGTATAGTATATCAAGCATATGAAATAGCATCTGTGGGGCTCTTTGCTTTAGCATAACAAGTCTTGATAACAGCAACAGCACATTTATTGTTCTCTTCAAATTTACAATTCACAAATTCCCATACTTATGATGGTATAATTCCCACAGCATTCGCCTGGCAGCTGTATTTCTTTTTATTTTTACCAATTACTTACAGGCATCACCAAAGGAATATGGGAAAGTTCCTACTACTTCTGAAAGATTAGTGTGCTACATACTGTACAGAAAATGCAGACATGAATAAAATATTACTCAAAACAGCTTACATAGGCTTTGTTTACACATGCAACCAATATCAGTTTTTTTTTCTTTTGTATATGACTCAAAACCATTTTTATGTTTGTACTCTGAACAGAGACAGAAGAAATCTGATTTTTATAAAACCCGATCCAAAGCAAATCCTTATGTGGTTTAAAATTGTATTAGCAATGTAATTTGTGCCCACATAAGCACCAACTCTGGACAGAATTTTAGAGCACATTCCAACAATTATTTCCTGTGATGTCTTCATTTTATGGAAATTTAAGTTTGTGGTAAAATAATGAGTGTTTTTATAGATTTGTTTTATGTGTCTCTACATTTAAGTGTATCACATATCAGCTAAGCCTGTAGTTAAGACTGTAAAGAGATTGACTAATGAAGCAGAGCTGGAACTACAAGCCTGCTTTGACTGCACTGATTAGGATGTTTTTGAAGATGCAGCCACAGACCTGGACAAGCTCACAGATACTGTGACATCATATATCAGTTTCTGTGAGAATATGTGCATCCCTACTAGGACATTTTTATCATTAAATAAAGATAAACCATGGTTTATAGGACAACTCAGACAGCTTTGTCATGCCAAAGAGTTTGCTTACAGAAGTGGGGATAAAGGCAGGGGTCAAACTTGGTTCCTGGAGGGCCACAGTCACGGTTCCTGGAGGGCCACAGTCCAGCAGAGTTTAGCTTCAACCCTAATTAAACACACCTGAAGCAGCTAATCAAGGTCTTCAGGAGTGCTTGAAGATTACAAGGAGGCATTTTGGAGCAGGGCTGAAACTAAACTCTGCAGGGCTGTAGCCCTCCAGGAATGGAGTTTGACACCCCTGGACTAAGGAAATCAGTGTTCCTAAAATAAGCTATTCTGAAAAGCTGAAAAACCAGTTCCCTATCTGTCACTGACTAGACAAATGCTCTTAGGAGCCCCAAACACCTCAGATCTTTGAGAAAAGACCAATGAGAATTGGTGAGTGTAATTTGCATGCCACTCCTCAGGACTTATGGGTATAAAAGGAGCTGGCTCGCAACCGCTCATTCAGATTTTTTCTTCAGAGCCGAGCGGTTGATTCAGCAGACATCTGTACTTCTCTGCCGGTCCATTAACCTCGAAAGAAGTGAATTGCTGTTGGATATGCAACGCCTTTCTCTCCTTCTGCAGCGGCTGCTGCAGAGTACGCCCCTGGGTGCTTCATCAGTTTAAAAGAGTAGATATATAGTCCTACAAAAAGAGTATATTTCCACTAATTGAGAAAAAATATTGAAGTGAACATCTCTCTAAAGACGCGTTTTTTTAAAGATGCCCTTCCGTCTTTGTGTAGTTTCTGGGTGCGGTCGTTATCTCTCCACCTCTAACGGCCATGATCTTTGCCTCAAGTATCTGGACTGCAATCATGTTGAGGAAGCATTCGTAGATGGTTCTCATTGCGAGAAAAAGACCATGGCAACGCTGCGGTCCCAGCATTCTTTCTTCCGGGGGAAAGCCACTTCAGTCATCCCCCACGCCCGACCTTCTACCTACAGGCACGAGGCTGGCTCGGTTGATGCAGGAGACAATTTGGGGGCTCCAATGGGTTCGGTTCCACTCAACGCTCATTCTCCAGCACGCAAGTTTGTTCCGGTCCAGTTCTGGAATGAGACAGGCAGCTCGCCTCAGTGCCAGCCTAATGTCTCTTAAAATGGATGAGTTTACAATTGCAGCATCGGAGAGTGCCTTGGTGATGTCGGATGCCTTGACTAGGATAGCGTCCTTGGGTGTGCCCACCCAGTCTGAGGCCAACGTGGAGCTGACCACCATGATTGCCAGGGCCGCTGCGAGTGTCAGGCTGAAGTGGAACCCTTCACCCGCCCCTGAGCACTCGTGGCTCGATGATTGGTTTCCTGGGTTCCGGGTGCCGCTCACGGCGCCACGTACGCAGCCCCCCCTGCATTTGTGCGCCCGTCCGCACCACATCCCCCTGGCCAGCCGGTTGTGACAAGCATCGACGACTGCCAAAAAGCCCCTTGTCCTCAGTCACTGACTCGCCCTACAGCGGGTACGCGGAGGGAGGTACGTACATTGAGGTTCCCCTCAGCGCAGCCACCTCAGGATGAAGTGAGGCTCCTCGCCGTTTCCTGCTCCCCCTGCTGTGAGGCCCTCCCCCCCAGGTACATCAGACGGGATTGTCCCCTTAGTGCCCCTCACCCGGAGCTTGGACGTGTGACTAGCGCTTTTCAACGAATCGCGTTTGATGGCCAGGACCGTCCGACTCGGCTATGTGATTCAGTTCACCAGGTGTCCGCCCCAGTTAAGTGCATGAGGAAATCACAGTCCTTCTGCAGAAGGACGCGATAGAGCCTCTCCCTCCAGCCAAGATGAGGAAAGGGTTCTACAGCCCTTAATTCATCTTGCCAAAGAAAGGCAGTGGATTGCTGCCAATCTTGGACCTGCCAGTTCTGAACCAGTCCTTGCACAGACACCCGTTCAAGATGCTGATGCAGCAGCGCATTTTGCTGTGCGTCCGGCATCAAGATTGGTTCACGCCAGTAGACCTGAAGGATGGATACTTTCACATCTCGGTTTTACCTTGACCATTAGACCTTTGGCATGTCCCCTCAAGTCTTCACGAAGGTCGCAGAGGCAGCTCTTGCCTCATTAAGGGAAAAGGGTGTCCACATACTCAAATACCTAGATGACTGGCTGATTCAAGCACACTCTCGAGCGTTGCTGTGTGCACACAGGGACCTAGTACTCATGCACCTCAGCCGTCTAGGGCTAGCAAGCTCTCCCCGGTTCAGAGCATCTCTTTTCTTGGCATGGAGTTAGAATCGGTCTCGATGATGACGTGCCTCACAAGCGAGCGCAGACAGTTGGTGCTAAACTGCCTGAAGTCATTCAGGCGGAGGATAACGGTTCCACTGAAACACTTTCAGAGGCTCCTGAGGCATATAGCACCCTTGGCGGCAGTCATGCCACTTGCATTGATGCATATGAGACCCCTTCTGCACTGACTTTGGACTCCAGTCCAGAGATTGGCATGGCGCCACGGCACACATCGCATGGCATTAACGCTGGTCTGGCGCCACTTGTTCAGCCCTTGCATTTCTGCGGGCAGGAGTTTCCCTACAGCAAGTGTCCAGGTGCATCGTGGTTACGACAGACACATCCTAGTTAGGCTGGGGCGCCGTGTGCAATGGGCACGCAACCGCTGGCTCCTGGACAGGACCGCGGCTGCATTGGCACATTAACTGCCACGAGTTGCTGGTAGTACTGCTCGCCCTGTGGAGGCTATTGCCATTGATCCAGGGCAAGCACATGTTGGTCCAGATGGACAACACTGCGACGGTAGCGTATATAAATCGCCAAGGCGGCTTAAGTTTTCATAGCATGTCGCAAATCGCCCGCCATCTCGACTCAGGTCACAGCCTTTCTAATATGGTTAGAAATGTATCACAGTTCAAACCAGCATATAAAAATACAATATGATAAAAAAATTTAAAATTTCAATAAACAATTTTTATCAGATGTATTTTATGCACCAAACACTATAATGACATTTAAAAAAGGGACATTTTCCCTCGGTCTCATCATCATAGTTTATTTGTAAAATAATGTGATCTTTATAATGGCAGAGCAGGCTGCATATATTGAAATACACATAAATATTAGTTCACATTATCTTATCTCTTTTTTTGTGGGCACGAATGTAATGTAATGGTGATTGAGAGATATACCTCAAATGCATATTGTATCATATTTGATACGTGTCATTTCAACATGATTTTTCAATAAAATAATATACAAAAAGTTAACAAAGCACAAGTTGCTTAAATTCAGCAAATAATCATTTTAAAATATCAGTAACAATCATATCATTACTTTCACTTTTACTTTATTCAAATAAGTTGTCAATTTTACCAACATAAGAGTAATTTTTTATAGAAGTCCTCTGTCATTTTAAACAGATTTTAGAAAACTTAGATTTTTTTTTTCCACATATAACCACTAGATGGTGCCATATCTATGTGAAACTTGCATACCATCATCTTTTTGCTTTTCATCTTGAACAGAGAGTGAGAGGAGGAACCATCAAACATTGTGTATCATATTTTATATATATGGCAGTAGTACTGTATAACCAGGAGGCACTGTCACCTGTTGAGCAGTCAGGACCGGTCCAGTTCACATAACAGGTGCAGGTGTTGGTTTTACTCTGGAATGTGCCATGGCCAGAGCAGTGTTCTGGACATATGGAGAGTGGAGTCTCACAGTTAGCTCCGGTCCAGCCTGAAGTACAGTGGCACTGACCATGAATACAGGAGCCATGGCCTGAACATGAAGGGTCCACACAGTGAACTGTGGAGAAATTTTGTTTTTAGAATCCAGAGCACTGCCATGATATACAGTAAAGTGACAGGTCTTGCAAAGCTTTATAAAAAAATCACTGTCTGAAAATTGTAAAATGTCATATGTATATACAGATATGATGGTGTTCACCAGGGTTCAGGAACCTTTTTGCAATAAAGTGTCATTTTTTTCATTTTTTCATTTTTAAAGAGCCTTTGCAAAAATGAATAATTTACAATATTAATTTTTTCAATAACATTAAACCTTTATTAGGTCAATTGACAACTCAATTGTGTTGTGTGCAGGGCACTCATTTGAGGTTGAGTTCGCACCTGAGCAGCATAAAACATCTTCAGTGTTCTCTGTGTTTGTGTGTGTGTGTGAGGTGAGTGAGTGAGTGAGTGAGTGAGTGAGTGAGTGAGTGAGTGAGTGAAGAACAAAGCACAGTGCTCCCAAAAAATTAATTTAATTGCTTACAAACTACTAACAGGCTTATATCAGGCCTCCATAAAATTCTACTTCATTGCACATTTGTCCATGAAAAAGTGTACTTCCCTACATTACAGATACACTCACAATTATTGTGACTTCTGGCTTTGCATGGTCTTGCTAATAGCTATGTAATCTGGTTCATAGGTGGTACCGTTCAATTTCATGCAGGCGTTCAGACTCTCCTCTGTCAAACTTGAGCATATGAGAGAAAGACTGCTCACAGGAGTACGTGGAGCCAAACATAGTCAACACACCAGTACTGACGCATCGCAGTGTGGCAAATTTCAGGGGAAGTTCATTTCAAGTTTTAAATATGAGGTCCTCATGTTCAAGGTTCCCCAATCCTTCCATTTCTGTTCCTTTGACAAAAGTACATGGTGACAAATGAGACTTTCCAGCTTGGTATTCAGAGTGACAAATTTGGTCGACCACATTTCTGCAGATTTGAGCTCAGCTGCCTCTAACACAAAACATAAAATGGAGGTCCCGGGGTTGACCCTGAGCTGTTGACGTCGTTGAGTGTGGTGTCGTGTGAATGAGTGATAAATTTGAACAAAATGCTGTGTATATGAAAGTCCCCAAAACATGCTTTGAATGACATCAAAAGGTCAGATATGAAAGACATCAGCTGACTGAGTGTGATGTCACGAGTGGGCTCATTTGTGAAGCATTTTTACCTGATTCCTCGTAATGTTTAAAAATGCAGAAGGCGGCCATTTTCAATTTCATGGTTGAAAAGTTCCAATTTTAATTCAAATGCCAACACAGCCTGGTAAAGAGAAAAAAACTGTGTCCCTGCATCCTCATGTTTAACTGGTTCAGATGTCCAGTAATGTCCACCAGGTAATAGAACTTGCACAGCCAATCTCAGTCTGTGAGCTCAGGATGCACAATTCTTTTCTTCTCCAAAAATGCCTTCACCTCATCCAAGCATGCAGTAATCCGGCAAGCACTCTTCCTCTTGATAACCAGTGGACATTGCTGTGCAACAACAGGCTGGAATAGTTGCTCCCCGTTTCCTCCAATAGTTCCATGAACTGGCACTCATTCAGCGCACGGGCCACAATGAAATTCACCACTCGTATTACTAATGACTTCACGTAGTTCCCTGTCTGTCGCTCACTTCGACGTTGTGTCGAAGAAGCGACACTAGGGGTCTCTCTTGAGCGCCGAATATACCTCTGATCTATAAAAAAAAGGCCAATGAGAAGTTGGCAGACAGAATTAGCATGTTCCGCCCCCGGACATATGGGTATAAAGGCGGGGAAATACGTCTGTTTCATTCAGAAATTTTCTTCAAAGTCGATGGTCGTGTATGCAGCGAGCTGCGAGTCACACACCGGTTCCTCTACCTCTGAGCGATCTGCTGTTGGATCTACGGCGCACTTCAGCGGCTTTCTCCTTTTCTGCACGGCAGTGCAGTTTGCCCTTGGGCAAACTTAAGAGTTCTGTTAAAAGAGTGATTTTCCTCTAAAAGAGCAATACACAGCGGCGTTGAACGTCCTTTTCAGGACGCGTATTTCTAAAGATGCCTTTCTGCCCCTGTGTAGTTCCTGGATGCGGTAGAGTGCTCTCCACTTCAGACGGCCACAGCATCGCTCCTTCTTCCCACGGGATTAAGGACAACGCGGCTGGCAATGGAGGCAATCTGGGGATGACAGCGGTCTAGGTTTCGCCGGAAACGCCCCCGTGAACCAACTGCCCCCCGGCACGCTCATTGACTTCCGTCCGGGCTCGAGGCAACAGCGGCTCGCCTCGACAGCGGCCCACGAGTACACACCGATTCCCCAAGTGGATAGGGCGGTTGCGATCCACCTATGCCCTGAGAACGCCGCCAGCTGGCCTCCAAGGCCTGTAGGACGAAGTCATCATTGGCCGCCAAAGCCTACAGTGCCACCGGACAGGCCACTTCTGCCCTGCATGTCATGGCCCTCCTGCAAGTCCACCAGAGGGTAGTCCTGCTCCCGACATGCTGCAGGAACTGCGCTCAGCGACCGACCTTACCCTCAGGGCCATGAAGGCCACAGCGCAGTCACTCGGGCAGGCGATGGCCACACTTGTGGTTCAGGAACGTCATCTGTGCCTGAACTTGGTCGAGATGCACAAGATGGACAAGACACGCTTCCTCGACACTCCTGTCTCCCAATTCAGCCTCTTCAGCAGCGGGTTGGGCAACACCTAATACCTTTGTGAGATTTTACAATCTCAGGGTAGAATCAGTTTCGTCCTGTGTTTTCTCAGGTCCGAGCCAGTAGAACTCGGTAACACGCTGACGGACTGACCGGGTGGATCGCTTGCACATAGCGCCCTTTCCCTTGGTTGACGTAAAACCGTGCACTTTTTCTCCCAGGTGATCCCACTCACTCGGCTCCCTGGATGACTTCTCCCTAGCCCTCTGGGTCCACAATTTAGCGGAGGAATTCGCCGACCCAAACCACTGCGGGTACTCAAATCTACCCCCTTACTGGAATAGGTGCTCCACAGCTCAGGGCTCCTACGTGGACTTCCCCCTGTGTGTATTTTCCGCGGTACGTTCCCCTTTCGAGCGGACCCGCGTTTCCCTTGGGCAGTTCTCACTGCCCCCGGTCGCCTTGTCTGTAGAAACTCCTCCCTCCGAGGAGGCGGGATCTACCACCGCGCCACTTCCAACATGTGACCTAAAAGCCCATGTGGTGTATGTCACCACTCTTACCTCCCCCTCTCTGGGTAGGTGTGGTCTCCGCAGGGTCTTTTCCCCCTGAAAGAATAGGAAAATGGGTAAGACCCCCTTCCCCGATACATGTAAGTGCCCCAGCTGTTAACTCTTGACAGGTTGGCAAGCGTTGCCTTGTTCCCCTGTCTAGGGTAACTATAAGGATTCTGTCAACTTTATGTGGCATTGGGGGAAGGGTACGTGCAGTCTGATACAGCTGGTCGTTTTGGCACGTCAAGTACCTGCCCGCTCCTGTGTCAGCAGTACATGTACACGGCTCAGGGCATGGCGTGATTTAAATTGGACCCCTAGTGTCACTTCTTCGTCCTCCCAGCCATGTCGCTAAGCCGAGCCACTGTTGTGGCCGGACCATTTCCGGCTCCTCAGAAAAATCCTGAATAAAACAGACGTATTTCCCCGCCTTTAAACCCATATGTCCGGGGGCGGGACATGCAAATTCTGTCTGCCAACTTCTCATTGGCCTTTTTTCATAGATCAGAGGTATATTCAGTGCTCAAGAGAGACCTCTTGTGTCGCTTCTTCGACACAACGTCTCGTACCCTCCATCAGGGAATGGAGGTTACATCCGTAACCTAGATGTTTCGGGCCTACATTATTTAGCAGTGTCTCTTGATGTAAGATGCAATGATAGTTCAAAATGCACCGATATTCTTGCTCACATAACAGAGACAAAAAACGTTTGTGTTATCCCAACAAACTTCAAGTTCTGTCAGTGCACACAGACACAAGTTTGTCCAGTGGCAGTTTTTTTTTCAGTAGCAAAATCTATAAACCTTTTCAGAACATATTCCACATAGTTGTGTCCTTCATAGGCAGAATGGCCAGACTTTCTTCACATATTTTGTCATCAGACACATGGCGCCCAACAATGCTTAGCTGTGCAATATTACAAGTGTCTGTAGACTCGTCCAGTGCAATAGAAAAAAAATCTGCCAAAGTTATATCCTTAATCTGTACCCTCTCTACCTTACAGCACGGTCATGCACATTTCGGGCTGACAGGGGTACGTCTTTTATTTTCTGAATGATTTCCTACTTGTTTGGGAAATCAACAAACATTTCAGTTGTGATTTTGGCCATTAATTGGTGTCGTTTGTCTTGTGCTTAGCACTGCAAATGCACAATGGATGGAACGACCTGAAATATATTATTGTAAACTGACTTGTTACTGACTTTGGTAGGCTGTACAACAAATTAATGACAAATAAATTGTAATTTACTTTGCACTCCCACCAGCAATCTGCTGGAAACTAATATCTAGTGATGTCTCTAAGTTTTTAACAATCATATGTTGGTAAATGTTGAGACACCTGGGGAGCCACATGATTTTTGTCAAAGAGCCATGTGTGGCTTGCGAGCCATAAGTTCCCGACCACTGGTGTACACCAATACACATTGGCCCTGATACAAATGTTTCTGATTTGTAGCCATGACATGAAATATAGCCTAATGAAACTCATCATGAAACTCATTCTTGTTGGTAGTTTTTGAAGTTGTAATTTTGTTGGATTTGGCAATGATCTAGTCTGTAGGTTTTGAACTGCAACCACATTTCCTATTTACTCATGCAGTCTGTTTATATTTGTAATTTGCTGTCATTTTCACATGCCTGTTCCCATGAACACATTAAATAATTTTGTGTTTTCTGTAACCTATGCAATTGCTATTAAGTCACTGACTGTTTTATGAAGTCAATAGTTTATGTAAAAGCATCATGCTGCTTTTAAAACTCACATATCAAGGTGCAGTTGTCACCCTTTTAAATAGCTGGCACAGATTTCTACCTAATCAACCTAATGTGACCACTGCAGCTATATCTGTAATTGTAATTTTGCTATTTCCAAGTTAAATATCTTGTTTCTGCAGTTTTTTATTTTATTTTGAGCACCCTTATAATAACTTTAACATTTGAAAAAAAAAAGGGTTTATGCATTTGTTCTTAACATTACTTAAAAAGTTGAACAACACCACTATGTCTCTTGCTTCAACTTCAAGGTGAGTTACTTATGCAATTCAATGGCAATTATAACACTGGTCAAGTGACCCAAACGTAGACATCTTAAGAATTCATTCCAAAGTCTATTGAATGTGGATCAATACACTCAATTGGATTAACCCAGAGAGATCAGGAGAAAAGAATAAAAAGACAGGAAATATTTTGTTTTGTGCAGGTATGTGGGGATTTTCTTGGCTGTCCGCCTTATCGCGATCCTATATTTTCAGTCAATGGATGCTGCTAAATGATGTGGGTAATTTATCAAAACAAAAGCCAGCCTTTAAGACAGTATGCCCATCTATGTAATTAGTTGCTCGGTGGTGTTGAAAAAGTGCTCTCCTCGACTAGAATGAGCCAGATGAGCTTTGGTCTCTCTACATAACTGCTTAAATCTGTCAAGTTACCTTGGTCACAGTTGTCACCTTTGTAGCCTGGGTTGCACATGCAGGAGCCCGAAGCACATAGGCCGTGGCCCTTGCACTGGGCATCCACACACTGACCGCTAGGTATGTCACATTCAATGCCCTTCCATCCACTGTAGCACTGGCAGCGCCCACCATTGTACTGACCATTGCCACTGCACAGAACTGGGCACGCCGCTAAAAGAGAGAAAGTAAAGCTAGATTGATAAAGGAAGACAACGCATGGGGGAATCACACGAAAACATGTCCAGATTATATTTAACCCCAAAATCAAAAGAAAAAAGTTTTATACTGCATAAAGAAAGTAAAGCCTATTTTAAGACTTTAAAACTTTTTTGACATTGTGACATTTGGACCCCCCAGTTCTCATTATCTTAATGTATCCAGAAGTTTTCCTGCTTTGATTGTCAATGGTTATTCTCATTAGATTGTCATTACTGCAATACAGTAATGAAAATCAACCTGTTCCGAAATGTTTTTTCATAGTATAATTGTTTTGTACAATTGTACAATTGTCATGAAAATAATTTCACAATGCAAAAAAATCATAGAGATCCTAAAAAAAACTCTTTATTTTCACTAAGCACATTAAAATTTCCTATTTCTCTCTTCTGATTTTGCAGTGAAGTATGACAAGCACAAGTTTTTTGTGATTCACCCTGGTAGCAAAAAAATAAACAAATACCAACAAAAAATATAAAAACATACCTCTTGAACAATATGGCCCTAGAAATCCTGGGAAGCAATTACACGTGCCTGAGACACATTCTCCATTGCCATGGCAATTGTGAGGGCATTCCATCAAAGACTCTGCAAAAAAAAGGTCAGCTAATACGAATACATTCTGTTTGTAGCATTTTAACTGCATTTTGTGGTAATATTGTGGTCTAACAATGGAATAAATTTAAAGTACGTAAATAATCAATACCAAAGTGCCTTTACATTCAGAATTGTTAAGTGTCTCTTTGTTTGTTGTCTTTTCTGAATTCTCACCAAATAAATACATTTTTAATTAAAAACGCAAGCGATTTGCAGTAAATAAAAATGAATTCCCCACATACTATGCCAAAATAAATTCATATTTGAAGATGAAAACAATCAGCTCTGCAGAGCAGCTCAAGGTTCAGAGATTTAGACTTTTGGCCTTCGTATTCCCTGGCCTGACAAAAAAAGATAGCGGCAGAATCAAACATATTGATTAGCCAACAACTCAGGGCATGCTACTGAATGCCTCATTATCAACATATCTCAGGCACTAGGGTGCAAGACAGAAATATGAAAAAGGACATCTGAGGACACCGATGCAGGCTTGATATAGTGGCCCAGTTGTTCTGTCAGGTGTCGCATTACGTAATGTTGAGTTAAAATTAAGTTTTCCCTTTTTTGGAAAACTTAATTTAAGTAAATGGAAATGAAAAATAACCACCTACACTATGCAGTACTCGAAATAAGACAAATATTCCTTCACATGGTTGTATTCTCTGTGTTAGCTTACCCAGTATTATGGTGCTGTATGTGACAGGCTCTACAGTGCGGCCATCATTGTAAAAGGCCAGGTGCCACACACCAGTGTGCAGGTACTGAATAAAGCCTGCCTGCTGAACGCTGACCGGAATCTCCAATCTATTCCTGAGCTCCGTATCCAACTGAACGTGCTCTCTTGAGATGAGTCTACTGCCATCCAAAAGCTCCACAAAGTCATACTGAAACAAACATAATTACATTTAACTGCTAGTATTCAGCTGGTGCCAAAAAAAAGCAAACATAAATACAAGACAGGCATGGATTTTATGGAAATAAATGCAATTTTAATATCCTGATATTGTGACACTTAAATGGTCATTACCCTGTCCAGTCCTAAAATATCAACAAAAAAAAATCTCATAAAACAGATTTGAAAAATATGTATTTTTTGCTGTATTTGGCATTATATAGTGTGTTATCCACGAGAACTCTCCATACTTCAAACAGAACATTACAATAAATAGATAGGCCTACTACTTAAACTCAAGACTCTAAATTAAAGTTTCTGCAATTGATTTCTGACTGGCCAGGTACAAAAAGCAATAAAAAGACACATAGTAAATTGGAGCTAGCACTCAATAAGCTTGCTTTAGTTTATTGCAATGGCTTTGGGGACACATTGATTGAACATCTACAATAAGTCGGGCAGTTTTCTCAGCACTTATGAAAGATGCACTTTTATTGACAGCTGTGAGTGTTAAACACCCAGCCAATCACTAGAGACAGAGAGAAGATGTCTTTCTGTTCAAGCACAGTTTGTTTTCCATGATTAAAGTAGGATTTATTCTTTCTCATGTACAACCTAAAAGGGCTGATTCATCCATCTCTTGTTATATATTGAAAAACTTCAGTCAATATTTGCCAGACAACAGCTTTGTCTGTTGTTTAATAAAAGCCAAAGAATAAAGCCTCTTTATTCCTTTTGGAAAATTAAAAAGAGTCTTTGATTTTAATAACGTTAAATTACTAATTTTAGACTTTGTTTAAATTGTGACAGGCAAAAAAGACTATTTGATTGCACAGTCTAACCCTTGTGTGGTGTTCACTTTTTGGACCCTTTGGTACTGTTTGGGGTCAAATTGACCCAGGACATAATTGGGGTTTTAAAAGCAGTACAGAAATAATAATTTACATAGAAAAACTCCTTAACATATATTGTCTTAATCTCAATTCCAAACAATATAGATAACATATATGATTAATGTTTGCAATTAATCTCTGCTAGATCACATTTAACAATGGAAATGTTATTTGTTTTTTGTGATAGTTATAACTTATGTAAAACATCCACTATAATAAAGACTTGTATATCTTCAGAACATAATTTCTTAGAGACATGCGGATTAGTGCGTTTGAGTCAGGTTAGTAAGCAGCCAATAAGAATCACTCTGTTTAATGGTTAACCACTTCCTAGCAACCATTTAGAGCACCCTAGCAACCATACCCCCTTGACTTCCATTCCAAATCGCTTAGATGTGTATCTCAGGATCAGAATGTCATAGAGACATCATTGTTGGATTGTATGACTCAAGACAGAAAGCAGCCTTGTAAGTATCACCCTGGCAACTGCCTAGCAACCAGATGTGGTTACCCTAGCAAACATGGAACAATACCAATATCTCTGGACCAGAACATCTTACTGTCATGTGGGTGGCAGGGGCAGTTGGTGGAACATCGTGGTGAGAAATTGTGCCACAGCAAGCACCACTCAAATTTTCTTCAGGAAATGTACCTATCTAGTGAGTGAATGAGTGAGTGTGTGTGTGTGTGTGTGTGTGTGTGTGTGTGCGCGTGCTTGTGTGCATATTTCTGTGTGTCTATGTAGGTTCCCACACTACAGAGGGTAAAGAGTGCGGGAAAGCATGAGCAGACGGCTTCTTGGTGCTTGGATTGTAACAATGTAGCAAGTGTATGTGTGTGTATGTCTCTCTCTCTATCTGTGTGTGCTCTCTCTCTCTCTATGTGTGAGTGTGTGTGTGTGTGTGTGTGTGTGTGTCTGCGGGTCATCGAACATTGTATGTGTATGAAGGACATGAATGTGTGGTGGCATTGTAGCATGTGTACTCAATAATTATTTTTTTCTTTTACATGTTCTTCACAGAAAATAAGCCAAGGCCATGGACTTTCAGGTTAAAAAATTGTATCTTTGTATCATTTTTCGTTAAGCAAACATTTGAAATTGGTAAATTTGACTCCAATTTGAACACCATATAAGTGCTATTAGATAAATTAGTCTGTACATTCATCATGTCTCCAAGGGTACAGACTTTGACAAAATGGTAGCATTTTGCTGCCAGTGTGACTACGTTTTGTTGGAGGTTACAAAGTTGTACAACTCATTTTGATTAGGTGCTATATCTGTATTAAATATGTTCCATACTAATGTTCTATAGGCTTGTTTGCCTTCAAATAATCCAAGAGAAGACTGTCCTTCAAACATGCAAATCCAGATGAAAGGAAATATTTTAACAAGTCCCAACTCAGTCCCAGTGACAGAATATTCTAACTTAGCCCTATGTATATAAGGTGTTAAAACATTTTAAATATATATATATATATATATATATATATATATATATATATATATTTATTTAAAATGTTTTAATATATATATTAAATTAGGGCACTTCATTTATTACCTGTGTGTGTGAGGGTGGGAGTCCCCTCCTCCCATAGACTCCAATCAGGGCATTTTTCTGAATGGAAATGTTAAATTTGAGGAAGTGGGGTTGTTCAATGAGAAGTCTAGACCTCCAAAAACCTGCTGGAGGAACGGCCTGTGCTACCTGTTGACCCAACTCCACCTGTCCTGTGTCCTGTGTGGAGTTCTGCAGCACCACACCTACCCTTCCTGTGAGCAGACACAAGTCCATACACATATAAACAACAACAAAATATATAATTCATATTTCATATTATATTTTAATTAGAGAGCGAAGGTATATTAATACCCCCATAAATCCCCCAAACTGTGCAATTTATATTACTGTGCCATTTAAAACGTATTCAAAGTTCAGTAATCAGAAAGATAAAACTTCTTGTAGCTATACTCGTTGTTGAGTACTTATGCATATGCACTGCTATTTATCGATTGTTTGGCTATATCGTCCTGTCCAAATTTACAACAGCAAATCCCGAGATAAACTTGTCTATCAGGTCAAGACTTTTTCATTTAAGCCTGGTTGAATTCTGAGCTAGATAAAGCTAAGGAATTTGTCCTCTTTCAAGTACACAATTTCAAAAGGAAATCACATTAAAATAAGTTGTAATATTTCTCTCTATATGTTCAGAGATAAACTGTATCTTCAATGATTTTTCTGATGAGAGCTTCTAAATACCAAACATCACCCTATAACTTGCAGCAGGTGTTTTGCATGCTCTTTCATACTATCCCAAGGCTTTTGGTCTTTCATTCAGATGACAGTTTATTAGTTATACAACACAGACAAATGTCTTTATATTGCTGCAGAAAGGGCCAGTTAGTCTATTAGAAGAACACAGTCTAGGACAATATAGAGTGGCAGGTTCCCACTCAGAGTAATAAAATAGTCTTTAATTGACTCGCTTCAAACTGATCCTTTTCTAAACATGTTAATTTGCCATGTTTAGAAGATAAACCCAGCACAGGTTTGACTATTCTTTGGAGACTGTCACTCCTCAAGTGAAAGATACTATCAATATTGTTTCTCGGAAGTACTTTAAAAATCTTTAAGATTGGTCTACTGGTCAGAGCCATTGTGTTGTGTTGTACCAATCCAATTGCCAATAATGTATGTCATCAACAAAGTCCTGCATGCCCCTCTTCCCTGTACTAT
The DNA here is from genome assembly GCF_025860055.1 of Xyrauchen texanus. Classification (NCBI taxonomy): domain Eukaryota; kingdom Metazoa; phylum Chordata; class Actinopteri; order Cypriniformes; family Catostomidae; genus Xyrauchen; species Xyrauchen texanus. The sequence goes on along the minus strand of NC_068298.1, from coordinate 21,031,629 downwards.
CTGGGTGAATATTACAAAAACATGTTGAGGTCACATTCCCACCCCCAAAATCATAAGAAATTGTATTATGCATCAATAAAATGAAGCCTATTGTTAGGACTTCTTGCATTGTGACATTATTTTATAACAATAATTCTCGTAAAAAAAAAAGTTTAATGGTCATAAAAATTGCCATTTTCCTGAAGAAAAATAAAAGTTCTTGACTTTCTTTTGATTTTAGGTTGAAATAAGACCTGTACATGTTCTTAACATGTTTCATAAGAATCACCCATCAAAAAAAAAGAAGAAAAAAAAAGAAAAGAAAAAAAAAACAACTACAACAACACTGGTCTCTTCATAGATACAGTATGTATGGAAGGGGTAAAAATACACATCACACTGTTGCTTGAAATAAATAAGTGCAGCAGCATGTTGTATATAAAATAATTCATTGGAATGTGAAACTTCAGTGGTCTCCTTTGTGTGACTTAAACATCATAGGCTTTTGCCTTGAAAATTTACCATCTGCAGATATTGCAGTCACAGTGTTAGTAGGAAATGTCACTGGTTTGGCTTGTCCATTCTCAAAGGCATGATTATCAGCATCCTTCAGTTTCCAGTTCAGGCCCAGTACATGCATGGCTAGAAGAGAAGGCAAATAAGTTAATGAAATGGAACACCAAGCACATATAACCTAATAAGACATTCTCATTTGCAAAAGAATATAGCTTAAAAGCTGTTAAACTCCTTCCCACTGCATAGAAAAATAAGGCTCCTCCCTCATTAGGAATAGTGCGAGATATTTTGTTCCCTGTCAAAAAGCTACACTTTGATGCTGTGCTGATTTAGCGCTTTGGGAACAACTTTAGGTGTGACCAGCTGTGAATATGTGTGCAACACGTCAATTAAATTGACCAGAATTTATAGCCTCTGCTGGTGACATCATTGGATGCACCTGTAGCAGGGCTATAAATAGATGCGTCACAGGTGCATCGTCAGATCTTTTGTCTTAAGATCATTCTGTGTGTGTTGTGCATCCCCTCAACAGGAAGTGTCAAAATTGATTCCCATCTCAGAGATCCTGGCAGCCCGGAAGCTACTGCCAGGTGTTTCTATGTGGGTTCTAAGAACAGTAGAAAAAGGCTACAGAATTCCGCGTTTAAATGGCGTGGTCTCCACTACCGGGAAACCGGAACAAGCATGTCTACTGTGGAAAGAACTGCAATATCTCTTGGTCAAGGGGCCATGTTCCCCTTCCAGAGAAACAGTCAGGTTACTATAGCAGATACTTCCTGGTTCCCAAGGAGGGTGGGGGGTTGCGTCCGATTTTAGACCTTCGAGGCTTGAATCGCTCAATCAGGGCGTTCAAGTTCAAGATGCTAACTGTCAAGACAGTCGTGTCTCAAATACAACATCACGATTGGTTGGTCACGATCGATCTCATGGACGCATATTTTCATATAGAAATTCTGCCACAACACAGGAAGTTCCTGAGGTTCGCTTTCGGGGGCAAATCGTTCCAATATCGGGTTCTTCCATTCGGCCTAGTCCTAACACCCCGCACATTCACGAAATGCATGGATGCAGCACTGGCTCCTTTGCGACTCCGAGGCATCTGCATTCTGAATTACATAGACGACTGTCTGATACTAGCACATTCACAAGAACTGGCAGTTCAGCACAGGGATTTCGTCTTAGCTCATATGATTTCTCTGGGTCTGAGACTCAATGTCATAAAGAGCGTTCTCTCTCCCACTCAGGAAACTACCAATCTGGGCATTGTATGGAATTCAATCATGATGCGGGCACAATTGTCTCCCACTCGAATCGTGTCCATTCAGAACACCCTGAGCAAAGTCAATCTAGGCCAAGGTTGCACTGTTCATCAGTATCAACGAATACTAGGTCTCATGGCATCTGCATCCTCGGTGATCCCTTTGGGCCTTCTGCACATGAGACCATTTCAGTTGTGGCTCAAAGGGGATTTCATCCAAGGGCCAGTCCCTTAAGGCAGTTAAGGGTTATGTGCAGCACGCTTCGTACCCTTTCTATGTGGTTAAGACCCCGGTTCCCCACTTTGGGTTAAACTCTAGGTGCGTCTTGCCGACCCAAATTGCTAACGACAGATGCCTCCCTGACGGGCTGGGGTGCAGTCTTAAGTGGTCGTCCAGCTCAAGGGGAATGGGAGGGTCATCATATCGATTGGCACATCAACTGCCTCAAGTTGATGGCGGTATTTCTGGCTATAAATTCTGGTCAATTTCATTGATGTGTTGCACACATTTTCACAGCTGGTCACACCTAAAGTTGTCCCCAGGGCTAAATAAGCACAGCATCTCGTTCCACTTTTATCAGGGAACAGGAGTTACAGTTAAGTAACCAGAGACGTTTTGCTGTTTGAAAACATCTCTTTTGAATTACCATTTCAAGGGGCCTTGATGAAAACTGTTTTGCATTTACTCCAGATTAGTCTTTAGCTTGTCACTGAAAACATTTGTCGCTCTGAATCTGGCATTGATTCACCTGATGCAATACCACAGAGGTGAATTCTGGGTAATAAAGAAAATAAAAGAGTTGGGAATCAAAAGTACACATGAAGATCAAAACCTGTTTGAGTTATATAATTTCAGAATGAGTTTCTCTCATTCCCTATATTTCCCCTCACATTCCTGTCGTCTCATCCTTTTTCTTCCTTTCTCTCATTTTCTTTCTCTCTTCAAGACAACCTCCTCTTGATGCATTGCTGTTATATCCAAGGCAAATTTTCTAAATGTATTATATATTTTTTTGTAAGCGCTTGGGAAAAGACTCCTTCAAAGTTCACAGTGAGGGAGCTTGCTGAAAAGGCAACGCTTCACACACCTCTCTTCCTCTCAGTTTGATCTTTGGGGGGATGAGTGTTTCTAACACGCCGTCAGCAGGGAAGGGGGAGCCTCCAACTGTGGCAAATATGTCACAGTGGGGAAACAATGTAAAGCAATCAAAGAGAATTAAAAAAAATGGGGAGAAGTATATAGAGTTTGTGGGGGCAAACAAACTGAGTATAGAGTGCTTCGGACAATAAGACAAGTTCATTGTGTTTTTGCTTGGCTGCAATTATTCATCACTAAACTGATGTCTTACTCCAGTCTATGTGTGTGTATGTGGATGATGTGTGACATACTCTGTGGGATGGGAAGGCTTTTTAGAGCAGAGAACCAGGTGTTTTGGCCTCAGATGAAGGCAGAGGAAGGAAAACTGCACTTGATGAGCTATTTCACTATCTCTTATGGGGGCAGGCCCACACCTGAGTGCCTTGTGGTCATATAAGCAAGAGCACACAACACACACACGCAAACACACATTTGACTTTCCAGTTACCTATACAGTAGCAGAGCAGAACTGACAGCAAGGTGGCCACACCCACAGCACTGAGAGCTGTGCATTTCCATGAACACCGTTTTGGCGACTTGTTAAATTTGAATGCGCCTCTTGAAAGAGTGTTGCGGGTTAAGGGGCGGGCAGGTGGAGAGTAAACAGCCCCGGCTGCCATGGTGTAACCTGGATTAGGCGTTGTAAAGAGCGAAGTGGTGCCTGTTCCAGTCTTTAGTAGGAAGTGCCTTGGGAAAAAGCAGTGAGATATGGTAGAAACACAGGCTGATGAAATATAAAAACAATAACCAATTCTGTTGTATATGACACTTTCAAAACAGAACTTCAAGCAAAACTTCAAGCAAAAAAGAGTAGGCCTACTTTGTCTTTTACACTGTATTTAAACTTTTCTAAAAGTCTTTAAAGTCTCTGACCCATCAATTACACTTAAGTCAGTCAAGTTGTGTCGGTATCTCACAATTTTTAATCACTATTAAAACTTTGCAGCTCTAGCTTTGCTTTAGGCATAGTTTAAAGTCTATCGAATCAACCATTCTAACATATAGGATTTTGTATGTAACAAAAAGCTGTTAGATAACTTAGAATGGCTGCATTAATTAAGAGCTGTCAATGGACATAATTGCTAAATGTAAAGATCAGTACCCATTCCTATATGAATGTCTGAATGAAATAAATGTCTCCAATCACTGGCTATAATGGAATGTGTGAACCACATCAAGTCATTGTGAAAATGAACAGCAGTAACACAAATAAACTCTACTACAACAAATACATACAGTATGCATGATACCTATTATACCTGGACGTGAGAGACAATTATATAGTTAAAATATCCATGTTTACATAACATTAGTTTTATTGACAACTGTGCTAGATCTTGTACTAGTTACGGTACTTGGGACGCTACTGACTTTACTTTTTTCAGTAATATCACAGTAGTTTAGTTATTTTTTTTAATAGTGTATAGATTTTCTAGTAATAAGCTACTTTTTCAAACAAGTTATGGTGTAATGTGGTCAAAGATTACTTTGTAATTTATACATTGATAAATCAATTAATTTGAATGAAATTGTCCTTTTGAATGTCCTTTTGAATGCCCTAAACCAGCCAAATGAAAAGGAAAAGTACCACCACAAGGTGGATTACAGAAATGTTGATTCGGAGGCATAACATCTAGTCCAGGGTGTAGGTCTAGGATGTAACTTGGAAACAGGGGTTCAGCATGAACTTGAAAGTCTGGATTGTCGAAGAGGGTCAGGTTTTCCGTAGCGTTGCAAGCAGGCAAGAGACAAAGATGACAAAATGAACCCAAATACTCTTTTAAAACCCATGAAATTAGCAACCAAAAAGCAAAACAAAACATAAATGAAGTATGACTGAGAATATGAACAAGAAACCATGACGAAAGCAAATTATGAAACAACACAAAACTTATCTCCAAGGTCAGCAGAACAAATACACCACGTACAGGGTGATCCAAAAACCATAACATAATAAACGTAACAAAATGAGAGTCAAACATAACTGCATAACTAAACTACATTATTTTTATCAACTGGCATAGACCAAACAGAACACAGGGTTTAAAGATGCTCTCAGTAACTTTTTGTTTGCGTCATCTTGGACTGATCTTGGATGCAGCGTTCTAACATGCATCCGACATCAGGATTGGTTTGCAGCGGTAGACCTGAAGGACGCGTACTTCCACGTCTCTATCTTGCCTCGACATCGACCCTTCCTACGGTTCGTGTTCGACGGCCAGGCATATCAGTACAAGGTCCTCCCCTTCGGCCTGTCCCCTCGTGTCTTCACGAAGATCGCAGAGGCAGTTGAGTGTGCATCCGCATACTCGACTACCTCGACGACTGGCTCATCTCTCAAGAGTTACTGTGTGCCCACAGGGACCAGGTGCTCAGGCACCTCTAGGGCTTCAGGTCAACTGGGAAAAGAGCAAGCTCGCCCCGGTTCAGAGCATCTCTTTTCTCGGCCTCAATGACAGCGCGCCTAACCGACGTGTGTGCGCAGTCAGTGCTGAAATGCCTCACCTTTTTCAAGCCAGGCATAGAGGTTCCTGGGGCATATGCATCCTCCGCGGCAGTCGTGCCACTGGGGTTGAAGATATGAGACCGCTTCAGCACTGGCTTCAGACTCCAGTCCCGAGATGGGCATGGCTCCGCAGCACATACCGTGTGTTCATCACCCCCGCCTGCCGCCAGACTTTCAACCCCTGGACAGACCTCTGTTTTCTATACACAGGAGTCCTCTCCCAGGCGGTCCAGCTGATTTGGGAGCGGTTCGGCAAAGCACAGGTAGACCTGTTCACTTCCCAAGAGACCTCCCACTGCCCGATCTGGTACTCCCTAGTAGAGGCTCCCCTCAGGATAGACGCACTGGCAAACAGCTGGCCCCGGGGGCTGCGCAAGTACACATTTCCCCCAGTGAGCCTACTTGTACTTTTCACAATACACATTCATTCAAAACAGCTTTATTGTCTATGAAAATTTAAGATGAGGAAACATTTAAAACTTGCCAGACTCTGTACAGCATTACTCTTTATATAGAACTTCAATGTTCAAGAAGCACTTAGACTCTTGTTCTTCTAAAAGTCTCAATACTTGCCTGGTTTAAAGACGCCAGCTTTCCTTTCATTTCGCTCTATTGTAAAACATCTGCTTTATAATCTTTATGGATATGAGCTGCTGCCACAACTCTAAGCCCACAAACACACACACACACACACACACACACACACACACACACACACACACACACACACACACACGCACACACACACACACACACACACACACACACACACGCACGCACACACACACACACACACACAAACATTTTTCACAAGGGCTTGGATAGGTTCCGGGCCACTGCACAGTGAATGAGGCACATTTAAAAGCCTTCATAAACGATTAACAACTACACTGACAGTGTGCAGTTTTGAGGCCAAACAATCCATAATTGATTAGTGGTAGTGTGACGCCAGGCAAAGAAATTGACTAAGCTAATCCTCATCACCCCTTTTTACAGTGTGTGAGAATGCTGTTTGCATTAGGACGACTAAGAAGTAACTTCAACCAAAAAATATTTCTGCCCTTGAACAATTGGATTCTGTTAGCGTCCCACCTTTTCTTGCCATCGGGTTGATGCCTGGAATGCTGCGGTGCAAAAGAAGAAGCCATATAAAAGGGGAGGAACTGGCAATTAAAAGAGAAATTGCAAACAAATAATTAAAGTATTTTTCTGGCAAAATCTGATCTATAATGACAACTGCATTATCTTGACTTAAAAGAGTGGGTTTTCCAAAGAATTTCTTGTTGACTTTAAGAGTTACAACGATTGAGTCTGTAAATTAAAAGAGTAAAGCAACAAAATTAGACAAAATAAGAGAGATTTAAAGCTAAAACAAGGCCTCTTCCTAACACATGCGCACACAGACAAACATGAGACATACGTTTAATGAATCACTGCAGGGTAGAATATAAAGAAATCAGCGAAAAACAGGATTTGCACAGATCCTCTCAACTCTAACTAGGACTCAAGTATCATCTTTGAGGTGGAAGCATCTGCCAACTCAGTAGGGGTCTGGGAGCAGCAGGTGCCTCTCCAGCACTCAGCAGAGTGGTGGTATTTTAAGACACTCCCTAGAGGTTTCTGCGCCACTGCCATTTTAGGACAGTCCCTTTCTGATGACATGTAAAGGTCAGAGTCTTTGTGACAGACAGCAGAGTGGAAAGTTTTCAAGATAACAGTGTGAGAAAGGTAGAGTAGTGAGAAAAGGATATTGGCATAGTGTAAGAAGGAAGAGGAAGGAGAGAGAGAAAGAGAGAGAGAGAGAGAGGTAGTAAAGGAATTCTACTAGGTTGATTAATAGCAAGAGAAGCCTATGTGTCAACCTTTTTTGAACAAACGCCCCCCTGACCTCTTCATGATCCTCTTAACACTTCAGAAATACTATTACAGCCAAACAATTGCAACACTGATACCTGAAGCCTGAGTTTTTGGTAAAAAAAAAAACTGAAACAGAAGTTTCTTATTGTATTTAAACTACATGTAAAAGCCTCAAGTTGAGTAATATTGTGTTTTGAAAAAAATGCAAAAACACATGGATTGTTTGAAAGGTATTGCAAATGTATTTAGAAATTCAAACAAATTCAGGCTCACACACAAATTTTTTTAAGATGAACCAATCACGTGAACAATAACGTAACTAACCTAAATGGCCAATGAAAAAGCAGCGGTCGTTCGCGCACTCAATTAGGCAATAGGCTTCAAATTTGAATGGCCTACAAACGGTCATTTGATTTCAAATGACGAACAAAGACGACAACAGCTCGGCCACCTGAACTGAACCGAAGAAAAAAACGACGTCAAAAACAGCCACTTTTTTTTTATTTACGGTCATTAGTGTGAGCCCTGAGCACTAATTATGCGCCTAATTATGTATTCCGCGTTATGTACAGAAAAAGCCGGTGAAAGCGCGCCTCTATTTTGCGCTGAAAATTGTCCGCCTCTTAAAAGCATGTGTAACTTAGGAAGCGGCTCTCCTGGCATATCCTCCTGGTGAAGTGGCAGCAGTAATCCGAGCAAGACGAAGACATAGGCTAAGGAGAAGAGCTGAAAAGATTTTTGCGCAGGCCGCCTGTTGAGTACCTCTGAGTAACGCCCCCCATTTGTGCCTGAGCGCCCCCCCTCTCTGCTGCCTCGTTCACACCGCCCCCCAACACTGTCCAAACGCCCCCTAGGGGGCGGTACCGCCCCGTTGAGAAACGCTGGCCTAGATCAAGCTTAGCAAAAAAGATTCTTCACTTGATGTGATTACAACACATCTTCTTTCTCATATCCATAATCAGCACATTCTCACTAGATTCCTTTTTGTTGTTGTTGTTTTTTCCTCTCCATAATGAAGCACAACAGCTGCACCACTACCAAAAATCAAACCTGACGCACCGAATTGACAACACTTTTTGTTTGTAATGAATGTGTACAGTGTGACTGCAGGGCGGCATCTACTTTACATAAAATGTCATATCAAAAACAGCAACAGATAAAAAATGTCTATAGCTATGGCCAATATTGTTTTCATCAATTTATGGTTTCCTAATAAAGTGATTAGATAATATGTTGATTTTATATTGATTTTGAAGGGAATCCAACAGATTTAAATTCTTAAAACCAATCTTGTGTTATACATAGAATGCTCCATTTTGTATTTTATGGTCTGTACAAAGACTGATGAATAATAGACAGTGCCTACTGTTAAGTAGAGGTTTCCAGAGCTAAAGGCTTTATGTTTTATTTGAAATTAATGAAAAGCTTTACAGAAAAACCTGGACATAATGGAATACAAAGGAATGAAAAGCGATACTAAACTACAGGTCAGGCTATTTGTAGGTGGTTATTCAATTTGATTCATTTATTCAAGATGATCCACTCCACGTATACATTATGTACTGTTTATACTATATATATATATATATATATATATATATATATTATGATGACAATTCCTCCCTCTTCACTTGTATTGTATTGTACAAACATTCATAGGGTTTCTTTGTCGATTCTAGCTTAGACCAACATATTTAGTTAGTTGTTCTCTTACGAGAGGTTCTCTCGTATTGCGTAAGCTAGCTTACGCTACGGGAAAGATTCATCTTTTCTGAGATATTGAAGCCAAAAAATTATCCTTAATTTTTGTATCCATTGTCAACGCAGTGCGGCAGCTGCAGACCTTGAGCGGGCTAGCTAGCGAGCTCATAGGTTGCTCTGCGGCAACTGCTGCAGCCTATAGACGAGCTTGGGCGAACTCGCATCCAATGAGAGGCGTCCGCGCGCTCACTGCATCAAAGCCCGCCAAAAAGGGCGTGACTAGAGTGCATATAAGCGTAGTTCGTGAGGCTGGAACCCTGATTTTCATCTCTTCAGCGAAGCTCTACGCATCGCTGACCTGGAAGCCGCGTCGCCGTTTGAGGGGCATCTAGCAAGCGTGGACAGCGCTAGAAGAAGCCGGCCGTCTCAGCCACCTTCAGCCATCCTGCGAGCTACGCCATCCGACGGCGTATCCTTTTATTAAGCAAGCTAGTTCTCACGAACTATTCACAAAAGAGTACTGAGCGTCTTTTTCAAGATGCCTCGCTCCACTTGCGCCTCATGTCGCGCCCTTCTCAGCACAGGAGACCGCCACATCATCTGCGCTCTCTGCCTGGGACTGGGGCACGCAGAGCTCGCCCTCACTGAGGGCGGATGCGATTTCTGCGAGGAGCTACCGATGTCGACCCTGCGGGCTCGACTCGAGCCGATCAAAGCAGAAACCGCCAGCGCCGCCTTACCCTCAGCCGCGCAGGAAGAAGCGCCGCTCACAAAGGCTGCCGGAAACTGTGGTTGAAGCGACTGCCTCGCCGGAGCCTCTCCCTCGAGCATCGCTTTCACCCTCCCCGCCCCGGGACGCGCAGTTGCCGCCGGCGGCCGCACTGCTGCCATCTCGGATGACGAAGCGGAGGATAAGGGCTGCTGTTCCATCATGGCTTCGGACAGCGAGGAGTGGACAGGCTCCCAAGCCTCCTCCTCAGCCCAGGAATCCAGCAGGACCCGCGCCGGGTCGAAGGGGAGTTAACACGCCTCCTCACACAGGCCGTCGACCGCCTCGGGCTCGAGTGGTCACCGCCCCTGAGCAGGCACCCAACAGACTCGGCGGCTGCTTTCTTCAAAGCCATCGCCGCTCTACACCCGCGGCCGGGCCGCTCCCTTCCTGCCGGAATTACATCACGGAGCTTGCAAAGTCGTGGAGCGCTCCGTTTTCAGCCAGGACCCGTTCACACGTCTCCACCTCTCTCGCGTCGGTGGGCGGTGCCACTGAGAGAGGCTACTCCTCCATCCCCGGTCGAGGACTCGGTAGCAGCACACCTTTGTCCGCCCTCCGCGAGATGGCGTTCCAAGCCTGTGCTCCCGTCTAAGGCCTGCAGAGCGACTTCCGCCTATGTTGGCCGCGCCTATTCCGCCGCCCGGCCAAGCCGCATCTGCTCTGCACTCAATGGCCATTTTACAGATCCTACAAGCAGACCTTCTTCGGAGTGGGATGAGAAAGGCAGGCACCCAGAGGCTGTTACTGATCTACTGGCGCGACAGACCTCGCCCTTCGGCTACCAAAGCTGCAGCCCAAGCTCTAGGGAAGTGCATGGCCTCGCTGACTGTGACCGAGAGACACTTATGGCTAACACTAGCCGACATGGGAGAAGCAGAGCGCTCCACGTTCCTCAACGCACCGCTCTCTCCAACCGGTCTCTTCGGCTCCGCGGTGAGTGGCATTGTTGACCGCTTCTCAGAAGTCCAGAAAGCCACCCAAGCCATGAACCTCTTCCTGCCGCGTCGCTAAGCTCCTCTGCAGGCCGCTCACGTGATCAGCCTCCTGCACGAGCCTCTTCACAGCGCCCAGTTCAACAATCTCAGACTTCTCAGCGTCGACAGGGCGGCCGCCCTCGATCAGCGCTCAGACAGCCGCCGCGAGACCGCCTCCCCGCGGGCCTCGATCTAAGGTAACGCTGAAACCCGAGCAGCCGAAGTCTTCCTAACTGTGTTGAACAAGCGACGGCTCAGTCCCGCCGCGGCGGACCACTGTCAAAGCTTTACCCCTGTCAGTCCCCTTCTCTCAGGCTACTACAGTGGTGAATTTAGCAGCCAACAAGCCGGTGACACTGCCCGCTTGCCTGCACTCAAACGCCGTTTTCACGGCGACTCAAATAAATCTTGTAAAGAGCAAACATGTCTTATGTGTAGAAAAAGTGCCCACAACCCAGTGTTCAGCCCCTACACACAAGCATAACACATCCCGTGCCCCTATCAGAGCACGCTCTCATAAAGCGATTACTGAACCGCTCGAGCGTCAGAGTCAATGAAGGCGCCCACAAATGCGTCGTGGCGCCCATTCTCTGCCCGCTCTGTCACACGACCAGCCCTATGTGTAGAAAATGTGCCCACAATCCAGTGTTCACTTCTGCACACAAGCACTGCATGTCTCGTGTCCCCACCAGAGCACGCTCACATAAAGCGATTACTGAACCGCTCGAGCGCTAGAGTCAATAAATGCGCCCACAAATGCGTCGTGGCGCCCATTCTCTGCCCGCTCTGTTACACGGCCAGCAACCATTCCTCTGTGTGTAAGTCCCGTGCCCATGACTATGCTTGCGCATCACGTAACAGATGTGACTCTTTCCCCATTCATTCCAATCGGAAGTCACTCACAAAACAGCCTGTTCATGCTGTCTGCGAGCAATCATGCATGAACACACTAAACGCAGCTCACACATTTTGTTCAGCTCTGTGTGCGGCAATCAGAGCGAATTGGCCATTCACCCTCTAGCGTTACGCTTCAAAGCGTGGGAAGCTATTCCAGGGATATCCAAGTGGGTGTTAAGCACAATACAACAGGGCTATTTGCTACAGTTCGATCGCCGCCCCTCGCTTCAGAGCTGGCTCGAAACCACTGTGAACACGGAAGCAGCGTGCATGCTTCGTTCAGAAATAGCAAGCCTTCTGTGCAAAAGGGCCATAGAAAAGTGCCACCCTCCCTGAGCGAGTCGGGGCTTTACAGCCGTTATTTTCTTGTTCCCAAGAAAGACGGCGGCCTCAGACCCATATTAGATCTCAGGGTTTTGAACAAGGTGCTTGCAAAAGACCGTTCAAAATGCTTACAATCAGGAAACTCCTCGCGCATGTGCGCCAGGGGACTGGTTTATTTCTCTCGATCTGAAAGATGCATACTTTCAGATTCAGATAAATCCCGTCACAGGCCATTCTTGAGATTCAGCCGGCGGCCAGGTTTATCAATACACCGTCCTTCCGTTCGGCCTGTCCTTAGCACCCCGTACTTTCACGAAGTGCATGGATGCGGCTTCGCACCCCTGCGGAGTCAGGGTTTGCGAATTCTGAACTATTTGGACGACTGGCTGATTATGGCTCAGTCACATATGGAGCTTCTGTCTCACAGAGCAGTTCTCCTCAGCCATCTGAACAGTTTGGGTCTTGCAGTCAATTGGACCAAGAGCTCACTACAGCCCAGTCAGACCATTTCCTTCCTGGGAATAGAACTAGACTCCGTGGCAATGACGGCTCGCTTATCTACACAGCGCGCGACGCCGTGTTCAGCGACTAGCCGCATCTTTTCAGATGAACAGCCTCACGCCTCTGAAGAAATTCCAGAGAGTGCTAGGTTACATGGCCTCAGCCGCAGCAGTACTTCAGCTGGGTTTACTGCACATCGCCCGCTTCAGCATTGGCTAAACACCCGGCGTCTCGCCGGGCTTGGGCCACAGGCCGCCAGCCCATCAAGGTGACTCAGACCTGCATATCAGCTCTGCAGCCCTGGACAGTGGCCGAATGGTATCAGCGGGGAGTGACAATGGGAGCTGTATCTCACCGAAAAGTCATCTCGACAGGCGGCGTCCAACACGGGTTGGAGCGCGGTCTCGCGAGGAGCTCTCCGGTTTTCGGCCTATGGTCAGTTCAGGAAAAGCTCCTTCACATAAATTGTCTGGAAATGATAGCGGTCGAGTGCGGCTCGTCGCTTTCTCCCGGTCATTCAGGGTCACCGCGTCCTGGTCCGTTCGGACAACAGATCTGTGGTATCCTACCTAAACCGTCAGGGCGGTGTCAGATCCAGGAACCTCTTCCATCTGACAAAACGCATACTGAGTTGGTCCCAGTGCCACCTGCGCTTCGCTGAGGCGGCGCGCGTGCCAGGCCACCTGAGCGGCGGCCCGGACAGACTGTCCAGAGACAATATTCCCCCAGGGAATGGTCCCTGCACGCTCAAACAGTCCAGGCGTTATGGCACCTATTCGGCAGAGCAGAGATAGACCTCTTTGCGTCCAAAGAGAACTCTCACTGCCCAGTATTTTTCTCGAGCGAGGGCCAGCTGGCCCAGGACTGGCCCAGGCGCCCGCTTTACGCCTTCCCTCCCGTCTCGCTATTGCCACAGGTAATGCAGAGGATCAGGAAGCAGCGTCACTCGGTGCTCCTCATAGCCCAGCGTTGGGAGAATCAGACATGGTTCCCGGAGCTTACGCAGCTGTCACTGACAGCGCCGTGGCCCATCCCAGTGAGAGCAGATCTCCTCTCTCAAGCTCGCGGCACAATCTGGCATCCCCACCCAGAGCTGGGGCTGCATGCGTGGGTGATCAGCGACTACCCGTCGCTCTGCCAGAAGGAGTAATAAACACCATCATACACGCTAGAGCCCCTTCCACGAGAAGACTCTATGCGTCAAAATGGTCTGTGTTCTCAAAATGGTGCACCGACAGAGACCTGGACCCACGGACATGTGGGGTGTAAGTCGCTGCTCGTATTTCTACAAGAGCTGCTGGATGAGGGCAGATCCCCATCCACGCTCAAAGTGTATGTGGCGGCCGTTGCGGCGTTCAGCTGAACCCCTGCACGGCCAGTCATGGGGTAAAAGCGAGCTGGTCATCCGCTTCCTCAGGGGAGCTAGAAGGATGAACCCCAGCGCCCCCATCGGTTCCTATCTGGGATCTTTCTATAGTTCTCGAAACTATGAAAGCCCCCTTTCGAACCACTTCAATCCGTGGATTTGAAATACCTTTCACTCAAAACCGTTTTTCTGACTGCCCTGTCATCAGTCAAGCGTGTGGGAGACCTTCACGCGCTGTCTGTCAGCGCTGCGTGTCTTGAGTTTGGACCAAGTGACTCCAAGGTCATTTTAAAGCCTAGACACGGCTATGTTCCCAAGGTGATCGGTACTCCTTTCAGAGCACAGGTCATTTCCCTATCGCCGCTGCCAGCACCGGATAGCGAACGCGGCGCCAATCTCCTTTGCCCGGTCAGAGCACTGAGATTGTATACTGCACGCTCCGCTGCTTTCAGGCGCTCGAGCAGCTTTTCGTTTCGTTCGGGGCGCACCAAAGGTCTCGCCGCCTCGAAACAGACACTATCTAGATGGATAGTGGGCGCTATTGCTGCTGCATACGGCGTCAAAAGACCTGCCATGCCCGTTGGGCATTAGGGCTCACTCCACTAGAGGCATGGCATCCTCGTGGGCATGGTCCAGCGGAATTTCCATTCCACGACATATGTGTGGCAGCGGGATGGACTTCCCCTCCACCTTTGTCAGATTTTACAATATGGAAGTGCCCGCTCTGCAGGCAAAACTACTAGCGGTTTAATACGCTACAGCTCCCCTGGTGAGCTGCACTGATGGGACACATTCTACACAGACCGGCACCGCCGCTCTGTCGTTCCCGTCCTACTATGTGCTTATGTATTACACAATCAATGACCCGCATTCTTGCCGGCCAAATATTATTTCCCCACTCATAAGGGCTCCCGGGTCCCCCTTAATTCCCTGGGGCTTATACAGTGGATGCTTGGCGCGCGGCGTTGACAATGGGTTCCCGTAGCGTAAGCTAGCTTACGCAATCTGAGAGAACCTCTCGTAAGAGAACGTATCGGTTACCTAACGTAACCTCGGTTCTCTCTAGATGAGGAGCGAGTATTGCGTAGCCGGCCGTGCTTTCGCGCCACGGCGACTTTTCGCTTCAGTCAATGAAAACCAGGGTTCCAGCCTCACGAACTACGCTTATATGCACTCTAGTCACGCCCTTTTGGCGGGCTTTGATGCAGTGAGCGCGGACGCCTCTCATTGGATGCGAGTTCAGCCCAAGCTCGTCTATAGGCTGCAGCAGTTGCCGCAGAGCAACCTATGAGCTCGCTAGCTAGCCCGCTCAAGGTCTGCAGCTGCCGCACTGCGTTGACAATGGATACAAAAATTAAGGATAATTTTTTGGCTTCAATATCTCAGAAAAGATGAATCTTTCCCGTAGCGTAAGCTAGCTTACGCAATACTCGTTCCCTCATCTAGAGAGAACCGAGGTTACGTTAGGTAACCGATACGTTTTATCCCACACACACTGCAATCATTTAATGGCATTTAATGAATAGTGCTTTGTAAAATTATTATTAGGATTGTAAGACAATATTAAAGTTGAACATGTATCTATTTGTCAGCATGTATGGTCACAATCTCAGTTTATGAATTTAGCATATAATAATATGTTTTTGTTGTATAGAAATATAATAAAATTTGACTGTGGAGAGTATGAAGCTATTATTCATCTTGCTTTACCTTTTGAGTGGGTAGCAGCTCTGGCTTCTGGGGGTAAGTGCAGCAAATGCAGGGTTATATAAACTGTGCCATTATGACATTATCCTCAATATATCTTTCAAGGAGGGATTTAACTCCTTCGTACTGTTATTTTTCAGAAGTTGTTCCTGTTGGAAGTCATTTTTTGTTGCCAAGTTTAAACTTACACATGATTCAAAATTAGATGCATATGTTTAGTTGTCTGCGATGGACTGGCGACCTGTCCAGGGTGTCCCCCGCCTTTCGCCCAATGTTAGCTGGGATAGGCTCCAGCCCCCCGCGACCCTGTACACAGGATAAGCGGTTGACGATGGATGGATGGATGGATGGATGTTTAGTTGTTTATCCTTGCAAGTAGCAAAGAGTAGGAGTCCTTCACACAAGATGGCTCTTGCCAAGTGCAGCTGAATGAAACAGAATGCAGAGACCTTGATATGCGATGTAACAGCCAAATTTAATGCATATTTTCAAAGACCATCATTTAAAATACTATATAGCGCATATGGAATGCAAGAACAAATTCTGTGTGAATGGCCCCTAAGTCTATGCCATTTTTTCCCATATGTTTAGGAATAGTCCTCCATATTATTTTACCAAGACTAGGCAGGCCAATCAAACAAGTATTGTTGAAATGTAAATGTGGGCAGTTATGTGTTAATGTATTCAGGCTTAGTTTAGTAGATGATCTTTTTGTACAGGGAAGTTTTCAGTTCTGAACATTCCTTTTAAAACTACAATGAATTTGTCTTTTTTTTCTTTTTTCAAAAGATCAACTGAGATTCTATTTTCTTAATATGGCCCCTTTAAGCTAAAAAAAAAGGCATATGCTTTTTTAAGATTCATCACTTTTATTTACTTCTTTGTGTTCTGTGTCCTCTACTTGGTCATATAATATGTTTTTGCAAATTTTAAAGATGACAAAAAACATATATAATAAAAATGTAGGCTTGTACACAGTGACTTCTGTTGTGGTTAATTCTGTTTCTGATGTTTTTGCATTTATATTGGGACACTGCTAGACACAGTCTAGTGGGACTATTCCTTTAGCCTTTTGAAGTGAAAATGCTGATTTTAGTGTTTAGGAATCTGCATAAGGGTGTGAAAAAATCTATGATGCAGTGCACTGGCATACTATTTACTCTGTGAGTCTGTTATGAACTAAAGTAGAATTTTATAAAGAAGACATCCTTTTATAAAGACCTATTTTGCACAGGCTTCCAAACACTTTATTCAAGAACGCTGTCATCCAATTAAAAAATAAACAGTTTAATAACAGATTATGTGCACAATTATAATAAATGTTGTATTGTCATAATAAAAATAAAAATTGTGTGTCTATACAGAATTTTATTTAATTTATTTATTTTATGCCTGATTTGATACTCATGTAACACATAAGTAAATTCACTTTGTAGGGTAGATGCTGGGTAAGCAGCACTCAGCTTGAGTAGTGCACTGCAAGATATCTATAGTGACAGCAAGGTACATTACATAAAGCCTTCTTTCTGTATCTTTTATGAAAATATTTGCTAAAAAATTACTAGTTATAAATAGTTGTACCACAGCACTTTTAAATGCTTGATTATGATTGGTTGACGGACGTTATAAAGTGTGCAATTATTTTTCAGTAAATGCACAGCTGTGAAGTCGTTTCAGGCCGACCGCATTATCTTGTACCATATCACTTTGCAAATTTCTTCAGTTAAGAGCCGTACAGGCAAACAGCAAATAATCAATAAAACTGGCTAAGTAAATCAGATAAGAAGGACATACAATTTTAATAATATCCGAAATCTATTGTAAGATCTGTTAAAAGCATCCTCACGGTCTCTCTCCTGCTCTCACCACACACACACAAACACAAACACAAACACATACACACACACACACACACACACACACACACACACACACGCAAGCAAGAAACAGAACCTTGATGTCAACGCAACCCGCAACATAATAAATACAACAGTTTCGCAACTGAAAAGCTATATACAAGTATAGCAATGCACCACCTAGCTACTAAGAAGTATAGTTCCCCTTCTGTCACACACTCGACGTTGTGTCAAATGAAGTGACACAAGGGGTCTTCCTGGGATGCCAAACGTACCTCTGAACCTGGGAAAAGGCCAATGTCAAGTTGGCAGACAGAATTTGCATGCCCCGCCCCGTACATACGGCTATAAAGGGAAGCGGGGCAGCGAGTGCCAGTCAGAATTTTTCCACCACTGTTTCACTCACCTCTACTGGTGATAAGCAATGCTGTTGGATCTACGGCGCGTTTCTAGCTGGCGTTCTCTCTCTCTGCACGCTGTGCAGTCTACGCCCCTGGGTGCTTCAACAGAGCTTTCATTGCCTGAAAGAGTGTTTCTCCTCCTAAAAAGAGATTATTTCCTCTAAAAAAGTTTGAGTTGCCACTCATAAAAGAGCAATACACAGCAGGCGTTGAACGTCCTTTTCAGGACGCGTCTTTTTAAAGATGTCTTTCTGCCTCTGTGTAATTCCTGGATGCGGTTGATTTCTCTCCACTTCTGACGGTCCTGGGCTTCGATCACACGCAAGCAGCATTTTATGAATGGTTCATGTTCTCAGTGCGAGAAAATAGCCATGGCAACATTGCAGTCACAGCTTTCTTTTCTCACGAGAGAAAGCCACTTCAGCCACCCCCCGCGTCGTTCCTTCTTCCCACGGGATTGAGGACGACCCGGCTGGCGTTGAAGGCGATTTGGGGATGACGACGAGCTTGGTTTTGACAGTTAAATCCCCACAAAACACCCGCCCCCGGCACGCTTGCTCAGCTCGTGGCCAGTCGGCATTCTCCCTTGAGCCCCCAGAATTGGATGAGGATATCGCCGCTGCATCGTAGAGCTGACCTCGAATGTCTACAGGGCCACCAGACAGGCCGCCTCTGCCATGCATGCCATGGCTCTCCTGCAAGTTCACCAAGCCAAGGCACTCAAAAATCTGCACCTGGGTAGTTCCGACCCCGACGTGCTGCAGGAACTGCGCTCTGCCACTGACCTCGCACTCAGAGCCACGAAGGTCACAGCGCAGGCACTCAGGCAGGCGATGGCCACCCTCGTGGTCCAGGAGCGTCACCTCTGGCTGAACATGGTCTAGATGCACGATGTTGACAAGGCACGCTTTCTCAACGCCCCCGTCTCCCAGATTGGCCTCTTCGGCGACACCGTCGAACCGTTCGCCCAGCAGTTTTTGCCGGTGAAGAAGCAGATGGCACATCTTGCCACGGCGCCGCCAAACCAGTGCGCCCCGCCTGCTCACCAAGGGCATCCCCCTGCGGTTAAACAACAGGTAGCTCCGCCTCAACCCGGGCCCAGCTCTCAGCCCCAGCATCGAGCACCTCGCAGGCAGTGTATGCCCCCCATCTCCAGGACCCCTTCCAGGACCAGGAAAGCTCCGAAGCGCTCCTGATACGGGCGACCCAGGCAGTCAGTCGTTCGCTCCGGGGCTGGTACTAAGACCAATCCATCCCCCGGTGGAGGGCCGGGAGGAGAATCCTTGTTTCATTTGCTGCACCGCATTCAGGCTACTGCACCCACATTCTCAATAAAGAGTGATTTTCTCACTCCCTCGGTCATCCAGCCGGTGCGCACAGTTTTCACGGCACCCCGGCCCCAAAACTCTACAGTCCTGGCTCCCCGGACACAGTTCCCTAACCTCCGGCCCCATGACTGCTCAGCCCCGGCAAGCCAGTGCTGACGAGTTCCAAAGACGCCTCTCTAGGACCTCTTCCTCAGTCTCTAACCGCCCCCTGCCGGGTGCGCGGAGCAAGGTAAGTGCTTTGAATATTTTCTCAGCACCCAAGCCTCGGGACGCTCTTCTGCCTCCCGAAGCGCTATTACCTGCTCCCCCCCGCCACGCAGCCCCAACTGGTATGTCAAAAGCGATCGTCCCATTAGTGCCCCTCACGCAGAGTTTGGATGCGTGGCTTTCACTTCCCAATCCATCACGTTGGCTGGCCAGGACCAATTCGACTCAGCTACGCGATTCAGTTCGCCCGGCTCCCGCTTCGTTTCAGCGGTGTTCGATCCACTTCCGTGCGCGGCGAGCGAGCCAGCGCCTTACGAAGAGAGATCACAACCCTGCTCCTCAATTATGTGATAGAGCCCATCCCTCCAGCCTAGATGGAGAAGGGTTTCTACAGCCTTTGCTTCATTGTACCCCAAAAAAGCGGCGGGTTGCGACCAATCTTTGAACCAGCGAGTTCTCAACCACAGCCTGGACATCTTACAGAGACTCCCGTTCAAAATGTTCATGCAAAAACAGATTCTTACCTGCGTTCGACAGCTAGATTGGTTTGCGGCGGTAGACCTGAAGCACGCGTACTTCCACGTCTCCATTCTGCCTCGACACAGACCCTTCTTACGGTTCAACGGCCAGGCATATCAGTCCTGTCCCCACGTGTCTTCGCAAAGATCGCCGAGGCAGCTCTTGCCCCGCTAAGGGAAGTGGGCATTCGCATACTCAACTACCTCGACGACTGGCTCATACTGGCTCACTCTCGAGAGTTACCAGTACTAAGGGCTCGAAGAGAGCTAATTTATTAAGTAAATAAATAAATAAATAAATAAATAATGCCCTCTAACGTGACTGGTTGGACATTTCATTTCTTTTTTATGAGCTATATAATTTAGGTTTCATAATTTTGTACAGGCATCGGTAAATCACATTCAGTTGATAACATATGGTCAATTGTAATGCCGTTAAACCCATAAATAAGCAACTTGCGGGCAGTTGCGTACACAATACAACAGAGGAACAAAAAATTGTATTGCTTGCAGTGTTTCGTTCAAGATTTCTTCAGTCATTCTATTTATTTTGTTTTATCTGTTGCATGGGAAATACATCACTGTACATTCTTGGATTTAGTTTAACCAATGACGCTGGCAATGCGCTCAACCAAACCAGAGAATGTTAATGGTTGTGGACATCCAAACTGAAAATGTTTTGCACTAAAGCTTCCTGTAAAACAATTTTTATTGACCTCTTGGACTGCTTAATTAAAAAAAGAACCTCTGATGAGAGCTAAAGCATGCAAAGACTGTAAGTTATTTTCAGAAAGAACATACAAGTGTTTGTTAAATGAATATTTTATGATGTGAATGTCCTCCATTTAAATATACACTCACCTAAAGGATTATAAGGAACACCATACTAATACTGTGTTTGACCCCCTTTCGCATTCAGAACTGCCTTAATTCTATGTGGCATTGATTCAACAAGGTGCTGAAAGCATTCTTTAGAAATGTTGGCCCATATTGATAGGATAGCATCTTGCAGTTGATGGCGATTTGTGGGACGCACATCCAGGGCACGAAGCTCCCGGTCCACCACATCCCAAAGATGCTCTATTGGGTTGAGATCTGGTGACTGTGGGGGCCATTTTAGTACAGTGAACTCATTGTCATGTTCAAGAAACCAATTTGAAATGATTCGAGCTTTGTGACATAGTGCATTATCCTGCTGGAAGTAGCCATCAGAGGATGGGTATATGGTGGCCATAAAGGGATGGACATGGTAAGAAACAATGCTCAGGTAGGCCGTGGCATTTAAACGATGCCCAATTGGCACTAAGTGTGCCAAGAAAACATTCCCCACACCATTACACCACCACCACCAGCCTGCACAGTGGTAACAAGGCATGATGGATCCATGTTCTCATTCTGTTTATGCCAAATTCTGACTCTACCATCTGAATGTCTCAACAGAACTTGAGACTCATCAGACCAGGCAACATTTTTCCAGTCTTCAACTGTCCAATTTTGGTGAGCTCTTGCAAATTGTAGCCTCTTTTTCCTATTTGTAGTAGAGATGAGTGGTACCCGGTGGGGTCTTCTGCTGTTGTAGCCCATCCGCCTCAAGGTTGTGCGTGTTGTGGCTTCACAAATGCTTTGCTGCATACCTCGGTTGTAACGAGTGGTTATTTCAGGCAAAGTTGCTCTTCTATCAGCTTGAATCAGTTGGCCCATTCTCCTCTGACCTCTAGCATCAACAAGGCATTTTCAGCCCACAGGACTGCCGCATACTGGATGTTTTTCCTTTTCACACCATTCTTTGTAAACCCTAGAAATGGTTGTGCGTGAAAATCCCAGTAACTGAGCAGATTGTGAAATACTCAGACCGGCCCGTCTGGCACCAACAACCATGCCAGCTCAAAATGGCTTAAATCACCTTTCTTTCCCATTCTGACATTCAGTTTAGAGTTCAGGAGATTGTCTTGACCAGGACCACACCCCTAAATGCATTGAAGCAACTGCCATGTGATTGGTTGATTAGATAATTGCATTAATGAGAAATTGAACAGGTGTTCCTAATAATCCTTTAGGTGAGTGTATATATATACAGTATATATATATATATATATGTATATATATATATATATATATATATTACTGTTCACATAGCTGTTAAAAGCTTCCAATTCTCATGTACTAGCGAGTCTGAAGCCTTCCTTATATGACATTTTCATGGGCGTGGATTTTGTGTTTAAATGTTTTTATTTGGTATTTCAGCAGATGATCATTTGTAACTACACCTTTTATATACAAACAAATAAAAATTACATCCTAACAAATATGCATGAACTAAAATAAATAAATAAATAAATAATCCAACCCCACCCAAAAACTCAACCCAAAGGTGCTATCCAGTGGTAAAAGCATGTCATGAAGGCATAGTAAACATTAATCACTAGCTTGCAGAAAAGAAATAAAAGGTGACCACATTTTTTCAAATAACAATTTCTTTCTAAATGCAGTGTACCAGTCAAGTCTGTCAGCCATAGTTCTCTTACGAGAGGTTCTCTCGTATTGCGTAAGCTAGCTTACGCTACGGGAAAGATTAATCTTTTCTGAGATATTGAAGCCAAAAAATTATCCTTAATTTTGTATCATTTGTCAACGCAGTGCAGCAACTGCAGACCTTGAGCGGGCTAGCTAGCGAGCTCATTGGTTGCTCTGCGGCAACTGCTGCAGCCTATAGACGAACTTGGGCGAACTTCGCATCCAATGAGAGAGCGTCCAGCGCTACTGCATCAAAGCCCGCCAAAATGGGCGTGGCTAGAGTGCATATAAGCGTATTTCGTAGGCTGGAACCCTGATTTTCATCTCTTCAGCGAATCTCTTCGCATCTCTGAACTGGAAGTCGCGTCGCCGTTCGAGGGGCATCTAGCAAGCTTGGACAGCGCTCGAAGAAGCCGGCCGTCTCCGCCACCTTCAGCCATCCTGCGAGCTACGCCATCCGGCGACGTATCCTTTTTTAGAGCAAGCTAGTTCTTAACGAACTTCACAAAAGAGTAACGAGCATCTTTTTTAAGATGCCTCGCACCACTTGCGCTTCATGCCGCGCCCCTCTCAGTGCTGGAGACCGCCACATCATCTGCGCTCTCTGCCTGGGACTGGGGCATGCAGAGCTCGCCCTCGCTGAAGGCAGATGCGACCTCTGCGAGGAGCTTCCGATGTCGACCCTGCGGGCTCGACTCGGCGCTCAGAACCGAAGCCGCCGCGCCGCCTTCCGTTCCGCCGCGCAGGAAAAAGCGCCGCTCCCAAAGGCTGCCAGAACCGGTGATAGAAGCGACTGCCTCGCCGGAGCCTCTCCCTCGAGCATCGCTCTCAGGGACACGCAGTTCAGAACGTTCAGCACGCTGTGTGCAGCAATCAGGGCGATTTGGCCATTCACCCTCTAGCGTTACGCTTCAAAGCGTGGGAAGCTATCCCAGGGATATCCAAATGGGTGTTAAGCACAATAAAACAGGGCTATTTGCTACAGTTCAATCGCCGCCCTCCCCGCTTCAGAGCGCGGCTCGAAACTATTGTGAACACGGAAGCAGCCTGCATGCTTCGTTCAGAAATAGCAAACCTTCTGTGCAAAAAGGCGAGAAAGTGCCGCCTTCGCTGAGCGAGTCGGGGTTTTACAGCCGTTATTTTCTTGTTCCCAAGAAAGACGGCGGCCTCAGACCAATATTAGATCTCAAGGGTTTGAACAAGGTGCTTGCAAAAGACCGTTCAAAATGCTTACAATCAGGAAACTCCTCGCGCATACGCGCCAGGGGGACTGGTTTATCTCTCTCGATCTGAAAGATGCCTACTTTCAGATTCAGATAAATCCCGTCACAGGCCATTCTTGAGATTCAGCCGACGGCCAGGTTTATCAATACACCGTCCTTCCGTTCGGCCTGTCTTTAGCACCCGTACTTTCACGAAGTGCATGGATGCGGCGCTCGCACCCCTGCGGAGTCAGGGCTTGCGAATTCTGAACTATTTGGACGACTGGCTGATTATGGCACAGTCACATATGGAGCTTCTGTCTCACAGAACAGTTCTCCTCAGCCATCTGAACAGTTTGGGTCTTGCAGTCAATTGGACCAAGAGCTCACTACAGCCCAGTCAGGCAATTTCCTTCCTTGGAATAGAACTAGACTCCGTGGCAATGACGGCTCGCTTATCTACAAAGCGCGCGCCGTGTTCAGCGACTAGCCGCATCCTTTCAGATGAACAGCCTCACGCCTCTGAAAAAATTTCAGAGAGTGCTAGGTTACATGGCCTCAGCCGCAGCAGTACTTCAGCTGGGTTTACTGCGCATGCGCCCGCTTCAGCATTGGCTAAACACCCGGCGTCTCGCCGGGCTTGGGCCACAGGCCGCCAGCCGATCAAGGTGACTCAGACCTGTATTTCAGCTCTGCAGCCCTGGACAGTGGCCGAATGGTATCAGCGGGGAGTGACGATGGGAGCTGTATCTCGCCGAAAAGTCATCTCGACAGGCGCGTCCAACACGGGTTGGGAGCGGTCTCGCGAGGGCTCTCCGGTTTTTGGCCTATGGTCAGTTCAGGAAAAGCTCCTTCACATAAATTGTCTGGAAATGATAGCGGTCGAGTGCGCGCATGCGCTTTCCCCGATCATTCAGGGTCACCACGTCCTGGTCCGTTCGGACAACAGATCTGTGGTATCCTACCTAAACCGTCAGGGCGGTGTCAGATCCAGGAACCTCTTCCATCTGGCGAAACGCATACTGAGTTGGTCCCAGTAACACCTGCGCTCGCTGAGGGCGATGCACGTGCCAGGCCACCTGAGCGGCGGCCCAGACAGACTGTCCAGAGACAATATTCCTCCAGGGGAATGGTCCCTGCACGCTCAAACAGTCCAGAAGTTATGGCGCATATTCGGCAGAGCAGAGATAGACCTCTTTGCGTCAGAAGAGAACTCTCACTGCCCAATATTTTTCTCGAGCGAGGGCAGCTGGCCCAGGACTGGCCCAACCACTCGCTTACGCCTTCCCTCCGTCTCGCTATTGCCACAGGTAATGCAGAGGATCAGGAAGCGCGTCACTCGGTGCTCCTCATAGCCCGCGTTGGGAGAATCAGACATGGTTCCCGGAGCTTCGCAGCTGTCACTGACAGCGCCGTGGCCCATCCCAGTGAGAGCAGATCTCCTCTCTCAAGCTCGCGGCACGATCTGGCATCCCCACCCAGAGCTGGCGCTGCAGCGTGGGTGATCAACGACTACCCGTCGCTCTGCCAGAAGGGGTAATAAACACCATCATACACGCTAGAGCCCCTTCCACGAGAAGACTCTATGCGTCAAAATGGTCTGTGTTTTCAAAATGGTGCACCGACAGAGACCTGGACCCACGGACATGTGGGGTGTCGTCGCTGCTCGTGTTTTTACAAGAGCTGCTGGATAAGGGCAGATCCCCATCCACGCTCAAAGTGTATGTGGCGGCCGTCGCGGCGTTCGCTGAACCCCTGCACGGCCAGTCACTGGGAAAAACGAGCTGGTCATCCGGCTTCCTCAAGGGAGCTAGAAGGATGAACCCCAGCGCCCCCATCGGTTCCTATCTGGGATCTTTCTATAGTTCTCGAAACTATGAAAGCCCCCTTTCGAACCGCTTCAATCCGTGGATTTGAAATACCTTTCACTCAAAACCGTTTTCTGACTGCCCTGTCATCAGTCAAGCGTGTGGGAGACCTTCATGCGCTGTCTGTCAGCGCTGCGTGTCTTGAGTTCGGACCAAGTGACTCCAAGGTCATTTTAAAGCCTAGACACGGCTATGTTCCCAAGGTGATCGGTACTCCTTTCAGAGCACAGGTAATTTCCCTATCGGCGCTGCCAGCATCCGATAGCTGACGCGACGCCAATCTCCTTTGCCCAGTCAGAGCACTGAGATTGTATACTGCGCGCTCCGCCTCTTTCAGGCGCTCTGAGCAGCTTTTTGTTTCGTTCGAGAGCGCGCAAAGGTCTCGTCGCCTCGAAACAGACACTGTCTAGATGGATAGTGGGCGCTATTGCTGCCGCATACTGGCGTCAAAAGACCTGCCATGCCCGTTGGGCATTAGGGCTCACTCCACTAGAGGCATGGCCTCATCGTGGGCATGGTCCAGCGGGATTTCCATTCACGACATATGTGTGGCAGCGGGCTGGGCTTCCCCCTCCACCTTTGTCAGATTTTACAATCTGGAAGTGCCCGCCCTGCAGGCAAAACTACTAGCGGTTTAATACGCTACAGCTCCCCTGGTGAGCTGCACTGATGGGACTCATTCCACACAGACCGGCACCGCCGCTCTGTCGTTCCCTTCCCACTATGTGCTTATGTATTACACACACACTGGCCCGCAATCTTGCCGGCCAAATATTATTTCCCCCGGGTTCCCCCACCCCCGGGGCTCATGCAATGTATGCTTGGCGTGTACGGCGTTGACAATGGGTTCCCGTAGCGTAAGCTAGCTTACGCAATACGAGAGAACCTCTCGTAAGAGAACGAATCGGTTACCTAACGTAACCTCGGTTCTCTCTAGATGAGGGAACGAGTATTGCGTAGCCGGCCGTGCTCGCGCCACGGCGACTTTCACTTCATTCAATGAAAACCAGGGTTCCAGCCTCACGAACTACGCTTATATGCACTCTAGCCACGCCCATTTTGGCGGGCTTTGATGCAGTAGCGCGCGGACGCCTCTCATTGGACGCGAGTTCAGCCCAAGTTCGTCTATAGGCTGCAGCAGTTGCCGCAGAGCAACCAATGAGCTCGCTAGCTAGCCCGCTCAAGGTCTGCAGTTGCTGCACTGCGTTGACAAATGATACAAAATTAAGAATAATTTTTTGGCTTCAATATCTCAGAAAAGATGAATCTTTCCCGTAGCGTAAGCTAGCTTACGCAATACTCGTTCCCTCATCTAGAGAGAACCGAGGTTACGTTAGGTAACCGATTCGTTTAATCGAATGAATGTGCAGAAAAGTTGCTTAAATTGTCATTTTTACAGTCCTTTTAGGGTTTGTTGACATTACATAGTCATTGTAACGAAGTTGTAAAATTGGATATAAATTTACACAGAAAAGGTTTGAAAGCAATGTTAAAACACTAAAATCATATTTACATGCATGTTGTTTATGTCTTGTGACTACACTTTTGAAACAGTGAGTATTTTAACGTTCATGGATTGGTCCCCATTCACTTCCATTGTAAGTGCGTCGCTGAAACCAAGATTCTTCTTTTTTTAAAGAAAAGGATTGATGAGCCAAATTATGCCACAAATGCTGTTGATTGAGCTTAAATTGTACTGAACCCAGAATATTCCTTTAAAGTGTAAATAATAGTAAATAATAGTAAAGTGTAATAGTGGAAATATTAACACAATAATGTAACGACTTTGTATTAAAAACACTTACCTGTTCTCCAGGCCTATGTTGCCACCCAGAACCCAGTTTTCTTGCAGTTGCACACATTCAGATGCACTCTGAAGCTCTGCCGTCTGATTGGCCAGTGATTGGTTGAGGGAGGTGACTGACTGATGCTGCTTGTGTTGATGTGGAGCAGGTGGCAGAGGGGGCGGGCCTTGCTGGCTAGGAAGCTGGTCTATTGGAAGAGGAAAGGCAGAGGCATTAGCAAAACTTGTTATAAATTCTGCTTCACACAAAGGGAAGCGGATTGTGTGCTTTTTTACAGATTGGAATAGGTTAAATGGGATTCTATCCTAGAGAATTTGTTCCTTTGAATGTCATCAAATCTTTACTTTTCACCGTCCAGTGAAAAACACAACAGTTTTGTTCAAGTGATCAAAAACGACTGTTTTGATCACGAGTCAAACATTGTACTGTAATAATGTGATTTGTTGTAATTTTTTACTTTTTAAATAACATTTACAGTAGTATTTACTGAATGCATTATCGCTCAGTAATGTTACCCGACTGTATGTTGTGCCAATAACAGAGAAAATATTTTTGGAAATTTTTAATTTATTGAACAAATGTATTTTAATATATTGCTAACATTAGTTAACTACATTAGTAAAAATGAACTAACAATAAACAATACTTTTACAGCATGTATTAATCATGGTTGATGTTAATTTCAACATACTTATACATTTTTAAAACTAAATGGAAAATATATTAACATTACTGTAGTTAATGCACTATGAACATTAACTAACAATGAACAATTGTATTTTTATGAACTAACATTATCCAAGATTAATGAATGCTGTACAAATATGTTGTTCTTTTTTTAGTTTATGATAAGTGTTTTTGTTAGAATTTATTTTAAAAGAAAGGTTAATGGAAAAATATCTACAATATTTGAGTAAGTATTAGATAGATTTTAAGGAAAATGTTGTTCCTCTCTACATTGGAACAAAATAACGAAACATAAAATGAGCCATAGCTTGTGTCTGTGTGCAAATAAAGAGATGGAGGTACACCTGCTATTTATCAAGCGTAGGACATGCTAAAATCAGGAGTTGCAAAAACCGCTCCTTTGTTCCTTCTCCTACATTCAAAAACAGGATATGTCCGACCAGGAAATGGGAACATGACCTGAATCATAACATTGACACGACCAATTACAAAGACTTGAAATCGAGTAGCAATAGTGGTGCGGTGCTCGCAACTTTACGAGTGAGCAAACTTAAGACTCCGCAGGCCATCGCCGGGGAGCAGATGTTTTATAATGGGCTCTTAAACTGAATGCTTCACGTTTGATTACAGCCAGAGAGAGACTCTCGTTTAACTAATGACCGGAACCTCCATTAGGACAGCAGGAAAAAGACAGGTTTTCTCATTTCACTCCAAGCTGGGTAATTGCCCCCCAAAATGACACTGTGTGATTATCTTACTGTCCCATCCTGCCGCCCTGCTGACGGGTCTGTTTCCGTCTGACTACGGGTGTCCAAACATATGCTGTCACACACCAGACTGTCACAGGACCGTACTACATAGGTACTCCAAAAGAAATCATAATTGCCAAATTCTAATGCAAAATTACCACCAGGAATAAAGTGTATGTGGAGTATGATGGCATGCTTTTCCTTTTTCTTTCTTTTAATTTCTATAATTTAAATGTCAAAATGGTAGTGTCAGTGTTCAAAACATACTTAAATAACTGTTATTAACATTTCAAATGCATCAGTCACGAAAATGACAAGCCAGATTTTTTTTTTCTTTTACATGTATCAAAACATTAGAATTTACTTTGCTGCTACTAATAACCAACATTTTACTGTGATTGACATTTTTTTAAAGAGATCCTTTTACCACATTATTTTGCAAGTATTAAACAATATGCTGAAGCAAAATGCACCACATTGTAAATTACAGTAATATTTCCATACATGTAAATGTTTTTTACATGTATGGAAATATTTAGAAAAAATCTGTTGTCACTGTCAAAGATCATTGTAATATTTGAACACTAGGATGTAGTTAACACTGAGGTTTCAGCATCACACACACACACACACACACACACCCACACACACACACTAATAACAGTGTTGTATTTACAGAATAAACTGTTATTGCTCTTATTACTGTTATCATGATAATATAATATTTTTTAAAACAATTCTTGTCCCTGAATATTCCTAAATTAAAGTATGACAGGTTGATCACCAATAACAGATGGAAAATTACTTTACAAAGGCTGATAAATTAGTGCATCTCTATCTTTTAGACTTAAAAAAAGTAAAAACAAAAGTTTATATGCATGCGTGGTCATTAACTCCACAGCGCCATCAACCACTTTTTCAGCCTATGTCAAGAACTATGAAAGACCAACTCATTTTGTGTTACATGGCAGAGGTTGAAGTGAGGAAAGAAAAATAATCATTATGACAGGTGTCGCGCCACATTCATGACAGGGATAAAATGGGCCTCTGTGACAGGTGCAATAGATAATGTGTTAGAGAGGAAACATGGTACAAACTCCACTCTGTGCTCCTGACACAAAGAGGTCACCCGGTGCAAAGATAGGGATGTCGTGTCATGCACAGACATAGCGAACACCATTACACTTTTATGTTGTTTGCATCCACAATTGCATCAAACAGCCCAACACAGCGGTAGGAAATGAAAAAGCCAGAAATCGTCAGAGACAGTGAACTCTTTGAGGCAGCACAATTTGCTTTAAATGTGCCCTTAAGGTAACTCATGCTTTTTTGAATGCGACTTAATGGAAAATTGTAACAAATTATTTCCTTCAATCTAGATAAGGAGGCGCCGCTCTGATTCAATCTGAGCACCGCTAGACACCACATACTAACAAATGATTACACACAGCATGAGCAGAATGTTAAGGCATTCAGCAGGCTTTCCATCAAGAACTGAGGCAATCAGCCTCCTTTAATCAAAGTCCCTGAGCAATAAAATACAATTCTGTCCCTCCTGATTGGACATACACATGCTGTACGCAGATTTCCCTCAATGAACATTTCTATCCAGCGTAGGTTTGAGTGTACCTTTAACAATGACTTTCTCTGGTCCTTGCAAATCTTTCACAAAAATGAACCAACGAAGGATGGAAATGTGTTTTTCATAAAGTTTTGATTTGCAATTTGGGCAAGACGGATAGTGCCAGCATGACATTTCTCAATGTCAAGTTGTTCTGCTCAGATTTAACAAGATGTTTTAATGGACCGTTTTGATTAATATTGGATGCAGCGACTGAAACAACATCCGGATTTCACTCTTAATGCAACTGCTAATATCTGTCTATATGAAACACTGCTTAAGGGGTGATCTTATTATTTGTATTCTTATTTTAATCTCTTCTATGTAAAGCACTTTGAAGTACCATTGTGTATGAAATGTGCTATATAAATAAACTTGCCTTGCCTTGCCTATATTTTCCTAACCAATGGCTGTGAGATAGAGAGGACATAAACATAACAAAATATTGGATTAACCTGCAAAACAAATTAATGCTTGTATCAGTGGCAGACAGGCCACAATATAATTTACATACAGTGTGATATCTTTAAATCTTGATACTCTGTTTGATTGCTATGTGATTCAACATGTGTTAACGGATTAGAGTAGTTTTGAAGAGATGCGTTTCTTTAGGTTGAACAAACGAAACAGTATATTTCAGCGCAAATGGTTATCTTTGCCAAACATCAATCATAGAACAATTCTCTCCAGTACTAAGACCAGTAATAATTTTATTTATTTATTTTTTTTCTTTTTAATGAATGGAGAATGTAAACAATTAGCCTATATCTTTAGTGAAGGTCTCGATGAGGGGAAAATCACCATTATAACAAAAACTCTTTTGAGTACTGTAAAAAGCTGTTCTCAAAAGAACATCCATCATCTAACATTAAGACATAAAAAATGAATAAATATCCCTGCCTATGACAAAGGCACAGCATAAACTGTCATTTTGATAAATGAGTCTAAATAGTACAAGAAAAAAAGTTTGGTATTTCATATTGTAAATGATGTAAAGAAAATGGCATTGATAAAATTCTATGGTAAAGAGGACTGATTTCACAAACAAAACCAAAAATACAAAATTCACCCAATATCCTGTGCATCCCTGAAAGCAATTATTCAATTACTCAATCTCAGCAAAAAAATTATGCAAAAAAAGAGAACATCAAACATTTTACTGTACAATAAAAACAACAAGTTGAGTCATTACTTGAGAAAAAAAAAGAGTAATTGGGAACTTTCTCATCCTCTAATTGCTTGTCTCAGTGAAAAATACACATTGCAACACAAAGGCATATTTTAAGACAATAAAATGATGGCTTTACAAAGAATATTCATTATTTGAACATCACCCTGGGTCAAAGTATAATTTTGCAGAATGTCTTGTAAATGTCTTGAAGAACAGTTATTTCTGTTTTCTTTTTTTTCAAATACAGACAACACCTTTGTACCATTCTTGATTATTCTGCACTCTACCCTATACTTAGACATCTCTGCGTAGCCTTTCTTCCATTGACTTTGCCAGACTGTCTCTTGTCTAATCACTTGAGGGAAAATGTCACAGTAGGAATAACTCTCCAGAGCATGGAATAACACAGCAGTTAGCAGTGGACTATAGTTGTATTTTACTTCCAGTTCAATCTCGTCATGAGCCACTATGAAATCCTTCATAAATATATAAAATAAAATAAGGTGAAATGTGTAATAATTTATTCATTTGTTTCTGAATCACTAATTCAGTATTTCATCATTATGGTAAGAGGCACTGGTAAACTGAATTACCATAACATATAGGTTATGACCAAAGAAAACATTAAAAAAGAATAGCCATACAGCAAATAAGTTATCAGAAAAGACAACATAAGAATAAAATATTGCAAATGAATAGATATTCACACCTTTCAGTTCTTTACACTGAATTCAATTTAATATTCAAGGAAATATTCAAGACAGAGCAGTGGGGCACGGCCCACCCACTAGTGAATAAGAGTTGTGGAGGAGTTGGCAGTGTAAGACTATAAATCTACCATAATGGTGAAAATTGTCTACCTGCCATGAGAGGTTATTCAGGAGGCATTCAGAGTCCAGCGTTAAAGCAGAGCACAAGCCTTTAATCAATGTCATACAGCCGCAGAGCTGAAAGTGTTCCCTGGGACTAAAACCTAAAAGAGAAATATTTTATTCCCTCTCGTTCCTCTTCTTCAATTTGATGATTTGAATATACACAGTAGGTAAAGCCTACATTAATGTTAGTTATTTGGCTGAAATATTTGAAATAAACTGTTCAGAAGTTTCTCTCCGGCAAAATAATTTAGACTAAAAGGAGAGATTTTTCCTGTGTTGTGATTGCCCTCAAGCCATTATGAATAAAACTGACATCAGCAATCTGTTTCTAGAGTAAAATTTCACTATGACCACAAACGACATATCTCATCCACACCACCTTTGTCATGTTGCTGCTGAGAGCCAATGTTTCATTTAGTACTTATCAATCATCATTTTTTATTCTCTTTCTCAAAAGTCCCAGTCAGTATATACATACACCTGTACCTCTACATTACGGTTTATAGAATACCTCTATATGTGCAAGTTGTTGTAATAGTTCCCCTTCAGTCACTCACTCAACATTGAGCTCATAGCCATGCCCCCTCCCCCACACCCAGTTCCTTTCTACCCAGATGTGCATGATGAGCTGATGCGGTCGTGGAGGGCACCTATTACGAAAGGTGCCCGGAGCTGACCCCTCAGCTCGTCCGCTCTCACTACCCTGGATGGCAGGGTGGTCCACAGTTACACGGAGGTCCCCCAGGTGGACAGAGTGGTTGCGATCCACCTGTGTCCCGAGAACGCCGTCACCTGGCGGGACCGCCCGTCTCTCTAACCCACCCCTGCTGGGTGCGCGGAGCCGTTCAGACAGCACCGCGACGGTAGTGAACATAAATCGCCGAGGCGGCATGCGCTCTCATCATATTTCACAACTCGCCCGCCATCTCCTCCTCTGGAGTCAGCCATGACTCAGGTCGTTGCACGCCACTCACATCCCTGGCAACCGCAACACGACGGCGGACAACAGGTTTTGCCCAGTGGAGAGTGGAGGCTCCACCCCCCGGCGGTTCAGCTAATTTGAAAGGATTCGGCACGGCACATATAGATCTCTTTGCCTCCCAAAGACAACTCCCACTGCCCGCTCTGGTACTCCCTGACAGGAGCTCCTATCGGGACAGACGCGCTGGCACACAGCTGGCCCCGGGGGCCGCGCAAGTACGCATTTCCCCCAGTAAGCCTCCTTGCACTGGTGCTGTGCAAGATCAGGGAGGACGAGTCACCTTGGTGGCTCCTTACTGGCCCACCCGGAACTGGTTCTCGGATCTTACGCTCCTCGCGACAGCACCTCCCTGGAAAATAAAGTGGCTCGCATTTGTGAATTGATGTTCTTCCCAAGCCAAAGACTCCAACTCCCCATGATGTATTTTCTGCTGTACGGTCCCCCTGTCGGCAGAGCTGCGTCTCCCTCGGGCAGTCCCACCGCCCCTGTCGCCGTGCTTGTAGAGCTCCCCCCTCATTAGGCAGGACCTACCCCCGCGCCGCTCCCACGTACGGCTTCACAACCCTCGTGGTGTATTTGCCACATGTTATCTCCCCCTAGCTTGGGTAGGATGTGGCCTCCACAGGGTATTTTCTCCCTGAAAGAATAGGACCGGGAAAGACCGCCTTCCCTGTCGCATTTCATAGCGCTATGAAATGCCCCAGGCTCTTCACACTCAATGTGAGAGACATATAGAGATAAAAGGCCGTGGCTGCAGGGCTTGCTCCCATGCTAGTCATGTAGCACCTGTTCCCCTCCTCACGGATGCCGGGTACCTAAGGTCTGTATATGACATCTCTTTTGGTTGCCTTGGGGAGGGCAACGTGCAGCCGACACAGTTGCCTCTAGCACGCAGCAGCCTGCTTGCACCTGTCTCGTTTTGATTGAATAATGATTAAACAATGAATGAAGGCACTCAATAAGCTAATTCAACATGGTTGGTGGCTGGTTTCATCACAGTGGTAGTAAAGAATCAACTTCAGAATTTCAAGACTGCTTCCATAATAGTTTCTCAGCATCAGTCATTCTTTTTAGTTTGGCATGATACTAGCCTAACAAACTTGTAACTTGTTTTTCACCATGAAAATAGCCATGGTAGCTGGTATGATGTTAAATCACAAAATAAAAATATCGTTATTAAACAAAATCTGCTAATGCAAGAAAACCAGGTTACCTTGAGTTTTAAAAATAATCTGCCATTCTCTGCTTTTGATGTCAAAAATGGGTGTGGATGGGTATTCTATGAACATGCTTTGTACAGCATCTCCATGTGTATATCAGCACCTGAAGCTGAACAGGTTTAGATCTGCTCCTCCAGGGAATGTTGATAGGGCATAATAGGTTAGCGGACGCTGCAAATGGGGCCCCTTGAGAGTTGTGGGCGTGTAACCCTGTGCATTAATGCGCACCCGACTGCCAGAATTGTGCCCTTAAATTTAACGTAAAATTAAATATCATTACGAATGTTTGTAAATCAGCAGTTGGTATCTCAGAAACTGTTCTGAGATACCAACTGACCCCCCCCAAAATAGAGGTAGTGATCTTATTATTGTCTCAAAATCATTTGTTATGTCTCGTCTCACCAGATCTAACTGGGAAAGTCAAGTTTAACAAAACATTAAAAAAGGAAGATGGATGTAAGCAGAAACAAGCTCCTTAGAAAGTGTGTGCAATTCATCCGGGGAAAGGTCAAGCATTTGCACACGATACCTTTGATTTTTCATCAGCATAATACTTCATAACAGCTGTGGTAAAATGTGCCTTGATCAACCAATTTAAATGCTAAACTTCTCAGGGAAGATTGAGGCTTCTTCTTAAATACACGCTGAAAACAAATCACTTGGGCCACTTTGAAAAGCAGAGTGGGAAATTGAATGACCCTAATGTTAAGGTGTATTGTGTCTAGGCTGGAGTAATGGAGATTCTGCAGTCTGCCTGGCCTTTTCAGCCAGCTTCGTCCTCACTTAAACATCATTAGCCATTTTAGTTCCACTGACTGTGAGTCTTCAAATTTTGTTAGAATAGATAAAGCTTTTTGTACTGCAATGTTCCTAATTTATTATCCTCTCTGCTACATAAGGTATGCATTTAGCCACCTGATATTCTTTTTTACACAAATAGCATCAATTAAATAAATGTGTTAATTATTGAGTTTATAATCACATTTCGTAAATAACATCTGCATTAACCTGTAAGGAAATAAAAAATCATGTGTTTAAAACCACATACATCCGAAAATAAAAAGGGCTGCCCTGACATTAAACAATGGTTCCTCGTCTGTCGCTCACTTCGACATTGTGTCGAAGAAGCGACACTAGGGGTCTCTCTTGAGAGCCTTTTGCATCTCTGATCTATGAGAAAAGGTCAATGAGAAATTGGCAGACAGAATTTGCATGTCCCGCCCCCGGACATACGGGTATAAAGGGAGGGAAATGTGTTTTCTTCGGAGCCGATTGGTTGTGTATGCAGTGAGCTGTGAGTCACACACTGTTCCTCCCATCTCTGAGTGCGATTGCTGTTGGATCTACAGCACATATCAGCGGCTTTCTCCCTTCTCTGCACAGCAGTGCAGTTTTGCCCCTGGGCGCTTCGACAGCGCAGTAAAATATTTATTTCTCTAAAAGAGCAATTTACACAGCTGGCGTTTAACGTCCTTTTCAGGACGCGTCTTTATAAAGATGCCCTTCCGCCCCTGTGTAGTTCCTGGATGCGGTAGAGTGCTCTCCGCTCCTGATGGCCACAGGCGGTGTCTTGTGTATCTGGGCAGCGATCACACATAGGCAGCATTTGTGGATGGCTCTTGTTCTCACTGCGAGGTCTCGGCTTTCCTTCCTCAGAAGGAACGCCACTCCAGCTGCCCCCCACTTCACTCCTTCTTCCCATGGGATTGAGGACGACCAGGCTGGCGATGGAGGCAATTTGGGGATGGCAGCAGGCTCGTTTTTGCCTTGTACGTCCCTGCGAACCACCCGCCCCCAACACGCTTGTTGATTCCATCCGGGCTTGAGGCAACAGCGGCTCGCCTCACGGTCAGCCTGCCTATCCTCTTGAGCCCCCCGAGCCGGATGAGCTCGCCGCTGCATCGGAGAGTAGTCCGGCGTCTGACGCGGATGACTCGACTGGGCTGCCACCTCGGTCCAACATGCCCAGTCTGAGGCTAACCCCCATCTGCCACCGAGGGCGTCCTCCTGCAGCACCTAAGAAACATACAGCTCCAACTCAACCCAGCTCTCAGCCCCAGCATCGAGAATCCCGCGAGAGGTGCACGCCCCCTGTATCACGAACCCCTTCGAGGACACAGAAGGCTCCCAAGCGTTCCTGAGACAGACGACCCAGGGACCAAGATGTTTGCTCCGGAGCTGGTAAGCAGACCACTACATCCCCCGGTGGAGGGCCGGAAGGAGAATTTTCAGTTAAGTTTATTTACTTTACCACACCCCCTTCGGGCTGCGGTACCCACATTCTCAATTAAAGAACAATTCCCTTTGTCTCTGGGTCACCTGGCCCACAAATGCCATTCTCACGGCACTCTGCCGCCACACCTCAACAGTCCCGGCACATTGGACGCAGGCCTCTCGCCTCCAGCCCCACGACTGTTGTCCCCCGGCCGGCCAGTTCTGACGAGTCTAGAGGACGCCTGCACGGGACCTCCTCCTCAGTCACTAACCTGCCCCTGGTGGAGGGAACGAGACGTTGTGTCCTCCCGGCCACGTTGCTGAACCGAGCCACTGTTGTGGCCGAACCTCATTGTTGGCTCCTCAGAAAAACCTGAATGAAACAGACGCATTTCCCTTCCTTTATACCCGTATGCCCGGGGGCAGGACATGCAAATGATGTCTACCAATTTCTCATTGGCCTTTTCTCATAGATCAGAGATGCAAAAGGCTCTCAAGAGAGACCCCTAGTGTCGCTTCTTCGACACAACATCTCATCCGTAACCTAGACGCTAAATGTGGTGGCAGCCTCTGATCCGTTTTATTATTTTATTTATGTAAAACATTCTACTTTCTCAACCATCACTGATAATCTAAGCCTGTAATCTATGTTCTTGCAATATTCAACTACTACCTGATAACTTTCAGGCGGTCTCTATGGTAGAGACTCAAACCTTAAGCTCTCTACGCATGCCAGAGGACAAAGCACACAGATAATCTTGGTCTGACAGACCACTCTGCTGTGTACTACTCTGCTGCCTCCTGAATAATGAATCCGATGCTTCTTCTAGTCATCCTCCAGCAGAGCAAGCAGGAAATAGCTCCACAGCAGCCCAATCTAAAAAAAAACACTGCTGAGCTGGCCTTTAACCCTCTCTCTAATCCTTGAAAACACACAAGCACTGCACTACATAAGCATGCCGATCTATCAGTATGTAGAAGGGACTATTGTTTTTTTGGGAAAAAAAAGACCAAATCAGGCTAGACCTCTTTTTCCAAACGCTGTTGTGTAAGCGCTGAGCATGATGACAGTAAAGGAGGGAGCAGGAAAAAGGAAAGACAGAGATTTTGCAAGCCAGGCCTAATTTTTCAAACTACTTTACCCTATTCCAGGAATTCCTTGGTGAGAGCTCACAGACACACCACAGTGAGCAGACAAACTCAGAACTGAAATTTCGGAATGAGTGTCCCTTCATTAGAAGATCAAAGAGTCTTTTCCCCCAAACTAAGGGTGGGATTAATTCAAAGGAAATGGGTCAGGGTGAGCGAGCATTCAGTCGCTGCGGAGGCTGACACATCCAAGATTATCCTGATCATGTTGAGTGGCTAATCATTCAGCAAGAAAAGTATCACCCTCAAAAACAGATCAATTATCCATGTTCTTAAACAGATTAAGCCAATTCCACTGTTAGAGCAAGAAATTGAACTTATTCTTTTTATGCAAACAGGTCTTGGTTATAAAAATGGCCCAGATAGAAAGTAGGGCTGGGTGATATATTGAATATTCACAACATAATTCAATGTTTTTGCTGATGATATAAAAATTAAGCAATAATGTGAATATTGCAATAATTGAAATGCACCTTTTATTTGGCCACTGTCCTAAATAGAGTGTCATTAGACTAATTTAAAGATCCTCCACAATTAATCCAAATAAAATTAGAATTGCGATGTAGTCCCATCTCAATATGAAACAAAAAAGCTGTGACATGAATACATCTGGTCTGTCTGTGCACGCATCAGTTTTGTAATAAGGAACATTGTAAACTGTCAAACATGGTCACTGACACTACAGTGCACTTACAGTGTTCCGGCAAAATACTGTAAAAACTTCAGGTGAAATGAATCTGACAGAAACACATTTCTGTTGTATAAATCAAAACTGATCCTCAAAATAGTAATCATTATTCATATACTGTGTATGAGAGATGTGCACGAGTAGTCAAATATGCAAAAATTCGTTCTGCAATAATTATTCGAATAGTAAAAAATACTATTCGAATTT
Source organism: Xyrauchen texanus (assembly GCF_025860055.1). Classification (NCBI taxonomy): domain Eukaryota; kingdom Metazoa; phylum Chordata; class Actinopteri; order Cypriniformes; family Catostomidae; genus Xyrauchen; species Xyrauchen texanus. Next base: position 20,992,871 of record NC_068298.1, on the reverse strand, counting down.
CGCAAAGTTGTGCTTTTCTGGCCATATATACAATGAGATGCATGTTAAATCCTAAGCACACAAACTAAAACTGCCAATTATAATAGAATGCACTGGGTGGCGCTGTTGAGTGTTGACACAAGTTGATCACATTTGTTGAGTTCAGATGGACACCAGAAAAGCGGGTTATTGTGAGAATGTGGCTTACTGGGAGAAAGCTGGGTTCCTGTTTAAATGTACTGGATAAGCGGTGTACATTTTACTCTCATGTATGTGCAGCACGTCAGAAAGCAGCATCCCCATAGCAACGTAATCCACGCTACGCTTCTATAAACAACAAACATGGCATCTGAGAAAGACTTTGCTAGCTGAAGTAAGGGACATTCCATCATTTAAACTGGTGTGTATAAATGAGTTTAGTTTACGGAGCTTGTTTTTCTCAACAAAAACATGAAATGAGATACAATATAAACATGATAACTATTATATGCCCAGTATTTATACTAGTCCTGTACATTAACTGCATCAGTCTATTTCATTAGCAGTTTCTTTTTCTTCACTTTGCGTGAGTTTAAATGCTTTCATTGTATTCTTTTTTTGTTTTCACGCCTTGCTTGATATAAGCTTGTTTTGATTATAATTAGAAGCTTGTTTTTTTTAATGGTGACACAACCCTTAAGACTAAAAAAAATATTTTATAATGTCTCTTTCTCATTAATTACCTTCATTTAAATAATAGAATATTCAAATAGTTGTTTTTTTATGAGCTTAAATATGTGAATACCAAATTATTGGTGAATGCCCATCCCTACTGTTTATCAATGCATATGGGTGCATATAAATTAAAACAATTAAATATTATTCTTCCTTGTGTTTATTTAGTTAAAAAAAATTGAAAATATAAGTAATGTATTAATCTATCATGGAGTGTTTTTACATGCACACCAATACAATGATAATTATAAAAACAATGTAACTTGTTTTTCAGTATGAATATAGCCATAGTAGCTGGTATGATGTTAAATCACAAAATAAAAATATCATCTTTATTAAACAAAATCTGCTAATGCAAGAAAACCAGGTTAATTTGAGATTTAAAAATAATCTGCCATTCTCTGCTTTTGATGTTAAAAAGGGGTGTGGATGAGAATTCTATGAACATGCTTTGAACAGCATCTCCATGTATATATCAGCACCTGAAGCTGAACAGGTTTAGATGTGCTCCTCCAAGGAATGTTGACAGGGCCAATTCTTTCTAAGCAATTATTTTCCAGTTCGTGTTCCAGTTCCTGACCGCATAACGGTTCTATATCACTTCGCCAAATTATTTCAGTTATTTCATAGAGCTGTACAGGATACAACATCAAAATAAACAGATAAGACAAAGACATGTTCAGTTCATCGGATAAGAATGACAAGCAACGTCTATAATGTCCTAAATTTACACATGCACTGTTACAAATGACAAAAATGTCTAAACTCACTCTCTCTCTCTCTCTCATTTCACCCTCACTTATACACACTTACACACATACATGCGCACACACATGCACACATATGCACACGCACATAGAGACTCGAGTCATGACCAACTAACACACACGACCAACAAAGTCACACTCCCGCAACTTGATCAATACAACAGTTTCTATATTATCCGAAATAACTTTTAATTTGTGCAACTTTTAATGTTTCAATATATACTCACCTAAAGGATTATTAGGAACACCTGTTCAATTTCTCATTAATGCAATTATCTAATCAACCAATCACATGGCAGTTGCTTCAATGCATTTAGGGGTGTGGTCCTGGTCAAGACAATCTCCTGAACTCCAAACTGAAGGTCAGAATGGGAAAGAAAGGTGATTTAAGCAATTTTGAGCGTGGCATGGTTGTTGATGCCAGACGGGCGGTCTGAGTATTTCACAATCTGCTCAGTTACTGGGATTTTCACGCTACAACCATTTCTAGGGTTTACAAAGAATGGTGTGAAAAGGGAAAAACATCCAGTATCGCGGCAGTCCTGTGGGCGAAAATGCCTTGTTGATGCTAGAGGTCAGAGGAGAATGGGCCGACTGATTCAAGCTGATAGAAGAGCAACTTTGCCTGAAATAAACACTCGTTACAACCGAGGTATGCAGCAAAGCATTTGTGAAGCCACAACACGCACAACCTTGAGGCGGATGGGCTACAACAGCAGAAGACCCCACCGGGTACCACTCATCTCCACTACAAATAGGAAAAAGAGGCTACAATTTGCAAGAGCTCACCAAAATTGGACAGTTGAAGACTGGAAAAATGTTGCCTGGTCTGATGAGTCTCGATTTCTGTTGAGACATTCAGATGGTAGAGTCAGAATTTGGCGTAAACAGAATGAGAACATGGATCCATCATGCCTTGTTACCACTGTGCAGGCTGGTGGTGGTGGTGTAATGGTGTGTGGGGGATGTTTTCTTGGCACACTTTAGGCCCCTTAGTGCCAATTGGGCATCGTTTAAATGCCACGGCCTACCTGAGCATTGTTTCTGACCATGTCCATCCCTTTATGGCCACCATGTACCCATCCTCTGATGGCTACTTCCAGCAGGATAATGCACCATGTCACAAAGCTCGAATCATTTCAAATTGGTTTCTTGAACATGACAATGAGTTCACTGTACTAAAATGGCCCCCACAGTCACCAGATCTCAACCCAATAGAGCATCTTTGGGATGTGGTGGAACGGGAGCTTCGTGCCCTGGATGTGCATCCCACAAATCTCCATCAACTGTAAGATGCTATCCTATCAATATGGGACATTTCTAAAGAATGCTTTCAGCACCTTGTTGAATCAATGCCACGTAGAATTAAGGCAGTTCTGAAGGCGAAAGGGGGTCAAACACAGTATTAGTATGGTGTTCCTAATAATCCTTTAGGTGAGTGTATGTCACCCTAATCAGCCTCCCATAGCCATAGTGGAAATCATTGTTGCGCTCCCCATCCCCATCTCTTACGCTGTCACATAAACTCCATTGGGAGCAATGTCAGTGCATCCCCGTGACTCAGAGGGGATGTAAACAGTTGTTTAGCAATGGAAAAGCTATATACAAGAATGGCGACACTCACTGCTGCTGAGAAGTATACTTAAACTTACATCTGGCAATTTGAAGCAATGTTATTCCTGATGAGAGCCGCTTCAAACAAAGGTAATTTCACATGCAATCTCTCTGTTTCACTCCCTTTCTTTTGCTCACACACACACACACACACACACACACACACACACACACACACACACACACACACACACACACAAACAAATGCACACACCCCCTACCTTGTTACTCCAAAGCTGAAAAGAAGCTCATCCACTGTTACTAGCTTTAAGTGACGTTTTCGAACTAGCAACTAAGGCTTGAGCTGAATCAAAGCTTGATTCAAAATTTGTGGTGGAACAAAGTATTTCTAATAACAAGAGCATTATTGGGACAAAAAAAAAACAGAAAATGTCTTGATATAAAACCCTGAACAATGTCTTAAGGTGCGTTAACTGTAGTAAAAGCAGCATAATTGACAAATAACGCACACTTCGCTGCACGTCTTGGCCGCATTACCACCTTGAGTGTGAATTATTTTAAAATTATTCAACAGTAGCATAAAAATAGAATTTCAAAAATATGAATTGTTTCCAAACAGATTTCCCAAACACTCCTTTAACCTCTTCTGCCCCACTCCCTGTCGTCTAATGTTTGTACAAACAGGTAGTCTCACCCCCAAACTAATGCCATTGGCTGGGGCAGACCAAACAAACAGAGTGGTGTTCTAAAATCACATCAGAGCCAGTGTTTACAAACTTCTGATAGTTAATTGAGTGGCTTAATTATAGTTGTCTTTTTTTTTTTTTTTTTACATCAAAATAAGACAGGAGGAAGTATTTAAACATTGAGCAAATTACACACTTTAAAAACCCCAAAATAAAAATGTTCAAGCCAAACTAGAATGCTTTTTTGTTTTTACTTTGTAGCCTCATACTCTGGCATTTGTTTTAAGTAACTTAACAGGAGGCTTAAAACTCATTGGTGCTTCCATAGTGAAAAAAATAAAAGCAACATTATAGGTCTTTAAGATGAGATGACTTCTGTCACTATTTGCATTAATGTGCAATCAATTCTGGAGCTACTCAAGGATTATGGCTGCAAAACACAAAATAATTCTGTAATTATTATTACATTATTAAGTAATCTAAATAATGTAAAATACAATGTTGGAATCATGATGTGGTCGTTAACACACATGCTCCGACACATTGAGCTGTGCTGATTAGGTGGAAAACACAAGTTCGAATTGGCACCCACCCCCTCATTTCCAGTACTCTCTCTACTTTACCTATAAAAAAAAATGGCAAAATAGCACATAATAAATGAGCTGAGATATTACAAGGTGCACAATAAAAATGCCTACTTAAAGAAATCATGCAAATTACTATGCTTTAACATGCAATAAATTCATGAGTAAAATTGTGCAAACAGGTGCAGACTGTACATACTGTAGATGCAGTCATCATATCTAAGGACCATAAAAAACAGTGTTACAAACCTCACCTTGTGGTCCAAGTCATAAATCAAATAATTGCCCTGTGTAGGCAGCAGAACATAATACCACACTAGGGGCAGGGAGATCATGTTTTCTTTGTGTAAGTACTTAAGTATGGAGACCTCTGTCATCTGAAAATATACGTGGATTTACATGCACGTGACCCTGTTCCACTCTGTTGTTCGTTCCAGCTTGATGTATCTGTTCTGCTTACTCTGACCAGCGCTC